>NC_068357.1:31287556-31610056 GCF_020536995.1 Dreissena polymorpha
TTTGCAGTATCCGACAATAGGCATTTAAATGATACCTTTATGCATGTTATATACCATATGAGTTTATTTATTGAGTTTCAGCTGACTATTTTTTGTCATGTTTATTTTGAATAATGTACACACAAAAACTTTGGCACGAACATATTAATAAAATAAGTTTTCTTTTATGAAAGCCTTCATAAAGTTATTACAATTAATACTTATATATGTAAGGTGATTTTTGTAGACATCGACGAGTGTGAAAATGGTAAGGAAACATGTGACCAAAATTGTAAAAATACCGAAGGTGGATTCAATTGCGAGTGTCAAGTTGGATATTTCCTGGAAAACGATTATGCCACGTGCACAGGTAACTATTAATCAGTGTTAAAAGGCGTCTCGTATAATGGCTATAAAGAATCTATAAGACATAAGTATTAACTATGAAGTTGTGTAAATACGTACATGAAATTTATATATTGTATTTATTTGATAAACGATACTAGTTATATTAAAAACGTCCATATTTTCAAAAGCAAGAATACTGAATTAATTTGTTCATTATAAGCTCATATATATTGTCGAATAGAATGTCGTTTTTTCAACCGTTAGATCACAATATTGCATTACATTGCACACGATATTCAAAATTAAAGAATATTTCTTTTTCAGAGTGCATGAACTGGACATACGGTGAGATGTGTTCCAGAGAATGTAAATGCAATTTGACCAATACTGAGACTTGCAATCCAACAAACGGAAATTGTACGTGTTTGAAAGGTTGGCATGGTGGACTGTGCAACGATGACGTCAACGAATGTACGTCCCTTTCAAACGAGTGTCCCACCAATTCCCAATGTATAAACTTATCAGGCAGTTTTACATGCGAATGTGACGCTGGATATCTCAAGAACAGCTCTGGTCTGTGTCAAGGTAGGTAAAATGACGTTTTATTTACGGCGTAGTTTAAAGCGAGGATATATTTTTAATAGTTAAAACCAAATAATGAAGTCAAAACTTTTGCCGATTTTTGTTAAAAAGAAGTTTGTCAGCGAAAAGATTATTAAATGTCTTGAAGACAAAAATCAATAACGTTTACATACTCATCAAAAACCTCCAGAGCCCGTATTCATCATCTCATACCTAGCAACACTTTCTTAGCCGGTAGAGATTATACTTTAAATGAAGAAAACAACGTTCATAGTTTTATATACCAGTCAAACATAAATTGCTTCAAATAAAAAAAATGTTTAGTTAAAGGGAGTTGTTAAAGATGTGTTCTACTTAAATAACAGTACAGTTTTAAAAATTATGTTGTACTTTTAGACTTTAGTCTTATAATTAGTTAGTGCATATGGGCCCTGGTCTAGCAGTCGACCATGACGTATTAAACAGAATGGGCGTTTCGCGTACTTCATTTGCGTCGTAGACCATTTAATTGTGTGTTTTAACAAATAACCAAATTTCTTTTACATATCCGTTTTAAAAATGTTCTCGTATAATTATTTTAATTATATGTTTTTTATTTACATTTTTAAGAAAGTGTGTGTGATAAATGATATTTCTTTTCAAGCGTGTCCTCAAGGTCGTTTTGGCAAAGGCTGTACAAGCACCTGTTTGTGTGATATGGCACATACATCCGTGTGCAATCCAGTAAACGGGAGCTGTACGTGTGACGCAGGATGGACTGGCCCCGAATGTAAAACAGATGTCGACGAGTGTGTGTCAGCTAATGGCTTCAAATGTCCTGCAAACTCGACATGCGTCGATGCTATTGGTAGTTACAAGTGTGATTGTGACCCGGGTTTCAAAATGAGCAGCAAAGGCAATAGCTGTACAGGTAACGATTGTGGTTAAATGTATGTATCAATTTTGCTTTTTCATATTGTGTTTGCTTTTGTGAATAATCCAATCCAGAAATTTCAGAAACGCGCCCAACACTTTAACGGACGATTATAATTTATCTGTTCAAAACGATCTTTTTAAACCCGCATTATTTTGCATCGACTGTTCTAAGACGGTGACCCAACTTTACACGGGACAGATTAAAAGACGTATAAATTTGAAATTATTATTTTCAGCCAATACAAAACATGAACGTTCAAAAATAGTTTCCTAAGATCCCGTTTAGCAACTTTAAAAATCCAGGTTAACTTTTGTCGGCGGATGTCAACATCCATACATTTACCGACACGCGAATTAAAGGACAAACAAACAGATAATTTTCTTAACCCGTTTAATTACTGTCGAACGACAAACGAAAACACTAATAGTCTCCTGTTCAAAATATGTATGGTTAGTAAAAGTCTTGAATTATTCTTCACAAATACAGCTTTAACAATTAAAGGGCTACTTACTTTACAACTCCATTTCAACCTTAATAGTTTACTATTAACCAATAAGTCTCGGTATATCACTCTTTCTGTAAAGACCTCGATGAAGGCAAATAGGTTAGAGTCGTATGTTATAACATTTCATAGGCTTTTGATAGAGAATGGCACGCCGGACTAATTCGCAAGCTACAACTAAGTGGTATCTCGGGCAATGTTACATCTTTGTTACAAGATTATCTTGATGCATGAAGACGGTGTGTTGTAATTTCCGTTTGATAATCTGACTCATTGTCTATCAATGCTGGTGTCTCTCAAGGGTCCATATTAGGGCCTCGCCTTTTTCTTGTATACTCAAATTACATTGTGCGAGATATTCACTGCCCGGTGCGCCTGTTTGCAAACGATACTGCGCGTTATATAACCGTGGACAATCTGGTTGATGCAGCTACTCAACTATGATCTTGAAAAACTCCATTCCTTGGCCGAAATGGTGTTGGTTATTTTCAAACCATCTAAAAGCGAGTCCAAAGAAATCTCAAGAAAAATCGACCGCCCGATTCACCCTCTCTGTTCCTCAACGACTGCAAAATCAATGAGGTTTTGTCTAATAAGCATACAGGCCTAAACGTTTTTAACTCGTGCTCTTAGCATCAAGAGAATCAATCTAATGACAATTTTTTAATTCATCCTCGATACAAAGTCCCTACTTAACGTATATACGACATTTATTAGACCAATTCATGAATACGCTGATGTAGTTTGGGAAAATTTAACTAGACAGGATGGATAAGAACTTAAAAAGATTCAGCAGGAAGCAGCACGGATATTTAGGGTGGAACATGTCAAGCATCAGTGCAAAATTTATAAAGTGAAACGTGTTTTGAACCATAAAACATAGGAGAACTAAACATATACTAACTTTCTTCTCAAGATGTATAATTCCCGATTATCCTCGTATTTTTCTGCACTGATCCCCTCTTGCGTGGATGAATGAATAGCATATCCATTTCGTTATTCCGACAGTGTACGCAGCTTTCCATGTAAATCACAGCTTTGATCACGATCCTTCTTACCATCAACTATAAACCTATGGAACGCCCTACCGGACCCTGTTAGATCTGCACCTTCTAGCTGGACCTTCAAAGCAAACCGAAACAAAGCCAAAAAAAAATTCCCATGCACTACTACGATAGTGAGGGAACGCTTAATATTCATCACGCACGTTTGCGAATGTATTGTAGCAATTTAAATGATCATGAGTACGCAAAAACATATTGGATAGCCCATATTGCCAATGCGGGGCGATTAGAGAAACATATCACCTTTTCTAAATGTGTTCAATTTATAATGCAAACAAGAGCAATCCTGTTATACAATCTGTCCAGTTTCGAACCAATAACTGTGCAACTTCTTCTCTTTGGTGTCAGAGACGAATCATGCGAAGAAAATTATCTGGTATTCAAACATGTTAAGTCTTTCATCCGAGATGGTCATATACTTTAACACTACCTCATCTCATGAAAACACCTTATCCTGCTAACGATACCCCGCCTCGCAACTGTTGCTTTTCTTATCGCAACTTTCTAAAGTTGCGAAAACTCTGCCAATTTAATCTCTTTCTTATTAGATAGAGCATATAACACATTAATATTGCTGATGTATATAAACGTAGTATCTATAATTTTTAATATGCTATATAATTCCTTCATTCTTTTACTGTATATTTATATATACTTATATGCTTCACTATTTTTTGTTTTGACACTGTGTACATCGCAGTAACATGCTTTTTTGTTAACACCTTATCAGCAGCAGTTCCAAATGACAGAAGAGAGAAGCTTTGAGCTTTTTTCTCAACAATTTCAATGCAGTCCTAATGTTAAGCATATTTTGTCCAAAGTAGCATGCATGTTTGTTTTGCATTATATTGCTAACATGTATTCTACAAAATGCTTAATACATATTTATTAAACCAAACTATCTGAAATTGATATGTTTTCAGAGTGTTCAAACAACACTTACGGAATGAAATGTTTCAATACGTGCGCATGCGTTAAGGAGCACACACTTTCCCACACCCAGTCATGTGACACTATCAATGGAACATGCAAGTGCACTGGGAACTGGACGGGGAATACTTGCCAAATCGATGTAGACGAGTGCCAAGAAGATGTGTGTAAGGATCAAAACGCCGTATGTGTCAACACTGATGGTTCTTATGCTTGCTACTGCAAGAAAGGCTTTGTAAAAGACGATGTTACCAAAACGTGTTCGAATGTTGCGACTGGTATAACACTTATGTATTATTATTAAGTTTTAATGTGTATTATTAGAACATTAACAAGGACTTTGCAATTGGTACAAACGCGTATGTACAAGACAGTGTGCAAAAGCCGATATCAGTTTGTTGATCTTAACAACAATGCTATGGTTTGTGAAGGGTCCGTTAAAATGATTACGCGTTTCACAATTTGGTAGTTCCAGGAAAGAAAATAGACCTGCAGGTCACACTGAAAATTGAAGATCGGAGTGTAAATCTTACATCAGACAGGGATTTTGCAGTGGTTGCTCAAAAAGTTACATTATCGGTATGTACTGACGGCATGTGCTTTATATTTAGTTAATTACGATTCCATATCATGGAAAACGCAATAAATTAAAAACGACCTTCGTTTAAATTTCATTAAATGGTGCATAATGGTCTGATAACAAGGTAATTATAGAAGTTCAAGTACGTGTTTTCTAAAAAAAGGGATGACGACTTGTGACTGTGTTTTTTACGAGCGTATATAAAAAAAGCTTGTTATTTAGCCATACAATTTAAACATCTAGGTTCGATATTTTCTATCTTAACGTCAAAGCCTTTAAGGACAACTATATCCGGAATTTAACATCATGCGATGTGTCTGTCAAAGAATATAAGGCTATGAACATGTTCAGTATTTGATCATCAAACGTTAAGGTTAACATTAATTTTTGTTTTGTATTTTGAGACGATATTATAAAGTATCAAAATTCTGGTTCCATAGATTATTTATTTTTAATAATTGTGTAAACGTTTTAACAAACACGATGTTTTTTTACTGATTAAACATGAAATGTTGGTTTATTTTGTACTACACTCGTTTCATTGCAGCTAAGAATCTACCTGATGCGGTTTATTACTAATTTCAAAATTGTCATAAACGATCTACGGTATGTTGCTTAATATGCGATTGTTTCATGTTTGTACGTTTTTTATACTGGAATGCAATCATTGAAGTCATGGATATCAAATCATACTTTGAATATTGTTTTAAATATTATATTCTTATGCTGCTCTTTGTTATCGATTTTACAGGAACGGAAGCATAGTTGTAGATTTCACGCTTGTCTACGACACTGCTGATGGGGTTACAAAAGTACTTGTCGATCTTGCAAATGGAACAAACTTCACGTATGACAGAATGCCTGTTAAAGTCATTTCAGGTGGGTGAATATTTGTGCTCAACAAAATCAGCCACTGCAAACTGAATCAGTCAATATGCTAAATATAATGTTGTTTAGTTCATTTTAAGCAATCCAGCTAAATGCCGCAGTATATAACCGAATGAGGTTCACGCGTGTGAAACTTTTTATGTTAGAACTTAGAACACGAAGTAGTCTATTAAACACTCGACATTATCTTAAATTCAAAAACTGGTTTCGACTACTTATCACTATTATTTTAATTTTCATGAGCAGAACAACTTTCTAACGCGACCGTGCTTTGTGGATTGTACGAGAAGATTAGAGGTCCCTGTGAATACGGGACGGCGTGTAACGTCACAGGCGGTGTGCCTTCGTGCGTAGCGAACATTGTGCCAACGGGTACGTATAACTTTTATTTTTACTCCAACCTTTTGTATCATCCAATATTTTGAAATAAATGATAAAAATAAATTTGAACAATGACAGCAGGTATAACACTTGCATTAGTAAAAAACATTTCAAAACAATACATTGTCGTTGTTACGTTACACACTTATTGTTTGATATTACTTTTTTTTAATAATGACTGATAACATTAAACCTTCGTTATTAAATATCGATTGATTGATTGTTATGTTAAAGCTTGGAATAATTATAATATGTTCTATTATTTAACCAAATAATTTCATGTTAAGTTTTAGATATGTATAGAATTGTTTTCATTGTAACACTGTCTCAGAACATAATTATAGTGAGCGTATTAACATTGATGTCAGCACATGTGTACCTAATTGCATAGGTGAAGTCATTCAGTTTTTAGAAGATAGTATGTATAACACAAAGTTTATAACTAGCAATTGAATATGGTTGTCAATAAATTCGTTCTCAAAAATTGTGATACCAAATAAATGTTTTGGTTTAACGTGGAATTTAAATATTTTTAATTAGGAAACATCAAGAGCATAATAATAATGTAACCGTTATTGCCTTGTAATCAATGAAGTTGAACGTTGGTGTTTCTTTATAGTATATCATCCCATAAAATTCTTGTTTTCTGTCTGTAATTAAGTGCCACGCTGATTGTTGTTTCTGTTATAAGCAGTATTACATACTTTAACTATGTCGTCCTTTATCTTTCAGACAAAATTTATATTATAATTGCTGCTTCTCTGACAAACAATAAATCAAACTTTAGATTATTGTTTTCTGTCTGTCAGGCAATTAACATCTTTTCGTTAGTGCTTGTCTGAAGAACAATTTATCATATACAAAATATATTACTGATTATATTTCAGACAACCTTAAGCTGATCGTTGGTGTTTCTCTGACAAACCATACTTGTTGTAAAGTGACTGCAAGACAATGCCAAGATTTTCGATTGTGTTTCTATGACGAGCAATTTATCATATTAAAACTATGTTACCTATTATATTTCAGACAATGTCAAGCTGATCATAGGTGTTTCTGTGGCGGGAGGTCTGATTCTGGGTATAGGAATTTGTACATCGATATGTATTGTGATCAAAAGGAAAGCGAGGAACGCCGAAAAGCATAGCCAAAGGCGGGATAACCTCAATCGGTACAATAAGTAAAAGAACCTATTTATTGTTCAGTGTCTTTACATTATAAGGTATTAGAACTGCAATGAACCGTAATGAAAAATCGACTTGTTTCGTATATGACCGTCACTCCGCACATTATACAAGTGGGTGGGAAAAACTTGACAAGTTCAGTCAAAACTACTTTGCATAGATATTGAAGGCAGGCATACGCATGCTTTGATTTGTCTTTAAACTTACTTGTTCGAACATGATTTAAGATATGCGCTGAAAAGCACGTTTAATGAAAATCATCGCATTGTGTTTTTGTATGGGTTAATAATTGGGTTTAGTAAGTATCCTGTCAAAACAATAATAGTGTGATTGTATAGTCCGAGATTGACAAAACTTTTTGTGTACTTGATATCCACACGCAGCACGAAGTGTCGGTTATTAGACACGAAAATAGACATGTTGCGTTCTTAATACACTGATATTAAAATATAAAATAAAAAATGCATTCGTTCGGCAAAAATTAATCGAATTATTTTTATTATTGCAATATCCCTACCTCAAAACGATCTGTGATTTTGTTACAGTGTGCAAAGCTTTAAATAATGTGAACGTCTGAAAACACAACCAATTGATTATTGTTATTTATGCTGCTGTCAATAACTTGTTAAAAATGAAATCGTCAAATATCACGTTTTGTAGAAAACACTTATCAACTGCTAGATACTGCTGTGGGAATTATGCAAAATGCTTCAACACTATTTGCTCTACATTTAGATTCGATGGACAAGGTGGCCAGGTATTTTCGAGATCGCCATTCAAAGAAGTTCACCAAGGAAGTAAGTGTGTTTGTTTATAATGGTATGTGGTGGTTCACGTATATACCACAGGTTGTTAGTCTGTGGCTATGATATTTATTAGTGCAAACATCATTTTAAATGATAAAAAAATCATATTATAACGAAAAATCAACTTTTCTGGAAAAAAAATCACTATCAAATATATATATAACAAGGTATTCAACTCTAAATCACCCGAAAACAAGGTGCATCGCTTTTAACAGCCATTACTTCAGCAATTTTGCACGATCTCGGTCTTATTCGTCTGCGATGCATCCTGTTTTCGGGTGATTTCGAGTTGAATAACTAGATAGTGGAACAAATTTTTCTGTGGTATTTACCTACACTCTGGAACAGTGTAAAATAAAATAATACATTGTGTTATGGATATCGTACAAAAACGTCAAGTAATTTCAAATTAATTATAATTGTGTACTTTATTGGTTATTGTGAGATATTGAACTGACAATCTTGTTTTTTTATTGCGATAAAATAATTTAAAAATATAAGTATGATTTAACAAGATAGTACTTATATAATATATATATATATATATATATATATATATATATATATATATATATATATATATATATATATATATATATATATATATATATATATATATATATATATATACAAACAACTTTGCGCGTAAAACATGTACAGATGTCCACAAAAACATATGACGTAATTTCGCAATTTTATTGATGACGTTGTAAATGTCATTAAGTCAGGTTTTCACATATATATATACGTTGAGAATATATAATTCGACTCATTTTAAATTTTCAGATGAACCAAAGGCCCCAAAGTATAGAACATGGCGATCCATGGCGCTGTCTTTCAGGCAGGATGCCGTTAAGGTATAAATAGGAAAAACATGTACTACACGATTCTAGTCTTGAGTTATTATACTCTATATTTAATTATTTTTATTTAATTTATTCATTTTTATTCTGTGAACGTTTTTTAAAAAGATACTAGATTATGTCGAATACCTTAAGTTGAAGGTTGTTTCAGATTCCGAGAATAGTCCCGGAAGAGAACCCAGGTACTACTGGGTGATGATATACAGAACAAAGGAAATAAATGCCAAGAAATTAAAAACTATTGAACAAGTTTTTCTAGATTTGCTGTGAATTTCGACTCAACCAAATCAGGTTCAAAGTGTATATATACATAATTTTCATTTTGTTTTATTATATTTGAACTCTGAATCTGAAACCATTATTGTATATTGATTTTAATACTTGTCTAAGGACTATTATGAAATGTCACATGAAATTTTCATCGTTTGAAAAATATGCTTTGTATAGTTTAGTGTTAATATTTATTTGCTTTGTTAGCTGTTGTTGTTTTTTCAATTTATGGTTTGAATAATGTAACATGACGACTACTGTAGAACTACCAATAATATTTGTAAAACATTTAATAAAGATGGATATTATTAAAATACAAAAACTCATTTCACACGTTTGCTATTATTGATTGCCGTCACAGGGATTCTATTATTTTATAATTGAAAAAAGAGATTATAACTTACTTATTCATTACATTGATTAACGAAGTGACCAGTACTTTATAATTTACAAAAATAAACAAAAATGCCATTTATATATACGCTATAAATTAAAATGGTCACTTCGTATTTGTATAGGATGTGGTTATCTTTTGTGAGAATGTTTTCTTCGATACGATGATGTATGAACTTTATTTGTTGTTGGGCGTCGTTTACTTTGTTTAATAAATAATACTAATAATAACGTGTTTCATATACAGGCGTAACTCATATTTCATGTAAATACACTGCAATATTAAATCTATATTTTTATTTAATAATAAACAAGATCATTTTTATAAATTACTGTTTTTATTGTTTGGATCTGGTTGTATATTTCTTTTTTTAATAAATCATATAATATTGTGTGTGTTGATTATTACATCCCACTACTACATCCAACGTATCGGTTGGAATGCAATCACTTCCCATTAATAAACAAGAGCTGCCTCCATCGGAAGACATATGCCCCCGAAAAACGCTTTTTCGAAACCTAAACCCAGATTTCAAACCTAAACGCGGACTCTAAGTTCAAGGTCAAGTGGTCAAAATTTGTTTGCATATGGAAAGTCCTTGTCCATATACACATGTATACCAAATATGAAGGTTACATCTGAAGCGACATAGAAGTTATGAGCATTTTTCGAAACCTAAACGCAAAAATGTGACGGATGGACGGACAGTGCGATCACTATACGCCCACCTTCGGGGCATAAATCCCTGAAGCTGCTTATACTAGTACTGATGTCGCTGCCATATTTGACCGAATTAAGATTCACATGACAACCAGTAAAACAGCAATGGTCAAATAATCGGCTGAAATAGACTTATCACCGCGTTAAGATCCTAGATAGCAACCGATGTATCGAGAAAAATGTATGTGTTATGTAGCTATTATCTGTATATATTCATACAATGCAATGTACTTAAAGCCGCTTAATTCAGCGGAGTTGTTTCATTGAATACTGAAGATGTGTGTCCCAACATAACGTGGTTAAATGGTAAATTACGGTTTTATGTTCTCCAATGTTAGTCAAACACAATGAAATATATATTTATTTCCAGTTTACAATCAAAAAGTTTAATCTGCAAAAGCTGTTATCATAAATTATCGTAACTTAATACCAGTTATGCCTTTACTTTGGAGGGTATTTTCAATAAGTACGAAATATATAAAGTAACAAGTACATATAACTGAGGACCTTATATTGACATTATAGTGTCAAACAAGTCAACCGTAAATGGACGTAACACGTTGCGTTGACATCCGTCCAACTTTTGCGGCCCGACTGGTAGGTCACTGTTATGCAAGGTTCGAAGTAATCTGTGCACTTTCTAACATTATACCGGGTATTTTATGTGTATGTGATAGCAAACTTACAAACATAAACATAATTCATTAACGTGCGTATTAAAGATGTATTTTATATGTTGTTTAAATAGTTTTTTCACCCATTTCTATAAGTTGTTTATTTTGAACAGCGCGCGACAATTGACATGACACCTGGACGATGATCGCGTCGCCTACTTAATCACGTGGCTCAGCGGGTAGCAAACCTACACAAGCTAACACCAAAATGGCTTCTTTGCCTTTAGACTGCATATACATTTACTCGATATTCCTGATGATTTTTATGGACTTTTGGACACCATATAACACTTGTAAAAGTGGTTTGTGTCATGTAGTTTTTCTGCAAATGCAAAAATATACGTTTATAGAGAACATCAGCTATTTATAACGGGTTTTTCGGTACATGAAACACGCTCTCATACGCTTGCGCGCTTACCGAAATCGAACCTGATACTCTACCTGTAAAGGTGGTATTAGCAATATATTAACACTTCTTCACCGGTATTTACCCATGTTATTTACAAAAATATTAACGAAACACCACCCCCCCCCCGTGTATTTGACACGAAATAGCGCTTTAAAACTGGGATTTCTGTGAAGTTAAACGTTCTTTCTGACACCGATTGGGTACCAAAATCCCACATGTTATTACGTATAAAAGTGATATTAATAATATTAAACATTTTATGGGATATTTATCAATCACTATAATTGAAATTGCAAGACAACACAATCAGTTTGGTCATAGTCTGATATAAAGTAGCGTTGTATAAAGTAGCGTTGTATGAAGGGGAATTCGGTAAAGCTACCAGTATCAGACGCTCGCGCAGGTACCGACTTCCCACAAGTTAACGCATTTATTGGTTATATCCGTAATTATAATTCTTATACAATGGCATTTATCGATACGTTTTTATTTAAATAGAAACATAAAATCGTTTGCACATGTTTCTGACACACAAAAAACTCGATTTATAACGGGAATTTCGTTAAGTTACGCAAAGTGGGTATCAATATTCTCTATTATTCTACATGGACACGTGATATAATTCATTCTTAATAATGCGTAGTTATTGCTTAGATGACATGTCCAGTTTTTGAAACAAATTAGTGTTCTATAAGAGTGTTCTCGGTAATTCTTCACGTTGAAGCTTCCACTCGCTCTTGTCAAGACCGCATTTCCGCGTTGGAGATGGTATATATTTAATTAATGTAACTTATCTTTCTGGAGTTACATTAACCCTATTTACACCGTTTTTGTCATACTTCAATCCCGTTTTTTTTCAAACAAAATAAACGAAACTCGTTGAAAAAAAGAGAATTACCGGTAGGCATTCGATCTCCAAGTGTGGATTAAAAGCGTTCATTGGTGACACCACATGTGTAGATACCGTTATTAAGATAAGATATCACGTGTAACCTCTTAATAACATGTATAATGGCAATAAAGTGCATTACTATCAGAGAAATAAAACACGGCATGAATTAGGCTTCATGCTGTTTTATTTCTCTTAAAGTAATGCAGATGAACATTGCTTCTATTAATCACCTAGTAACTGATAAAACTATTAAAAAACAAGAACTTTTATGTGATGATGAGATCGATAATATAAACTATTTAAATCTGCTAGTTTAGTCGATAAAAAGATATTGTTATTGTCTTTGACAGTGTTGGCGTTCAGTTGTTCGTGGGGGCGACCGCATGCATTTATACATCTCTATACTTCTCAAGATCTCTTTTCGGCTTTGGAAACGATATATATTCAATGCCACCAACTAATCTTTCATTATATCGATTGTCCGAGTTACATAATCCCCATTGAAACCGTTTAAACATTTTTAATCTACGTTTTTAAAGAGGAAAACAAAAGAAACTCGTTGAAATAAAAGTGAACCTAGACATAGCTTGTCTAAGAAAATGGCGAACAGTTCGTTGTTAACTAACGCGCCCGATTAATCGATCGCTGATTTGTAGATCAATTCTTAGATAAGGATTTGATTTACAGGCGGCGACATGTCAATTATGTCATATGAACATGTGATTTTACGAAGTGTCATATTTACCCTTCATTTAAGGAAACGTTGATGTTCACATATTTTTTTTTTTTTAAATGATAGATGATGATTCGTTAGTTATGATCACAGATATTAACTAATATTGAGTAACCGCCTCATTCACCAAGCAGGTGTCGTGCACTGCTCTCACATACATCCATGCAATCGGATCAAGTACAAGAATGTTGTCAAACTGGAAAATAATGCACTTTAATTGATGACCGTACAAGTCACGACAACATGTGAACAATTATGGACTCGAAGAAAAAGGCAACTTACATTATTGTTTGCCTTTGAATATTAACAAAACACTATTTTTGCAATTATTATTATTTTCAGTTCACAACAAATAAACATGATTAACTTTTACCATGTTGTTTACATCCAATCCACTAATTAAGAGCAAGTCAAGAGCAACATTAAATGATGATGGTTCAAAAAACCGTTCAAGTTTCGGGCCTAAATTTATTTTCTGAAAATGAATGAACAAGTAATTTTGTTGGCACAGGTTGAGTTTTAACGATAACTTTTTTTTTCAAATTCATCAGATAGGCAATGACAAGGACTGGAGTTAAAATATTAATTCGTATATAAACCTTGCTAAAAACATAAACCTATTTTTGTCAGAAAACACGGGCAACCATTTGCTACTTTAAACACTCAAAACGGCAAAAGTTTATTCAGCTGTAAAAGCACTGAGATTATCCATGTAATATGCTCAAAAGATCAAAAACTCATTCCAACGGTGGCACGTCGGGATTGTCCACAAAGTTTTCACTCAACGGTTTCTCCTCCCGCTTTTTGCCGAGCGGTTTGGAGCCAAGAGGAGGAACAGTCACCTCGCCCTTTTCCTTCACAATATTGCCGATGTCTACTGTCTTTCTAGCGGACTCGTCAACCTCAAGTTTCTCAATGTTTTTTCTGCAAATTAATGTATCAGCAAATAATGACAAATTTGAAGTGAATGTTTTTGCAAATTACGTAAAAGGTCGAAGCTAGCTGTAAGAATATAAATGCATTTGAATTAAGCATTTTCACACATGTTTTAAACTTTGTAACATTCTGTTCCCAAAGAAAACTGGAAACTACATTGAAATTTAGATAATACGTGAACGGGTATGAACTTTAGTATCGATTCATAGCATAACAGTCGACAAGAGGAAAAGAGTTGACATTTCTATGGCAATTCATCCTCTACATAAATAATAACCTCCTCGACTATAAGTGCGTACCGGTTTGTTTTAGTTTGCGTTTCATTGTCTTCGTTTTCCTTGTTGTTATTGCTGGTCTTTGCCGGTTTTGGTGAGGATTTGACAATCTGCTTTGCCTGTATCAGAAATTAATAGTAAAGATCTTATCTTAAGTTATCTCAATGATCAGAAATTCTTCACCGAAATGTATTAAATATCAACTAATGGCTACAAATCCTTTTTAATGTTTATATATGGCTAGAAAAAACCATAATTAAAATTGTAGACATAAAAATATAGTAAAATAATCATGATTGTTTATATACGGTGCATGAAAGATAAAATGTGTTTGATATATGGACACATATTCTCAAAACCAATTATATATTTTAATATTCAAATGCTTAATATTTACCATGCCGTTAAGTTAATTTATTTATTACATACATGTAGATATCTGACTCGAATACGTAGGTTTTTAATTAAATACAAAATGCAAGATTGAATTTCTATATTTCAAACTATATGATCATTTTCCATATGCACTCGCTTGAAAAAAGGAAACTAATTCACGCAATAAATAAACGTCATAATGACATCATGATGGAATATGTATGTTTGTTTAGTTCCACATTATTCAATATTCATATTCCAAATTAATACATAATTTGCTTCGTTGGTGTCTTGCTGTTTTTTTGTAGTATGCATGTTTTTAATAAATGGAATCCAACGCTCTACATGAATGTTGTGTCCTGGTTGGTTGTATTGCACATTCGCAATCGTAGATTATGCAAAAAGTATTCCACACGCACCGCGATCTCAAGAGAAGTATAACGTCACACAATCAACTCATGCTATACAACCAACCCGAGCACTACAGTCATGTTTTATTCGTTACTTATACAATAGGTTAAGATGTAACAATGAAAACATTTTCCTATTGGTATGAAACAGTGTTTGCAATCAGTTACGTGTGATTGCAATGCTTTCTTTTATCATATTTATTACAACGTTTAAACAACGTTATTGTATATTACAGTTGAGACTAGAACCATAACGTATGCAAAAGAAATCAAACCTTTGGCATTTTAACAATCAAGTGTCCTGTGATTAGGGATCTTTGACAAGAGCTTGAATCAGCGTTCACCTCCTGTTCTAAACACAACTGGAAGGTCTGTAATAAACATGCATTTATTAACTCATTTTCAAACATTGTATTTTAAGTAAGTTCTTGAAATATAAAACTACATCAATTGTATATGAATGTATATACCCATCAAGTACCTATGCAAGAAATACTCTGTATGTAACATGCATGTATGCGTATTTGTTGTATTATACTTTTAAAAAATAACGTGTTTTTCAAATCCGAACAAAATATACAGGAACTAAAAAATAAAAATAACTTTTTTGTTTACAAATATTTTAATGTTAGTCCGTTTTTCTTCCTTTAATTGGAAACGATTTGGCAGGCTTGCTATACATATCTGACAAGTAAAATAGATATGTCCTTATTGTCAGTGTATCAATTACCTTTCCCTTTGTTGTTATCCGTATATAATTCGGCTGAACATCAACATCTATCATACTGGTATCTAAATACCTAGAACATAAATATAAAACATATCAAAAAAAAGTGGCGGCTCAAAAATTCATATCTGTTATGAACTCCGTCTTTTTTTGAGGACATATACTATAAGTGATGATTTATAAACTCTTCCAAATTTAACAAAAGAAGCGACAGAGTGGAGGTTTCGTCGCTGCTTTTCTGATGATGGCATTGATCTGTTTGACAAAAACCGTCATTTGGTCAGAGAAAACAAGTATATTTATTGTGAAGGAATCTTTATCCTTGAAGGCTTTACTAGCTTATTTGTTCAATATACTTTATGAATAATTCATTCATCATGGGGACAAAGAAGGTCGAATGGGGAATTGGAAATTCATAGCTGAGAATCCAAGACCTCCTGACATCCCAAATCGGTTTGCAAAATTTAAGGAACATAAATGCTAGTAGTTCTCACTTTTCTTTACTCAAGTTAGTAAACGTTATACATTAAAGCTTGATATATTGTGTCTCATAAAATAGTCTGGCTTTCCTATTTTGAAACAAATTTAAAATTGAAATAGTGCATGAAATAGAATACTTTAAACTCGGATAATGCGTTTTTTGTGTGGCTGCGTTATGCTTATATTATTAATGGTTTTGCGGACACTAGTTAAACAATGTTATAGCTACTTATAAGATCATATCAATTTATATATATAAAACACAATTATTATCCACGCTGGAAATCCACGCCAAAACATTCACAGTATTTATCTATAAAAAGTCTATGAATGGCAGAAAATGTTTGGATGATGCTCAAAAATGCATTTGCTCAACGAGTTATTAAAGGCTGGTCAGAGGACTTATTGCTATGACATTAACACGAAATGAAAATAATATTAATTTAGACGAAACGCGAAATATAAAAGGCATATTAGGAACATGCACTATCGGCGACCCCATGTTTTCGTCTTATTATAAGTAATAATTAGGTAAAAATAGTTTGTTTATTTATATGTATGAGACGTTTTTGATAATATTTAAGTGCTAATAAATATGCTAAATTCGGTGCAGCTATATTGATAACATGCTATTTATAGCCTTCAACACTCAGAGTTTGGAATCCCATGCAAAATACAGTACACATTTTCACACTGGTACCCAATAAATACATTTCAAAAACAAATATATGAGAACTTTTTAGAATATATGTGCTTTCAGATTGTATTTACAACATACATGTGATAAATGAATATAGTTTGCGCGCGTTTATGGGAAATACAAATGTAGAATACAGTTCCATTCCTGAAGAAATAGTCGCAAGTTAAATGTCGCAAATCTCAAGTAAAGTAGGATTCATTTTGGTTTAAAAATAAACTTATACGATTGAAATCGGAGACCATTTAACGTTGTTGAAATGATTACTAAATACATTATACTACAGACTCTAAATATAAAGTACAAAACTCGTTTTAGTGTACATAATATGGGAATTACATCATTTATATATTTATTAATAATACTATTTATTGATGTTCAATACATCAAGAAAGCCGTACAGAAAACAAGTGCAGTCGTAGAACCATTAAAGAAACGATACTTTTTATGAATGCAATACTGTATAATTATAATAAAGCGTGGAAATATGTGTGTCTCTCTGTATGCATTTGCGAGCTTGTAAGAAATTCAACCTCTTCTTTCATTGGCTAAAAGAAAAGTCGAATGCGACATTGATAAGTAGTTAAGTCACGTACGTTCTGCATATTTATTAAGTCTCATTTTAGGATGTTGCAATACAAACCAATTTAATTAGATTAAAGAAACCTCCTCTCTCACCTACCCCCTTCGCCACTTCGTTGCTCAATAACATTCGGTGATGGAAAAATTCGCACTCCCCTTTTCAAAACCCTGGCTACGGGCCTGTGCATATTTATCAAGTCCCATTTTAGGATGTTGCAATACAAACCAATTTAATTAGATAAAGAAATAAATATCCCAACCGAAATTTAGTGTGTTGTACCACATATAATACGGGAAAACGTTTCAATTTTATAAAGTCCATTCCACTGCACATGGCTTACGTTTTGATAAACAGGTTACAGTATTATTTTGAGTTCTGTATTTTTAATATCCTGAGACATGTACATTTATTTAAAACAAAAACAGTTAAAGGCCATAATTTATCTTGTAATATTTATAATTGGAATTACTGTGAGAATTCGTGCGTTAATATAATGTGTTCCTAAATAAACAAGGGTTGAAGGGAGAGCTTTGAACTGCGTTACCCTCATATAAAATCAAACAATAGAGAAGTCAAATGCGGCACTGGGGAAATAGCTTGATAACCCAAGACCTCCGGAATATTGAACTGCGTTACCCTCATTTAAAATCAAACAATAGAGAAGTCAAATGCGGCACTGGGGAAATAGCTTGATAACCCAAGACCTCGGACCACGATTTAACATTCATTATTTTCTTCACAACACTGATTCAAAAAAGATAAAATAGCAAACACCTATAAATAGCTTAATTATAGTTTGGAATCCCAGAAAAAAGACTATTATCAATAAAACTATTTTAAAGGGATCTTTTCACGCTTTGGTAAATTGACAAAATTGAAAAAAAGTTGTTTCAGATTCGTAAGTTTTCGTTTTAGTTATGATATTTGTGAGGAAACAGTAATACTGAACATTAACCATGCTCTAATATAGCCATTATATGCATATTTTGACGATTTTAAAACCTAAAAATTATAAAGCGTTGCAACGCGAAACGATTGAATAATTTGGAGAGTTCTGTTTTTGTCGTTAAATTTTGTGAAACTACGAAGATTGCTTATATAAGGTATAAAATACGTCAACAATGTGTACTCGGCGGAATAGCTCAGTAGGCTAAAGCGTTTTTACTTCAGGACTTTGGCAGGACTCCAGGGGTCACTGGTTCGAAACCTGCTCCGGGCAATGTTCTTTTCCTTTTTTATTTTTTTTCTTGATTTTTTACTGGAGCTTTTATGATCCAATGTTTACATTTATCAATATAAAGCATTTAATGAATAAGTTAAAAAAATGCCAAAATTTGTGAAAAGGCCCCTTTAAGTGTCAATATCAATAATAAATGTTTATTTTTTTAATTACGTCTGAAAGCTTAATCGCATGGACGATTGTTTTGTAATTGTTCTCGCGTTATGTTTTGGTACTGAAATATTTGAAAGTAAATATTAAGTTATTTAAGTTTAAATATAAAGCACAATAGTATTTTTAGGCTACTGAATATATATGTATTTAGTAAATAATAACTTCGTTAGATATTGACTTAAAGCATTTGCATATTGTAGAAGAAATGAAGAATTGAAAGTGTCCATCCTTTAAGATGAACAGTTATTTTGTTCTCATTATTGCATAAACTCTATCTATAATGCCCTCTAGCGGGCGCAGAAACTTGGCAACAGGAGGGCTTGAACGGGAGAAATCGTGTATTAACAAGGCGATTCACGTGCCGTTCAAGCCCTGTTATGTGTTTTTCATATCCATAAACTGGTCCACGCGCAGTTACTTCCCTTAGTAATGGCTAATAACTCCAGCCTTTGACGACTTTCCAAGCATAAATGGGGAACTGAATAAGCACCAGTTTCCTCATGCATGCAGGGATAAAGGCAATGAATCTTTCAATCCTCTTTTCAAATTTTACCATCTGCACTCTCTTGACAACAGCTTTATTGTATTGGCAACGTCAATGAAGATAAGGTTATTTACTCAACACTTTTAAAAGACTATGCTGTAAATGTTTCTATGATACTATGTACCATCAACGTTCCTGCTGTATGCTTGAAATACTTCAGTGAAAATATGTTGGCAGTTTTAATTTTTAGAAAATTTGGTTGAATCGAAATAAGATAGACCTATACGAAAGAAACATCTATGAAAACAATGACTTTATCTGGCGATATATTTATCCGTCACGATCAGTAAATTCCAAAATAATTCCTCATGTCTTACTTTGCGCGGCTGCATTTCAAATTTGCATTAATCCACTGTTTAAGCACATTTTAAATCGGAAACTGCCTATTCAAAGGTAAAACCTCGTCATTTCTGATGATGACCGAGTGAGGCATATGTAAAACACAACCTTGAACTGTATGACGTCATATGAAAAAATCGAATTATTTTGTCGATGTCGAATGTTCAAGACACATTGTTTTCAATGTTATTTAATTTATTTTGGTATGTGTGATTTGTTTATGCAATAATAGCGAAAATACACATTTTCTCGGACATGATCATCTGCGGGCGCTCTCAAAATCCGTTGCTGCCCTCGTTCTGCGCACTCGGGAAGGAACGGATTTTTTGAGCGCCCGCAGATGATCATGCCCTCGAAAACGTGTATTATCCCTATAGTGATACTGTAGAGCTAACAAGCAGAACAAGGACCTGGATGATGCTTCAACGCTCACATGAGATACTGTAGCTCAGTGGTATAGTAACTGTAATTGAGATCCTGGGGTTGGTGCTATCTTTGACAACAGGGCCATTATTTTGACATGTCTTGCTAATGAAGTCCATATAAAAAATTCAAATCAACAAGGGAATGAGGCCAATTTTAACTACTGGTTCCAATAAGGCTCTAAGCTTATGTTGAACATCGAAAGCCCAGTTTACTAAATCATGGGTACAAGCAATTATTCATAGCCTGCTCAAAAACCTGGAAGTTAAATACTAGGAAAAATAAGACCCGCGTCATGCGAAAATACTATATGCAGTCAGCCTATATCCAGATCATCCATTGCATCTGCGCAGTCTGGTCAGGAGCTACCCTGTCTGTTATAACGTAACACAAGGTATAGTGGTATTATTAGCAGAAAGGTTAGTTCTTGACCTGACTACACTGATACACAAGCTGTTCTAGACCTATGTTGGCCTCATGCGGCCTTTAACACATTTTCCCATGATGCAGTTCAAACAAGCTAGATTGCATACTTGTAGCATTGGTAATCCAAAAGGTAAGAGTTCTCTGTTTCGTCTTCAGGCAACTTGAAGTTGATTCTGTAAAAATGGAAATCTGCAGTATTGGCATAGCGTGCTTTAAAAATAGTTCAATTTTAGAGGCTATTACAAATAATTTTAACCAATGTCTGGCAATGTTTTAGATGCTTTTTCTTGTTATGGATCAATTATTTTTTTCTATCTACACCAACAGGGAAAATAAAATGACATATACAAAACTTCGAAAACACATAATTTCATAAATATGTGTAAATATAAATTGAATACTTGGGTTCATTGACATTCAGTGGACGGCCGTCGTCTGCAAACAGTCGTCGGGGAGGCTTTGGAGGGTTTTTAGCGTCTCTGAAACAATAACAACTCATAAATAAATAAATGTATTGATAATACATGTGATACATTTACGTTGAAATGTTTCAAAATATAGGTATTACATACCAACCACATAAAAGTTTAATGTACTTGAGCAAAATACCATGGTTAAATAAGCATACAAGCTTTCATTGAAACCAGTGCTGGATTTGCACCGTTGAAACCCATAAGCAGCAAAACTTTTGGGGCCCCGGGCCACTAGTTGGCTTAGTACCTAATAGAGCCCTTTCCCAATTGATTTCACTCGTTGAAATGCCAAGGCTGGCAAGAAAGAAAATGTGGCACTATCCTTTAAAAGGTATAAAATGTCACTATAAAACCTGAATTTAAATAAACAGTCCCTGTAGTCTCTATATTTAAGTATAAAACTATTATCCGCAAAAAAAAATCAAACTTAAAGAAAGATCTACGATAGGTAGTTAACGTTCATACCGTAAAAATTCTAACGAGATGGTCTTATGGGGCCACTTAAAGTTGCGGGGCTCATAGGCAGTTGCATACTTTGCCTAATGGGTAATATGGAACTGATTAAAACTGATCTTTTGTTCTATAAAAAAAAACTATTGCAGCTATAACCGTTTGCAGCTTACAATAAAATCGCTATACAGGTTTTCAACTGGCAATGAAATCACAGTATCAGTTTTCAACAGGTTATAAAATTGCTATACAGGCTTTCAACTGGCAATGAAATTACAGTATCAGTATTCAACTGGTAATAAAATTGCAGCATCAGTTTTCAACTGGTAATAAAATCGCAAGACCAGTTTAAGTCGAAAGAGTCGCAGTCGGTCACAAAAATTCTGCACAATTCAGCTCACAAACTTTTTCAAGTCGCACAGTATATCTTTGAGGGCAGCAAAACAATAGTTTTTCGTGTAATTACAAATAGTTTGTAGTATGCGTAAAGAAGTGATTAAATTAAACAACAAAATGGGTTATTACTCTCGTTTCCTGTCTCTGTCTTTCTGCTCCTCCAGTTTCTTGTGGGCCTTCAATCGCTCCTCTGGACTAAACACAGACTTGGTGTCCCAGAACCTGATAATAAGAACAAATCCATACGAGTCTTGCTCTGGGAGAAACAGGGCTTAACCCTTTGCATGCTGGGAAATTTGTCGTCTGCTAAAATGTCATCTGCTGAATTTCTTAAATTAGCATTTTCTTCGTTTTTTTTCAAAGCATACTATCAGAATAGCAAACAGTTTGGATCCTGATGAGACGCCACGTTCTGTGGCGTCTCATCTGGATCCAAACTGTTTGCAAAGGCCTTTAAAATTCGGTTCCAGCACTGAAAGGGTTAATGCCTATGCAAAAAGAGTTGTTCCAGATTAGCCGGTGTAGTGCACACATGCTTATCGTGGACCACACTTTCCGCCCAGACTGGATTTTGGCTGAGAAAGGACTAGTTTTAAACGAAACATACCATTGACACGGAAAGTGTTGTCCTTGATTTTCTTGTGCAAAGTGCACTGGCTTATTTGGGACAACACTTTATGTTCAAGCATTTAGCCCATTTTCAAAGAGTGCAGCTCGTATAAGACAGTCTTCTTGTTCAATAAACAGAAATAAATTATTATATTATATTATACCATCTTTATGTCTTACTCCTTGTCCTTTTTAAATTCTTCCTCTGCCTCCTCTGTTTGTTTCTTGGCACGTTTTTCTTTATCTCTGAAATACAAATTGAAAAAATTAAAAAAATTATTTAATTTTATTAATATTTACTAGATTCTTCTTCAGTTAACATCAAACATAACATTTACAATCTTTCTATGAGCCTAGCACTCGGAAAACAGGGTTTCATGCATGTGTGTTAACCCTTTGCATGCTGGGAAATTTGTCGTCTGCAAAAATGTCGTCTGCTGAATTTCTAAAATTAGCATTTTCTTCGATTTTTTTCAAAGAATACTATCAGAATAGCAAACAGTTTGGATCCTGATGAGACGCCACGTTCTGTGGCGTCTCATCTGGATCCAAACTGTTTGCAAAGGCCTTTGAAATTCGGTTCCCGCACTGAAAGAGTTAAGTGTCGCCCCAGATTAATCTGTGCAGTCCGCACAGGCTAATCAGGGACAACACTTTCCTCACAGACTCGATTTTTGTTAAGGAGAAACTTCCTTTACAAAAAAATATTTCACAGACGCCAAAGGTTTCATTTGTCTCAAATGAGCTGTGCGGACTGCATAATCTTATCTTGGACAGCGTATTACACACATGCACTAAGCGACATATTCCCTGAGTGTGGCTCATGTACCCAACAACCCAAAGAAGGTCTCAAGAAAACATATCGCCAAAAACATCTGTCAGGTACAACACTTACTCTGCATTAATATCAGTGTACCAGGTGCCATCAAAGCCTGGCTTTTTCTCGGCCTCTTCTTTAGCAGCTTCCTTCTCTTGATCTTCCTTTTCTAATGCTATTCTTGCCTCTTCTCTCTCCTTATCCTGGTAAGGCGATAACAATACTAAGTTTATTATGATATCGCACAAGAGGTCAATAGGCCCTCTGTCGCTCACCTTAGACTTTGGAGAGCTGAACTGTTATGTGCAGCTTTCCTGATTTTTCCGAAACCATTTTTAAACTTCCTAAGATATCGTAAGAACAAATGTTCTGAACCAGTTTCATAAACATTTAACAAAACAATACAACTTAACAATGTTCACTATAGCTGAATAAGGAAAATAGCATCCCTCTTGCGTTTACAATGTTTCACTACAGCCATAAAAGGAAATTTACTTCTCCCCTGTTAACCATGTTTCCAACAATTTTCAAACTAACCCCACGTTGGAAGCAATTTCAACACAAATGGACATTATTTGAAGAAATGTATTAAAGGACCACTATACAATGTTATATGATTAAAAACAAAATTCTGGTTCTAGCAGTTTCAGAAAAAAAAAATTGAACTTTTCACTATAAACAACATATCCACTGGAAGGGGCAAATTTTAACCCCTGGGGCATGATTTCAAAAAAACTTTGTAAACGACTTTCATACCATGATACATTCCAAATACTTAACTACTGGGCCTTAAATTTAAGAGAACAAGTCATGTTTCTACAAAGTTTATATAAATCATGTGTTCCATAGGGCTTTGACAATGACTTGAACAAACTAAATAGAGGACCACTTAACAATGTTACACTCTAATATTAAAGCCATGACCATTAACATTGCGAGAAGAAAAAATCATCATTCCATAAAAGTTTCATTAAGATCTGTTGAGCTGTTCAGGAGTAGAACTCATTTGAAGAAAAATTTAAGAACGCACTGAAGGTTGACAGACAACACGGTGACCTAAACACTCCCGATGAATATCAAGAGTTCAGGTGAGCTTAAAAGTTCAATAAACGTTAATACACTTTGAAAATGTATAAGCTTGTAATAAACAAGATCATTAACAATATTGAAATAAAAGCAAACTTTCGCTGTAAAAATGAGGCATGGTAACATATTATATTCATTTGTGTTTGTATATTTATCCTTAGTACATGGGTAATAACATGAATGCATTTTTACTTATTTAGTAATAACAACAGGGACAATTTGCATACAAAACATCACCAAAAATGGGCAATTATCTGTCCCGACAAAAAAGTACCCAAAATATCAGTAAATGTATTGTTTACCCGTTTCTTTTTATATTCAATCTGTTGTTGAACAATTCTGGCTCTCATTACTCCATAGTTCTGAAATAAAATGTGTCTTGTTCTGAGAAAAATTGGGCTTAATGCATGTGTGGAAAGTGTCATCCCATATTAGCTTGTGCAGTCCGCACAGGCAAATCAGGGACGACATTTTCCGCTTTTAAGTTTTTTTTTAGTTTCAAGGAAGTCCTTCCTTACCAAAAATTAAGTTTAGGCGGAAAGTGTCGTCCCTGATTAGCCTGTGCGGACTGCACAGGCTAATCTGGGACCACAATTTACGCAAATGCATTATGCCCAGTTTTCTCAGAACGCCACTCAAATTATTGTTTAACAATTGAGCACAAAAAGCTACACTTCCGGTGTGAATATAAAGTGCAATACTAGTAATACTTATACATACATGTTTTGTCACTCATAAATGTTTCATTCATATACAGTGTAATATATATCAACTGCTTGTTTTTCTTACCCAATTCACATCAGAATGTACATGTATTGATTTGCTCGTGCTAAACTTTCTCTTCAAAGGTTGAGAGCGTCATAAATGCAAACAGTTTTCAGAATTCAAAGTCTGGATTGATGATGTCACTCTTTCAGTATTCAAAGTTTCAAAAGGTGTAATCATAAAAAAAGTTTTAATTCATGCATATTTCGATCTATTCCGTACAAATTTAACACAGATACTCATCTTGTGAGGACCTCTCAAATGCATACCTGTGTAGCTATAATTCTCTCAGATCTCTCAACTGCTGTTCCATCTAGGGTCTGAATTTTTAGCAACCTCTATTTGCCTCTATATTTAGTTAAAACCCGTAAATTCAAAAGTGTCCAAAAACAACATAGATACTAAGGATGCATTAAAGCAAAAAAAAAAACATGTACAACAATCAGAGACATAATGACGATATTATTACACATTTATCATAATTTAAGTGGCAGAAAATTATTTTATAATTTAAATGATTTTAATGGAAAACTAAAATTACATGTACAAGGAATGATGAATGCAACTACCTATGTTCGGAATATGGTTACGGCCATCATGGTTACACATTCAAATCCAAAGGGCAAGAATGCCAGAACGTGAGAGTACAATGACAAAATGCGACAATACAATGATGACACTGCGACAATACAATGGCGAGAATGCGAGAACGCGATGGCGAGAATGCGAGAACATGATAGTACGATGACGATAAAATGGTACAGTGCGACAATACCATGGCGACAGTGCGATAGTACAACAGCGACAATGCGATAGTCATATCGTACTGTAGCCATCGTATCATCGCATTCTCGCCATCGCGTTCTGGCATTCTTGCAATCATATTGTCACACTGTCGCCATTGTATTGTGGCATTCTCGTCATCCTACTCTCACATTCTCGCATTGTCGCCATCGTACTATCGCTGTCGTCATTGTATTGTTGCACTCTCGTCATCACACTGTCCCGTTGTCGTCATCGTACTATCGCGTTCTCACCATCGCGTTCTTGCATTCTCTCCATCGTATTGTCGCACTCTCTTCATCGTATTGTTGCATTCTCCTCATTGCACCCATGCGTTCTCGCCTTCTCGCCCTCTGGATTTTAATGTGTAACTACAATGGCCCTAACGGTATTCCGTAGTATGAGTACTTTGTCGGACAAGTTTGTTTTGAAGGCTAGACATAGAAACATCCAGTAAACTCCCCTATACTTTGTTACAGTGGGGGATGGTATAAAAATGTCAGTAAACCCAATGGATTTTTTTTATTTTGATAATTCCTTATCACACTAATTCCTGCAATCTAGTAGTTTTCGTCGGCATCTTTTGAACATAAACGTGTTTCTGCAAACGTGACTTTGACCTTTCACCTAGTGACCTGAAAATTAATAGGGGTCATCTGTCAGTCTTTATCAATGTACCTATGAAGTTTCATGATCCTAGGCCTAGGCATTATTGAGTTATCATCCGGAAACCATTTTACTATTTCGAGTCACTGTGACCTTGACATTTTACATAGTGACCTGAAAATCAATAGGGGTCATCTGCCAGTCATGATCAATGTTCCTATGAAGTTTCATGATCATAGACGTAAGCATTCTTGAGTTATCATCCAGAAACCATTTTACTGTTTCGAGTCACTGTGACCTTGACCTTTGACCTAGTGACCTGAAAATTAATAGGGGTCATCTGGCAATCATGAGCAATGTACCTATGAAGTTTCATGATCCTAGACCTTAGCATTCTTGAGTTATCATCCGCAAACCATTTTACTATTTCGAAACACTGTGAACTTGACCTTTTACATAGTGACCTGAAAATCAATAGGGGTCATCTGTCAGTCATGATCAATGTACCTATGAAGTTTCATGATCATAGACGTAAGAATTCTTGAGTTATCATCCAGAAACCATTTTACTGCTTCGAGTCACTGTGACCTTGATCTTTGACCTAGTGACCTGAAAATCAATAGGGTTCATCTGCCAGTCATGATCAATGCACCTATGAAGTTTCATGATCCTAGGCCTAAGCATTCTTGAGACATCATCCGGAAACCATTTTACTATTTCGAGTCACTGTGACCTTGACCTTTTACATAGTGACCTGAAAATCAATAGGGGTTATCTGTCAGTCATGATCAATGTACCTATGAAGTTTCATGATCCTAGGCCTAAGCGTTCTGGTGTTATCATCCGGAAACCAACTGGTGGACGGACCGACGAACGGACGGACGTACCGACCGATTGACCGACATGTGCAAAACAATATATCACCTCTTCTTCGAAGGGGGGCATAAAAATATATAATTTGGCAAGGCAGACAATTATGTCCATTCAAAGCTTATTACTTCCCTTGGATTTGTTTTTTCGACCCCGTGACCTAGTTTTTGACCCGGCATGACCCATATTCGAACTTGACCTAGATATTGTTTAGATACATATTCTGACAAAGTTTCGTAAAGATCGGATTAAAACTATTTGAATTAGAGAACTCTTTGATTAATGAAGCAGAGCATGGAATTGCTAACCATCGAAACTTCATCAATGATTTCTACTGATAAACTGCTATATTTTGCTCGAAATGGATTCAAATTGTCACAATGTAATGTTTGATCAGATTGCTTATACATTTGCATAAATGCTGATGAAACAGTTGAGCCATTTATATTGAAGGCAGCTTTGCCAGTAAAAGCACAAAGAAGCACTCTTACGTCATCAGCATTTGCCCCATCTTTTCTGTTTAGAAATCGATATAAAGCTGTGTACAACGCTATTATAACAACCATTTTTCCAACGACAGCACCACCGGTATAAAATGTGTAAATGGGCTCATATTTGGTTTTGATCCAATGAATAACATGATTGTACAATTGATTTTGTTTTGTATTTAGTTTTGTAGTCAGTTTGAGATAAAATGTTTTCATTTGTTACAGTTGTTGGAGCAGAAACATAACAACCTAGTTCATTACCAATATCATATTCTGTGTGCTCAAATACTTTATCAGGATTGAAGTAAACAAATGATTCAGAAGCAATAGCTTGTTCCTCATCTAAAACCATGGTCTCAGAAAGTGGAGGCAGTGGATAACTAAAGCGACAAAGTTTGTCGTCTCTCTTGCGACATGTTCTTGAGTGTTTATGAAGTTGAAGTTCATTTAAGGAGCCAAGGGCATCATTTTTAGAAGAGCGCTGCAAAAATTGATTCACATAAAAATATATTTCTTCATTGTTGTAAACTCCAAACTTTGGAGCATTTTCTATCAATACAAGCATGTGAATGTGTGGAGAACCACGCTGTTAGAATTCAACTCTGTAAAAATAATATCTTAATTTACCAAGTGGTTTATGCTCAATTGTCAGCACAGTGTTGATAAACTCCTGAACCCTGTGGTCAAAATATCTTGAACATGTTACAGGATCTTTTTGTATTACCTTTATTTTTTCTTCCCAATTAAGATTTTCAATCTGTGCATTATTACATTCCTTGCCTAGATTCAACTTTGAGAGCATTTTTAGTAGATCAGGCCACCTAGTATCAGCAGAAGATAGTGACATAAACCATGTTGGCAACCCTAATTGTCTTATCATAGCAAAAACATATTTTTTCCTTGTTTCCAAAAAGGATGGAGACTTGCGCAGTTGCTTCAATATGTAACAGCCCTTATCTTTGTTAACCATATTGACCATGACATTTGGATCTTTAGCCTGAATGACAGTAATTTTCTTGCTCCTATCTTTGCATCTTCGAACAGCAAGATTGACTTTATCATTTAATTGTTTCATTTGCATTTTCTTCAGTTTAACAAATATGTTTGGAACACTGTTAGCAGCTCGTCTATCTTTATTGCGTATTTTCCATTAAGCAATGTCGCTATAATGAACTGGAACAAGCCTTTGATCCTTATCCAATCGACTTTGACAACAGAAAATAGAAGGAAAACAGAGATATTCTGAATCCATATTTTGATATAAAATCAAGGGTCTTTGACCTTCACCTGGTGCAAATGTGAATGTTGCATTTCTATTTTCAATATTTGCATCATCAAATAGAGTATCAATGTTTCCAATATTTTCTTGAACCACTTCTTCAGCATCTGAATCATAAAGGTTTTTTTTTTTGATCCATTTTCATAACAAGACTCAGAGTGAGTACCATTAGTTAGTAAGTTATCTGATGTGTCACACAAAAACTGTTCTGCTTCGTCAGACTTGGATTCAGTAACAGTTCTTTTCCAATCTGGATCTAATGCAATATTAGTGTTTTTGTACAAATCACTATGTTTAATAAACCAGTCCAAGGCAGCTAAAACAATCAATGGGCGAATATATTTCGAAAAAGCACAGGATTAATATGACATTTTTTTTAAATTTTACATCAGTTGTTATATTTTCATCAAGCGGTCTTGGCAGATTGTTAACAACAGGTTGTATATCAGGTTGTATCTGCATGAAAGTTATTTAAAAAGCAATTAAGCGTTCCTCTTATGGGTGAAGATCCAATTATTTTGGCTTAACTGGCCACTGCGTGCAATTAATTACCGACATCTTTGGTATTTTAATTTGAGCGATATTTACTTTACAAGTAGTACAAATTCACTGTTTTGCATCCACAGACACCAAGGTAGTCAAATACTTTTTCTTGTCATCTTTTGACAGGCATATAGCTTCAGACATACTTTGTCGGAACCAGGTTTGTTCACAGCAACTGCAGATAAAGATTGGCCCAATCGCAATTGCTGCATGAACTTTTTCAATACAATCATTCATAGTTTAACCTGATTTCCTTTGTTTAAAAGCAATACATGTATGCTCTAGGTAATCATTACTTTTTCTTTTTGCTGCTTTTTGCACTCGATATGATACGGCCTCTTAACTTTTATTTCTCAAAATTGACCTCCATTGTTTTTTCTTTATTCGTTCTGTTTCTAAATTATAAGGATCAGATCTTGCTTTTCTCATTAAATTGAATGTTCTTTGTTTTTCAATGAGTTCTATTGTAGGTGATTGCCTTATGGGTCTCTTTGCGACCCCTTTTGAAATTTATTCTAAATTCATTTTCGTTTAGCCTAATTTTGTCAGATTGTCTTTGTCTTTGTTTGTACAAAGACAGATATGCTTTTCTTTCAATGTCCTTTGTTTGTCTGTGAATTTCATGTCTCTGTTTTTGATCACTAAAGTATTTACTTAATACGCTGAATTGTCTTTAGTGCAGATTTTCGGAAAACTTTCTTCATAACAAAAAGTATTGTTGTTTGTTTGATGACTCATTCTTTGTTTAGTTACAGAACTATTGTTAACATTTTTATCCCCAACAGTCCACATGTCATGTGCTTTAACAACACCAATATCATCATTTGTGTAGTCTTTGGAAGGATCTTCAGAGTAAGTTTCAGAGCAGTAATGATCTGTTTCACAATACAATCCCACCGGCAGCAATTCAGTTCCTCCAGTGATGTCAATATGCATACTTGTAAACATAGAGTACAAGAAAAGTACTAAATATTATACATTATTGAAAGTTGCTAAGGCTGATGTGCCGTCAGGAGATGATAAACCATCTAGACCATGAGAGTGGGAGTCAAATAAAAAATACTTCTCACATTTAATGAACACTGCTGAGCAAATGGCACCAGTCATTATCAGTATGTATGAACTTTGTTCAAAAGCAGTACGGAAGGCTTCGTATAAAGATGGCAAATGAGAACTATTGAATGTTTGTATGCAGTCACCTGAAACAATGTCATATTTATTAACAATTATTTTTCTATCAATAATATTCACTTAATTTGGAAGTTTGTCAATGCACAATAGCTTATTAGTGAACCTGTTTCCTCTTTTCAAGGTGGAGACTGTTTTATTGTACACAAAATCTCCAGAACAGAGTATCTGGTCTAAATGTTGTGATGTTTCAACATGAGAATATTTTGCATAAATCAAAGAACATAAAGCATTTATTTTACATTGACTACCACGTGATATTAAACTAAATCTATAATAAGACTGATGGAAAGATCCTGTAACTATATTTGAGAAAGCCATCCCATGCAATACATTCATATTCTGTTGTGTAGACTTTGACATTTGTTCACTGTCAGGATGTTTATGTTCATCACCAATATTTGCACATTGGAAATTTGTTGGCCCAAATCCATAGACAAAAATGTTTTCAATACTTTAGAGGTTAACATTGCGAGTGTTAGCATCAAGGTCATGAACATCTTTTGTTTTTTTATGCCTCTTTTGTTTTGACGGTTTTTTGGATGTTTCTGATTAAATTGTCAGCAACTTATCTGTGGACGTTTTGCATGGACCATTCTGACTGCGCAAATCTTGCTCAAAACTGTTGTTTTCCATATGTAACAAATCTTGTTTTGCTTCATTATACTTCTGAGCAGATTTGAGTTTTGTATGTATAATCTCATTGCATGCTTTCTGTTTTGTTTCTCTTTTTTTAAATTCAGTAGTTGCACGAGCTTCTCTTACTGCATCCGTTATAGTTTTTTTAGACTTTGAAAACTATTATGCTCATAAAGATTGTCACCATGTTTGAAGATGATTATTTAAACTTATTGAGTAAACTAAATAATGATATTATAAGAGCATGTGTACTCGGCAAGTATGGCATCACTGAGATTGAACTAAGAATGTGACTTACACTATTTACAAGGTTTCACTAGAGACATACAAAGAAAACTTCCAATTCTTGAGAGCTTTGTTTTAAACAAACGGGAACTTTTTTAAAGACTTACCTTGCAATGATACTTCCAAATAAAAAAAATCAATCCTGTTTAAAACACATATCTTTTGTTATCACACGCCTCATCAATAAAGTGAAAAAATATGTAAATCCTGTTCAAAACACAAATCTTTCATAATAACTCAAAAAATTCACACTTCATCAATCAATAAAGTAAAAAAATCGAAAACTACCCACCCCTTGAGAGCCTTGTTTTAAACAAACAGGAACTATGTTCAGACTCACCTTGCAATGATATTTCCAAATAAAAAATCAATCCTGTTTTAAACACATATCTTTCATAATCACACAAAAAATTCACGCCTCATCAATAAAGTAAAAAAATCTGTCAATCCAGTTCAAAGCACAAATCTTTCATACACACACACACAATTCACTCTTCATCAATCAATAAAGTAAAAATAAATCACAAATCCTGTTTAATCCACAAATCTTTCATGATCCCACAAAACATTCATAACTTCTCAGAAATCAAAGACCAGGCATCAAAAGTATTTCATGCAGTTACCAGCTTAGCGCTTTTACATAATTGAACCAGACAAAGCCTGAAACAAACAGAGTATCCCATCAAGTGACAGCTCTAAAAATAGAACAATCTCCAAGCAGCTGATCTAAAGGTAGAACAACAAGATAACTCAGAGATGTGTATCGATTTGTTATGCATTTGGCTAAATGGGTAAGTGGGAGAAATTAAGAGTGCATTCAAGGCTGGAGGTCAAACAATTAAAGTTATAAACAGTTTGTTCTCCCATAAGTAATATTCTTTCAAATAAATTTTTTACTACATAAAACTTCTAAAATATTTAATAAAGACTACATGTATTCAGATAGCAGAAAACATGTTTGTTGCTGTTAATCACCAACCCAACCAATCATCCTCAGAAAGGAAAAAAACATCACCAATTTTTGTTTCGATATTGTACTATATATATAACTTTATCAGAATTAATTTAAATGCATGAATATAATGAAGGTCATAATATGCATACATTTAACTGTGCCCCAGATAAGCTGCGTATCTACGTTTTTCACTCTATTTAAATGTTTAAAAACGCAAAGACATACAATATCATGCGTACTGAAAACGCAACTTATTTGTCTTACGCAAATTCATCAAATTTGATGCATATGGTACAATAGCTTCAATCAAATGCTTGCTCATTTTCGGTATTTTTTCTTTGGAATTATTATCGTAACGCGGCGACATTTTCATTTAGCAAGCGCCTAGATGACAGAGCAGGAAAACAGTCAAAGTTATTCAAACGCTTTGCGGACTAGATTTCATAGTAAAATAAAGCGTCTGACCAAATTATTTACGACGACATACATCATTTTCAATCTAATTGAATCCGTTGTTCATTGTGCATGTATTTGTAAAGCGTTTGTACTTTCAGTTTCTATTACGATGCCTAATAATAATGTCCAAGAGTGGTCGAAAGACGTGCGCGATTGTTGCGCCAAAATATCAGTTGACCGCAAACTTTTTCGAACCAAGATAGCAAGAGCCAATAAGTGCCCAATCATTCGTTTTATCGATTTTTTTTAAGTTTATATTATGGACAGTTTCAATGGTTAAATATATTATGAAACATCTTTTTATTAAAGTGAATTCTGATAGTTTACAGTTTTACTGAATCAATACAAATGTGCTGATTAAACATGAATAAAGCAGAACTAATTTTAAGGTATGTAATTTTATAACTCGATTCACCCTATTTCAAGAATGAAATCACCCTATTTTTCAAAATCAATTGGTGAAAACTCTATTTTCTAAATAATTATCTGGGGCACTGATGTGATTCAGAGCGTATATTGTTTGTACTTGAGCCATATAAGGAAAACTGCCCTGCCCCCAGGCTGCCATGTTTTTCAACCAACCTCAACTATTTTCGAACTCATCCAAGATATCATTGGGACACATCTTCTGACCAAGTTTCATGAGATTAGACTGTTGTTAAACACAAACCAATCATCATCAGAATTAAATGTGGTCTCTAGAGTGTTAACAAGGTTTTACTATAGACATATGAGGAACAATTCCCCACTCTCTGGGGGCCATGTTTTTCAACCAACCGGAATCTTTTTCAAACTCGTCCAAAATAATATTGAGCAAAATCTTCTGACCAAGTTTCATGAAGATCGGACAATAAATGTGGCCTCTAAAGTGTTAACAGGTTTTACTAAAGCAATTTATAGCGAAATAAGGAAAAATGCCCCACTCCCTAATGGCCATGTTTTTCTAGCAAATGGAACCATTTTCGAACTTTTCTGACCAAGTTTCATGATGGTCCTACAATAATTGTGGCATCTAGAGTGTTAACAAGATTTTACTAAAGCCATATATGGACAAAATGCCCCGCCCCTTGGCAGCCATGTTTTTTAAGCAAACATTATTATTTTCAAACTCATCCAAGATATCATTGAGCCCAATCTTCTGACCAAATTTCATGAAGATTGGACAATAAATGTGGACTCTAGAGTGTTAACAAGGTTTTACTAAAGCCATATAAAGCCATATTAGGAAAAATGCCCCGCCCCTGGTGGCCATGCTTTTAAAACAACCAAAACCATTTTCGAACTGATCCAAGATGTCATTGGGATAAATCTTCTGACCAAGTTTCATGATGAATGGAAAACAAAATGTGACCTCTAGAGTGTTAACAAGGTTTTACTATAGCCATATAAGGAAAAATGCCCCACCCCGTGGTGGCCATGTTTTTCCACCAACCGGCATCATTTTTGCATTCGTCCAAGATATTATTGGGATGAATCTTCTGACCGAGTTTAATGAAAATCGGACTATAAATGTGAAAACTAGAGTGTTAACAAGATTTTACTATAGCCATATAAGGAAAAATGCTCCGCCCCTTGGCAGCCATGTTTTTCAAGCAAAAGTAACCATTTTCAAACTCATCCAAAATATCAATAAGACAAATCTTCTCACCATATTTCATTAAGATTGGAAAATAAATGTGGCCTCTAGAGTGTTAACAAGGTTTTACTATAGCCATATAAGGAAAAATGCCCAGCCCCCTGGCGGCCATGTTTTTCAACAAAATAGCATCTTGTTTTTACTCGTCCAATATATTATTGGGATGAATCTTCTGCCCATAATATCACTTTAAGTGCGCCAATATGTAAACAATGAAAAAGATACATTTGGAGGAAACGAATATATCAATAGGGTATAATAATCCATCATTATAATAAATGGGTGACTTTTCAACAACACTTTGCATAACCGGTGGCACAAAAGAGTAGAATTGTAACCGGACCGGGGAAACTATGCCGTATCACCAGAAGCACAACACAACTCGCTTGCTGAATTTACTCTTTTATTTATGCATAAGTCTCATTATCCATTATTACATCCACCTATATTTCCCTCCTTCCTCTCTTCTATCCCCTGCCTTTTCCGAACTCTATCCAATCCTAAACTCAGTTTTGTATAACTCGTTTCTAACTTATTTCCAATTTACTCTCTAACTTCTAACTTATTTCCAACTGATTCTCGAACTGTTTCTTCCTAACATCTCACTGACTTTCTCCTCTTTCAAAACCCTTTCATCCCTAATACCAAATTATGCCCACACACATCACTGACCAATCATATCTATCTGTCATCCATCACAATCATTTCTATCTCTTATCCATTAATCATACAGTACCTTACTTCCTTACTTCTTTTAGACTGTAACTAACACACCGTAATTACAATTCAGGGCGACAAGCGATTGTAATAATGTAATAATTTTATTACAATTGAGGTTGTATGAGAACACCTTTTTTGTCATTCATTGGTCATATTTCCTTTTAGAGATACATTTTTATATACATGTATTCTCTAAATCTTGCAATAATCTGTGTTTGAAAATGCGATCAGATGCAAATTAAACCATGAAATAAGTTTATTACATTTTCGGGCTATATTACAATTCAGTTCGACAGGCAATTGTAATAATGTAATAACTTTATTGCAATTGAGGTTGTATGAGAACACCATTTTTGTCATTCATAGGTCATATTACCTTATAGAGATACATTTTTATATACATGTAAACACTATATTTTGCAATCATCTGTGTTTGAAAATGCGATCAGATGCAATTTTAAACCAAGAAAGAAGTTTTTTACACTTTCGGGAATTTTTACAATTCAGGGCGACATGCGATTGTAACAATGTAATAACTTTATTATAATTGAGCTTGTATGAAAAAAAAAATTGTTGTCATTGATTGGTCTTATAACCTTATTAAGATACACTTTTATATACATATATACGCTATATTTTGCAATAATATGTGTTTGAAAACGCGATCAGATGCAATTTTAAACCAAGAAATTTGTTTATTACACGTTCGGGCGTTATCACAATTCAGGGCGACACGCGATTTTCATAATGTAATAACTTTATTACAATTGAGATTGAATGATTACACCTTTTGTGTCATGCATAGGTCGGATTGCCCTATTGATATGAATTTTATATGCATGTTCACACTATATTTTTCAATAATCTGTGTTTGAAAATGCGATAAGATGCAATTTTAAACCAAGAAATTAGTTTATTACACTTTCGAGCGTTATTACAATTCACGTCGACAAGCGATTGTAATAATGTAATAACTTCATTACTATTGAGGATATATGAGAACACCTTTTTTGTCATTCTAAGGTCTTATTGCCCTATTAATATAAATAATCTGTTTTTGAAAATGCGATAAGATGCAATTTTAAACCAAGAAATAAGTTTAATACATATTCGGGCGTTATTACAATTCAGGTCGACAAGCAATTGTAATAATGTAATAACTTTATTACAATTGAGTTTGCATGAGAACACGTTTTTGTTATTCATAGGTGTTGTTACCCTATTAATATAAATTTTATATACATGTATGCATTATATTGTGCAATAATCTGTGTCTGAAAAATGCGATCAGATGCACTTTTAAACCAAGAAATAAGTTTATTACACGATCGAGCGTTATTGCAATTCAGTTTACCAAGCAATTGTAATAATGTAATAACTTTATTACAATTGAGGTTGTATGAGAGCACATTTTTGTCATTCATAGGTCTTATTGCCCTATTAATATAAATTTTATATACATGTTGGCATTATATTTTGCAAGTATCTGTGTTTGAAAATGCAATCAGATGCTATTTTAAACCAAGAAATAAGTTTATTACACTTTCGGGCGTTATAACAATTCATTTTGTCACGCAATTGTAATCATGTAATAAAGTGTGTTACAATTCAGGTCGTTATTACATTTCAGGTTGTAACAGCGCATAAATAATTACTTCTCTTATCAATCTCTCGAGTTTTAAATGTTTTATTTGCATGTTCAAGCGTTTGCGCTGTTACTGGAAACTTGGAACGTAGAAAATACAACGAAACATTTAAATGCAAAAAGTTTCAAGTACATATTTGTTGAAAAATGATCAGTGATATAGAACATTCATGTTAAAAAAGGCTCATATAGAAGGCTTTGTCACTGACAAACATCAGTCCCTTACCGCGTTCATAATGTCAGGGTAAGTACAGGATCTCCCTTAGTTACATCAACTTTATGTAAGTACTTAATAGTTATGGAAGAATCCAGATTTTATTTTTGTATTATTTCTGTAATCATAGCAATCCTAATTTTAGTCGAAAGAAATTAATGAGGAAAAACTGAGAAAGTGTTGAACAATGCAGTATTTCTTTATACATTTATAAAAGTGCTGATCGTATATTTCATACCATAAAACATCAAATGGATATTAACCATGTTTAGGGTATTTTTGTCTACTTAACTTCACGAATGAACGGTCATTCAATTAATATAAAACGTAATTGTATTATTCATTAATTTTCATCACATTGATTTCATCCAAACATACCCAAACCGTGCGTTATAAAAAAGCAAATTAAGAGAAAAAATTCACAATAGTCTTTTTGTTCATAATAATAGTTAAATGCATATAGTATATAGTAAAATAAAATAAAACTCGCAGTTTAATCAATATCCGTCCCGGGTTATTCACTATAGTGTGAGTTATTGCTCAGTTGACAGTTAAGCACATATATCCAATTAAGATATCGACCTCATACTATACGTGTATGTTCTACGCTGTTTTTCCATTCCCGAATTCGAGCCTTATCGAGTTCCCGAATGTTCCACATGCTTGCATGACATGCCTTAATGAGTTTAACAAGTCACATCAGAGAAAGTTACCATTGATGAATATTTTGGTACGATGATTTAGATAGCTGAGCAAACGTTCGTTTTCTATGGTGTGTCGTGTTTATTAAACATATGTTCCGCGTGTGGAACGAAAATATATTCAACTACATTTCTTGACGTTCGACCAGCCTTTAAATGATGCATTGTATATCTATTTTTGTAATCGAATACGAACAAATAATTGGAACATATTATTCACCGATAAATCAAATATACGAACACAACTAGATAATATTTGCATATATCTATGTGCACGTTTTGCACGATGCAACCACACCCGCACGTGGTCCAGAATAATCAGAGCTTATCCATATCGTTTTTCATTTGAATACCAGATAAACCTTTTGTACAACCGCAATTAAAGTAAAACCAAATGTGTCGTACAAATAAACTGCCACGTTAGTCCGCAAAAATAGCTTTAACAGCTAACTAAAGTAAATAAAAACAACATGACAGCTTCATTGGTGCATGAAGATTCATGTTAAAATAAATATATATATATACATATATACATTATTGCCTCTCAATCATTGTTCTAAAGAATATCATTAATGCAAAAAAGCATAATAACGTAAATAAAAGGTATAGTCATCTATTCACACGTATGAACCTAAATGTAATATTGTTCATTTTCATAAATAAATGATATGTAGAGTTTCACTTTTCAATCATGTTCTTAATGCTTCTTCTTAAACATTAGTAAATAGTTATACATGTTATCAGCACATTTACTTCTTTCGCACCATCTATGACTGACTTGTCTTGAAGTGAATGGCAATTATATGGGTTTTGTAGTATAATAGAACCTTTTCACAATCAGCCACAATTGATAAGTTGGGCGAAGTCACGTGACTCGCAGAATTCAATAACGAGGCTGACCTTGTATCCATGTCTAATAGTTCCACGCAACGCCGCGTCTGATTTCAACCATTCACTTTTCTGAACATTCTGCGACGCAATTATATTGTCAACACAAGATGAAACTGTAAGAATTAGCAGTAATATATACTTCTCATATTATTTGTTAATGCATTCAATAAATATTCTTGATTTAAGTACTTGTTTCATTCCATTGTTTGCACAAATTTTGACGCTTTGCGTTTGAGCATTTTTATCGCGGGGTGTAATCAAAGATCGATCGATAATCTTGTTTATTGATAGATCCGTGGGTTTTATTGTCCATGTATTCTGCACAAACCCATTATCTCGTTGTGATCAGACACTGTGCCGACACATATTAAATGACAACAAGTTTTCATAAGCCACGGGCAGCATAAGTCTGGTAGCAAAACACAATATATGATACCTACATGCAGACATGTCTTCGTATGGTAGTAGTATTGCGTAATAATTTGTAGGACTAATTTAACGCCAAATACTCAAATTAAAAGTAAGTTGTTCTTACTGATTGTCTATAACTAATAATAAATTTTTCCGTCACACTTTTGTTACAGTTTCTCATAGCACCTTCAATACTTTACCAATCTCTTTCATATTTGGCATGTAGGTACCTTGCATGGACCTCTACCTTGATGAGGTTTGATGTCACTGGGGTCAAGGTCACAGAGGCTAATACTATATTTTTTTAGGTGGTTATTAACACATAGATTGACAAAGCGCATCATCGGGGAGCATCCATCACTGATATTCTTGTTTAAACTGAAAATAGTGGAGTTTCACCGGTAGGGACCATATTGCTTGTTAGTTCGTGAAACCTTATTGTATGACTAAAATAATGTGGAAAACGACCAAACTAATAATTGAAAACAAGTATTTTAAGAATTTGTTTACATTTTACAGAAGCTCTTAGTTATTAGATTGTGTTTGTGATGAATTTATGTTTTAAGCTTCTGTGAAAGTGCCACCAAAAGCCACAACACCCAGTTTCTACTAATATCACTAAAAAAGTATTTTTAAACCAAGTAAATGTGTGAAAATTCTGACCTAACAATTTCTAAGTAACATTTATTTTGGCTGCATATACTAATACCAACCTAGAAATTTCACAATATTGTGATTTTAATAACCAACAAATTTGGTAAACATGCAAATACTGACTACATAACATTGTCTTTTTCATTGAAAAATGCTGTGTATCTCATGAAGCTGCACATTTTGAGTGGAGGAAAGTTCAAGGTCAAGGTCATCCTTCAAGGTCATTCTTCAAGGTAAAAAAATAATAATCCAAAGCGGCGTTGTCATGAAGCTGCACATATTGAGTGGTGAAAGTTCAAGGTCATCCTTCAAGGTCAAGGTCATCCTTCAAGGTCAAAGGTCAACAAAAAAATTCAAAGAGGCGTTATCATGAAGCTGCACATTTTGAGTGGTGTAGGTTCAAGGTCAAGGACATCCTTCAAGGTCAAGGTCATCCTTCAAGGTCAAGGTCATCCTTCAAGGTCAAAGGTAAAAAAAAATCAAAGCGGCGTTCTCATGAAGCTGCACATTTTGAGTGGTGGAAGTTCAAGGTCAAGGTCATCCTCCAAGGTCAAAGTCATCCTTTAAGGTAAAAGGTCAAAAAAATAATATTTCAAAGCGGCCTGCTCATAAAGCTGCACATTCTGAGTGGTGGAAGTTCAAGGTCAAGGTCATCTTTCAAGGTCAAAGGTAAAAAAAACCTTTCAATTTTGCAAGAGGGGGAATTGTTTTTCTGACAAACACATCACGTATGTTTTTCAAACATGGTTAAAAAACAAAAAATATTTATTTTTATTATTTTATTTTTGAAATACCGTCTAACCATCACACCAAAGAATCCCCCCCCCAAGATTTGTTTTTTAATTTTTATTTCATTTTTGGAAGATAATGTAATAAATGACCACACCCCCACACTTTACACCCCTCTCCACTCCACCCCTCCCTCCTTTGTGATTGAAATTGAGATAGGTCCCTACACCTTTAAAAAGAAAAATAGATGAGCGGTCTGCACCCGCAAAGAAGTGCTCTTGTTATTATTAATGCATTAGATGGACAAATGTCCGAAGGGGCCAATGTCCACCTTGAGAAATTCAGGGATGGGGCAAATGTCCACCTTGAGATATTGGGTGAAGGGGCAAATGCCCACCTTAAAAATTTGAGTGAAGGGGCAGATGTCCGTTTAGTCCTGAATTCATGAAGGGACAAATGTCCTACATTCTATAATGCAAAGTCTAAGGTCAATCCGTCGAAGTTCGGAAATTCTACTGGGACTATATGTGTCCAGACGTTGCGCTTAGCTTAGTAGTAAATTCTGGTGTACTGATGATTTATACGGGAATTTAATTTTCCTTGGATGATTTTGTTGTGAACTTTGATAAAGACATAAAACTGTCACAAATGAGCGTCATCCAAAATCATGTATAGTTGGACAGAGAACGGAACGTTAATCCATATTGGCCCCAAATGGAATTTCTTTAAAATAATCTTAAAATCCATGAAAATGTGATATGCTCTATGATTGCTTGTTTTCTAGATGAATGATGAAGAAAAGGCAGTAGATACTGACGTTACTGCAAAGTATTTACTTTATTTTAGTAAGTATCCAGTTTTACTCAAGTTTTAGAGTAAAGATTTATAAACATTTTTCATTATTTGATTAGGTGTATGAAATATGTTTGATATCTCATCATAATTTGGACTGATTCTTGTTTAATACCAGACTCATCAAAATATTTTGCCTTGTTAGTAATACTGGCCATGTCTGAGGAAATCTATAAACAATCACAGAAATCAATAACTCCCAGATTCCCGCCCCTGGATACGCGCATGCGCCGCCATGACAATACTGAAGAACAAGTCAGGGACCTTTATGTATGCACAGGTCCATGAACAATGAAACGACGTGACGCAATATAATAAAATGTATTTTGAAGATCTAGTTTCTGTTATCAATATGATAATCATAACAGTTTGTATTAGTTAAATAAATATTTTATCATGTTCATCTGAATTGTTTTAGAGTTATAAAACCAGATCTACATCTCTGATAAAACTCAGCATGAATTAGGCCTTGATTGTCATTTGACATGTTATTAGAAGGTGACGCATGATATTTTATCTTAATAACGGCATCTACAGGTGTGGAGACATATGGTGTCACAGACATACCAATTAACACTTTTAATAGACATACCAATTAACACTTTTAATCTGCCATTGGGACATTGTCTCCCACTGGGGGAATGCTTTCGTTCCTTGATCGCAGATGTGTTTTTTTTTACCATAATCTTGCTTAAATTGACAATCGGTAACTAACGAAGAAAACCATCACTTATTGCGTTTGTGTTTTAATACTTAATTTTAAATCTAAACTGTATAGTGAAAATTTAAAAAAGAAATTAATACGTTTACTGAATGTAGCTAACATAATTGGGACTATTTAAGTTTACGTATGGCTACATATATGTGTCATTTTGAGCATTTTTATCGTAATTTTAGATTTTATTAAGAGAATAAAGTTAAGCAAGCAGTCAGATAAGTAAATATTGAGAACAAGACAAACACAGTTTGTTTAGGCTACAGACTTTGATTGTAACATTTAAATGGTATTTAAATAATAAAATAAAAATAAAGTAATAAGCAAAAGCAGATATTCACTTTTCAATAAAAAAACCTGAACTGAATATCCCCTGGACTAGTTCATTTAAATTCACAAAATTTATTTCTGGCTAGAGATGTTTGTTTAAGCTTGCATGCGATTTTTAAAGTCCCAGTTCGCGGAATAGATCGTTGTTTTGCATATAAATTGTATAGCCAGAAATAAATGTAACATAAATTCATTGAAATGATCATAAATGCATGCAATAGGCAAAAATCATTGCAGCGTCGCGAGTTATGCAAATTATATATATATTTAGCTTTCGCTCAACATTATTAGCATATGGAAATTAAATACATAGATTTAGCAACTCAGTGTCCGTCTGTAGCAGATGTATTTGCATTTGTTCTTACCTTCCCCCCGCTAAATTTGCCTGTATCAGCAATTTTGTTAGTTAAGGTTTGAATTTACATGTCGATTCATGAATATTAATTAGGTCGTTTTCGTACTTTACTCAACCCCAAAATAAAGATCGCTATACATGTATTGTTTCTTTTCAACCGATTTCAACTGTAGTTTCAGTGATATCCTCAATAAATACATGTTTTCTTACGATTCTGCCCTTAGCTATGACCTGGGACTTTAAATAAAAGATAGTAAAACAAAATAACTAAAGTTTTAGACTAAACCATATACTTTTTAATAAAAAGTCTCCCTCTACACGAAGTCTTACATAATTTCGTTTATAAATATTTCCGGACCAATTTTAGTTTAAATCACAAACTTTATTTCGGCTATAGATTTTACGTTACCTTAAAAATCACACTTAAATAAGAAATATTAGTAACGAAATAATTAATCTTAAGAAAAACAAAGATTATTTATGTTCTATTCAATAAAAAAAGCCTGTCTCGGTATTGAATAATGAGTATATCTGAAACTATAGAAATTTTTATAAAGAAATAATAATGTTTTAAAAAACGCAAATATCTGATATTCAAAGAAATCGTATATCTCGGCCATAAATCTTTAAAATTTTCGCTAATTAATATCCCCGTAATTATAATATTAACGCTAAAAATCACAAAGTTTACTTCATACTTTATAGGCAGATATAACCTTTATAATTATCTTCAAATAATAAAATTCAATAAAGAAATAATTGTGTTTTAAGCAAAAGCCTAACTGAAAGGAGTACTTAAAAAATAAGCAATTTTGGCCTTAAACATTACCTGTACAGTTGTCACTGAATATTGTTGCAGAGACACATATGTTAGAAATCTGGCGTGTATTATTTTAAGTTAATTTTTTAACGATGTAAAATATAATTCATTCATTTTTCCAATATTTGATTACTGATACATGTAGATCTTTGAACGCTGTAGTCTTCCAGATTCTTCAGTACCGTCATGGCAGCGGGTTACGTGATAGCCAATATGGCAACGGTCAGTTTAACGATTCTGAGATTGTTTATAACAGTGGTAGCATTTAAAATGCATAATTTTGATTAATTTATTCCAAATTCTAACACTGCACGTACCAAATTTTATATGAACAAAGAAGAAAATCGTCCATGGGTTATTCTGCAATAAATTATGGGCGGAGCTTATACACTGAAAGCACGCGCTGTAGCTAAAAAACATGCCGATACATTTTCCACCAGCGTAATAATCCGGTACTTTATGAATGAAAGTCACGTGACAAAATACTACGCTATGAACAGAAATGCGTAAAATTGACCCACGGTGTTCGTCTGCTACTTCGATAGTAAAATGGCTGACGTTGAATTAACACTATTTGTAATTTGTTCTGTAGAGTATCGTCAGTTTATTCCAATTTAAACAGTGTTGTTTTCTTGTAGATGTAACACTCTTGCGTTAATTTAAAGTGTACACTGAAAACATGTTAGTTTACGCAAGTTGTTGTTGTTCTTATTTAACCAAACGTGAGAAATGAAATGGGTTTTTTCCATCCAGTTCGGCTGTTATTGAGGGCGGAGATCTGATCGACAGAACAGCCGAAAGCGTTTTTTATGGGCGGAGCTTCACATAAAAATAGTATGCAAGAAAAATAAGATACATTCTATAAATCTTTAGTAATAATCTTGTTAGAATCGAAATAATTCGTGTACGTTATAGTTTGTTGTCGAATAACCCACAGCCGGAAGTTTAGATGCGTGGTTTCAAATCACTCGTGCTTCGCACTCGTGATTTAATCCCTACGCATCTAAACTTCCGGCCGTGGGTTATTCGACTACAAACTATAACTTACAAGAATTATTTCATAAATATGATTCATAAAATGAAGCATGTTTGATTGATCATTTTTTCGTCAATTTTTTTTAATAAAAAATATAATTTTCTGTATCATACTTCAAACTTAAACATTTGTTGAACATTGTACTCGTGGTTGAGTAGACCCATGAAAACCCATGAAAATGAGTGTCTCCAAGTAATAAAAGTTTCAGAGTATTTCTGATTTTCTATATTTATAAAATTGAAAACTGCTTCAAGTTCTTATTGAAAGCAGACAACTTACTATCTTTTAAAGTATCGATTTGCATACTTTTAAAATTAAAATGTGCTCTAATTGCTGACTTTGAACAATGATAACTAACAAATCTTCCATGTATTCAACTTTTTGTTTTAAAACTCTTACTAAGTACTCTGAGAGCAGCTTCCTTGGTCATTTGTATAAATCGTTTATCTTTTCAGCTTTCCCATTGGGGTTGGGATGTGTGTTTGGAATTCGCCAACTTATCAAGATTGGTAACCTTATTATCATGATAGTTTTTGCTATATATACATTCAATTTTTTTAAATGAATATTTTCTGACATTTAACCCTTCCCGGCTTACAAGCAAAGTGAAAAGGGCTTGATGAAAGCAGCATAAAACCAGAACAGCCTGCGAGTAAAAGGATAAAAGCCGTCATATATTACTCCAACTTTTAACTGATTTAAAAAAAAACGCACGCGCTTGACTGCTGATATTACGTCACTGGATTGCATCGTTCCTTAGTCGATCACAGCATGTATATCCACACAGAATTGCCTGCTTACATTAACTGTTCTGGAAACGGAGGATGGGGATTAACAAATGTACCTTATATACAGCGTGCAGATTTTCAACTCATTATGGAAGGTAGCACATATATACGAAACTTAACATGGTGATTTAAATTCATACACACACTTTGAATTGTTAGCAAGAGCAAGTAGAGATTTGACTTGTATATGATATGTCAGTTGGTAAAAAGCGTGTTAGAAGAAGAGTTGAAAGCGAGTTGTTTATATACTTAAATTTACAATATTGACATGGATACATGCTGCATCATAGTATTACTTGACGTAGGGGGGGGGGGGGACACGTGCTGTTAGTTTATAATTGCAGCCATATTTGTTTTTGGTCTTTCTCTTTACCTTTGGTGAAACAATTATTTAAGTTTGATCAAAACCGTCTGTGATCTTCTTTATTTTGGAACATTTAGAATGCTGGTTAAATTTGAATAGAGGCGTACAGCGATATTTTGTCTTGTGTTTCTGCTTGTGTTTCTGCTTTTGCATTCAATTATTGAGGACTATTTCGCGTGGCGTAACCGGGAATGATCACAAATAATTTTGATATAACTACGCAAGGTAAGGTTAAATTAATTTGGTCTGTTTTTGGTTAATATGATTGTCTCTGATCAATGTGATGAATTTTATAGTAAAAATATACTATTATGTTAGTGTCTTTGTGTACTTCAATATATCCGACTCGTCTCAACAATGCATACACGGCTCGGCAAGCCTCGCCGTCCAAACCTTTCCACAACTTGTCGGATTTATTCTAGTACATAAAGACACGTACATAACATTCCCTTTATGCTGCTGCATACTTAGCCATTCAAATTGACCTTATAATGATCATATGAGCATCGTTTCCCCATAACGATGCCAATATAACTACACGCAAGGATCATGTAAGAATACTGCATGTTATCACCAGCACATTCTCTCAATGCATCAAAAGTTAACCGAGCCAAAACACATATGAAATAAATACAATAAGACCTATTCTTAATGCAATACATTTGTGTATAGTTAACCATACCGGGGCATTTTTGTCAATTCGGATACCATTTTAGCTTGTACTTTCAAACTATTTATATTCGCCAGAATGCTATTTCGTGGTTTAAACAAAATGACGTTTTAGTAGACACGTTAATTCGAAGATTTTAATGACTGTACGGTATATTGCTCGGAAAGCTCAGCCAATGTTATTTCGCAAATCCTTTTAGCAAGCTCCCAAGTTCAGCCGAGACTTTGCTATTTGAAATAAACTTTATCGCTCCGATGCAATGTCGTAAAATGGTATTTGATGATGCAATGTCGTAAACTGGTATTTGCATTGTCATTCGCTTTCATTTTCTGATGCAGAACACGCCCGTTGTGGATGATACGACACAGTATGGGCGCCTAATTAGACGGGACTCAAGCTAAATTGTATGAACGTTCTATAGTGCTTATGTTTAGTTGTTACATATGGTTCATATAGATCGCAAGTTTAGCTAAATGTTGATGGAAACTATTATCCTCTACCCGTGTCTTCCTATAGCAGACTCCCCTAAACCATTCATTGTGCATTCCGATGGTTCATGAACTGGATTACGAGCTGTAATTTTGCAGCACCAGAAATACTTGTCTAATAGCTTATGCAATCATATGACTCCGTTGCAGTGAGCGCATTCATACTGCTTACACATTGTAGTCCCTTGTGTCGAATTTGGCTTTAACAGACACGTTAAAATTACATTTACTGTAACAACTGACACTAACCTTTTTAAACTTATGCCATGTCTACAGCAAAGCTTGATGCTATCGGTCAGCGTTGAGTCGCCATGTCTTTTGGAAAGCTTGATGCTATCGGTCAGCGTTGTTTTGTCATGTCTACAGCAAAGCTTGATGCTATCGGTCATCGTTGAGTTGCCATGTCTACAGCAAAACTTGATGCTATCGGTCAGCGTTGAGTTGCCATGTCTACAGGAAAGCTTGATGCTATCAGTCAGCGTTGAGTAGCCGCTCTGACGATGTACGATGAGCGATGTTGACATTACGTACAAAGCAGGTGAATTCAAGCCAGATTTTGACGATCTGAGCAGAAACCACATTTGTTTTTCCGATGATATAAAGACCGTTTGGCAATTCTGTTTCAGTTCAGCTTCCGGCCGTTGAATGTCTGGCAAGTATTCTTCTTCACGGATCGTTATTGTGAACGCTATTTCGTCAGCTAGAAAAGCAAATAAATTCGTCAAAAGAACAATCATGTGACCGTGACATTGCACAATATATTGACATAGTGGTTCAAAACCTAAAGAAGTGGAAGATGTGTCCGTACGTGTCAAAATATATATTAGGGATTTTGATCGCCTACAACTAACTCATCGAAGTTTTGTATCGGAATTTCACATATGATGGTGACCATGTTCGATAACAAGTTGTGCCATACTCGTTTTGATTAATAGCATGTCGGTGTATGTGATGATGTTGGTCGTCCATGACGCTACAAATCAATCTGGAACTGCGTTTTAAATGTCTATGCATTGAAAAGTAAATTGTCACAATCGTATGGCGACCATAATTCCAAAGCCTTTTTCAAACATTGAATCGCTTATTACTCATTGCCTGAGCAAATCCACTCTGATAAAGGCAGAAATTGTGAGAGTCATGTTACAGTACGTGGTTCTTATAGGCTGGTCTGACGGCAGGTAAAATACAACTAACTGCAAATATATATTTAAATACTATATATTTAATGAATATCAAAGAATGCCGTTCATCGTACGTATACAACATCAACAAGGCATAGCATCAACGATTGATGTTATATACATACCTGACGACAATATAAACAACGTAAACATAAATAACAATGGCGACGATGGATGTTATGAATACTTGAATACAGGTCGCACAGGTAATTCAATCTTACTTACATGTTACATAAAATACAATATGAAAATGGCTAAAAACATACATAAACATAAAACAATGTTACAAAAGCAATTTACCTGCAAATATATATTTAAATACTATATATTTAATGAATATCAAAGAATGCCGTTCATCGTACGTATACAACATCAACAAGGCATAGCATCAACGATTGATGTTATATACATACGATTGGTCAGCGCTAGAGGGGAATTAGCATAACAAAGGAGAGTGGACAGGTGGACAGGTGAAGATAAATATAGATATTAGTTTACCTGATACTGTATATGTCAACCTACGCCTACGTACATCTACGAATACGATGAACTTGACGGACGGACCTGAACTGTATAAATTAGGTGATGTAAAGTAAAACAAAATCATTTCAAGCATTTATACATTTTATTTATAAAAGATTCAATTATTGACCTGTAACAGTCAGGTCATCAAAGAACTGTGTAGTGTTGCAAATATTCGGAAGACCCGGGCCAAACCTTTTCACCCTATGGGTGATTCATTTGCTGATCGGTTTAACCGTATCTTGTCGCGCATGTTGAGTTATCTGTTTGACGAGAAACATTCAACTTGGAAATACACAATCCCTGTATTGGTATAGGCATACAATGCTTTTTAGAGCAGTTCTACTAGACATTCAGCACATTTCCTTATGTTCGGGTGGCACCAAGATTACCAATTTTAATGCTTATCTATGCACACCGCCGGGAATGACGGAAAGGTAATGCCTTTTGCATACGTTGCAAAATTCCAGGAACGCCTCGATTTCGCATTCAGAGGTTCAGGTGACTGCGTCGTGCAGCATGAAATACAGATCTTATGATAATAAAATTATAGGGTATCAGATCTGCGTCTTGCACTGGCTAGGCAAGTCAATCTGCACAGAAGACATACATTGTGTGATAAATGGGAGAGAGAACCATACGTGGTTTTAGATATCCCATATCAGATAAAACCTGTGTACATAGGACAGAGAGAGAATCGCAAGTAACTAATTCGAACTCTGCACAGGAACATTTGAAAGCCGGCCGCAAGGTCAGAACGCATTCAAGTACTAGTTGAAATTCTCTTAATGATGGAAACTGTTGTTACGATTCTGTGATACAACTAGACACAGGGATGGAACACTTTCACGCATTCTGCTGTAACTCCAGTCACATCCAGCATCAGTACTCCTGCCATTTCTGATTCTTCTCAATGTCCCTCGACTGATTCTGTTACACATCACAATCCTGTAAGTTCAAGCATCCCGTTAGTCACATGTAGTTATTCAGACCGATTTTCGAATGGCAATTGGAACAGATTTCCGAGTAGTTTGTTTTAATGTATTCATATTCAATTTTCTGATTCTCAAGTTTTGTGTTTTATAACTTCAAGTGGTAGCATGTTTCCTAGCAAGTCAGGTTTTGCTAAAACAAATGTAAATAAGTGTCAATTCATTATGAGTTAAATTTCATGCATTGTAAAGTCTATTTTGGCAATGAGTGCAAAAGTATATTTGTTACTATGTTTATATTTACATTTTTAAGACCGATTCAGAATATATTATCCATTTATGTTTTGAAATCATATTATGTCTGTAATACTTTTATTTTGCAATTCACACTCTAAAATGTTTAAACAACAATTTCCACCTTATTGAGTCAATATACCTTACAAAGGTGTTTTAAATGCCATATACATCCATATAGTGTTACAAATAATTCATTTATTGAAAATATTGTATAACAAATTATCATTATTAATTGAAAAATGATGCCATGTTTTGTGTTTAGTTATTAAATTAAAACAGGCATCCAAACTATTTGCACTTGTCTGTTTCATTAAATAATGTACTACAGAACATTTTTATTTAATGTTACTAATAATCATAGTGTTAGTGTTTTAAATATTGTGTTTGTGCTTCAGTTTAACGTTTTCATGAATTGTAAACATTTTATTTTTTGTCTCATCATTATTTCCATGTTCGTCAATTAAGCTTATGAAATGTTGTAGACAACTCGCATTAATAGTGCATTATAGAATCGACATAGTTAACCCCCACCACAGTTGACTTCAACGTTATTTATGCTAGTACAGTTTACTGGTGTGTATCATTTAATAAGTGTCGATTGTTATTCGAGTTACGATTGTTTTTTATTTAGGTGTATCATATTGTTCTCTTACTAAGTTCTTAACCTCTATTAAATTGAATCTTTTGTAACTTCAAAATATTTTCCCTTTTGTAAATTGGTTTCTACTGTTTTAAATATCTGGAGACATTTTGAAGAAGGGAGGGACTGTGTAGGATAGGTCGAGTTTACTCTATGTTGTTAATTTGTGTATGTTTCATATACCAGTGTTTATGTCCCTTGTCTTGCATGTATCCATGTGCAATACACACTGCTGTTATTAGTCACAACTTAAAAATCACTCACCATGCTGCATTTTGCCTTAAGACTGTCGCAGGTTAATCTTCATATCGTGATGTTGTCTATTTTGGACTAGTTTCATTGCATTCTTCCAACCTGATTAGATTGAAATTATTTGTATTTTCAGAATTTTCTTCTGAATTTAACAGGAATTAGTTTATTTGTGAAATACAATAATTTAAGCTTTTTGGAATATTGTATGTGTGATCCGAATGTTCTTATATGTAATTTTATGTTATTTTGTGAAGGTTTTCTAGTATGTTTAAATATGTGTATGTTATTTTCGGGCTTCTACATAAATACACAAACTTTGAGATGGATTTATCTCATTGAATCCATTTATTCCATTCCCCTACACCACTACACTGGCGAGTCACTATCTACGTTGAAGAGTTTGCCGTGCCAGTGAAGTTTGATGATATTTACAGTATTGTTGTGTTTTATAGATATATGATGTTTATCAATGCAGTTTGAAAACTGGGCATGGGTCTATGGTCATAAACGTGTTGACTTCCAAGTACCACACTCACAGACAGGCTATGTCAAATATGTCACATTTATGGATCAAAATTATGTGAGACAAAATATGTATTTGGTTAATATACTAGCCTTTAATATATTTGTAATGTATTTTATTATTATTATTATTGACGCCTTTTTGAAATATATATTCTCGATTATATTTGTGACATACAAAGCATTTACTAGGATATGAAATGTGTAATCGGAGTTCTGAATACAAACATTGATTGTATATCTTTCTATGTAATGTCAAACTTATGGGTCTTGCACATTACGTTTTTAATAAAAACTTCTAACTGCAACCCGAATAAAGGCCAGGTTGGACCAGGTTCACTTGGTTTGTTGACATTTGCTTTTGTAAAATGAAAACAATGTGTATCATGTTCAAAGTATCATGTTCACAGTCTGAAACAAATGTCATACAATTAAACAAGTAACGTATGCATTATATTATTACAATACAAATTACACTCCTTTTTAAGAATAAGGTCGACTCATTAATGGATAATCTATCATTTTAAAACGCCTGTTAACAGTAATTTGAAAAATGTGTATTTAGCGTTTACAATTAATTTAATGATGCTAACTTCCGGACATACTCATTTCGAAACTTCTTCATATATGCATGTTCCTTATATTGCAAGAGGTTGTAATTCTAAATTTAATTTCCTAAATTAAGAATTAATGTAATGATAAAATAACAATATGAAACCAACACAGTAGTTTTACTATCTTCAATGATTACATATACTCAACTTAGGTAAGATATTTGTATTAAAAAACTATATGTGATAGAAGCACGAACGCATTATGTCCCCATCATGGATTAAATACGTTAATTGTTATACCTTTGCTTCCGCATTCCTTTACAAATGTAGTCGAAGATAGACGAAACGCGTGACCTTCTCGACATGTAAAATTAAGAACAATTCTCAATGTATTTATCTATGCTAGTATCCATCACCAAATTATTAAATATTAAAATAAAATAAAAAAGAAACGCATGTAACAATGACTAAGAATGCGAATGTGGAATGACGCGTGAATTAATTTTAATTAAGAAATAGTATGGAACGCGAGTTTTGTCGGAAATACTTTATCTAAGTGTGAAATAATAATAACGTTGATTCGTTTTGTTTTTATTAGGTAAGAATGATTTTAATTTAAATAAACGTAAAGGTATTTTCTTGCGAAAATTTGTTGCATGAAATACAATTCCTACACATATATGTATCGTATGTTTGAAACACACAAAACAGATATTAAACAGAACGCAATTGGTACTGGTAAAGCAAAAGACCATATATACACTTTTCTTTGCTGATTTTGAAACGGATCCGCTTCTTAGGTGTTAGAATATCGTTATCCGAATAAGAAAATGACTGGCTAAACAGTTTGAACACAAAACAGGTCCCGCTACTTCAACATTTATAAAACTTATATCGATGCCTCGAGTTGAATGTGTAGTACTACGGTGAAGCAAGGCACTATTGTAAAAATCAACTGAATGCACCAATCAATACCCCGAAATATTTCGACATCGTGTTCAATACACCTTTAAGCAAGGTTGCATTATTCAGTGCGTGTTCCCAGGTGACAATGGTTAGAGAAGAAGCTCGTATTTAAGTTAACGTCGTTCAATTACGACTGTGTCAGTGGCATTGCACCAGTGCGTACCAAGATGACAATTAACATCGTTTCTAGTAATTTGCTCGACATAAATTTGTACAATTAAAATTCATGTAAAAGTTTAAAACGCAATTCTTTTTAAAGAAGGACAATATTTAGTAGGTTTACCTTACAATCAGTTTTATTAAATTTAGTTGTTTATCAGGAACAAACATCTTAAGTAAATACCAACGGAATGAATTTGTAATACAAATCTTAAACAGTCAGATTTTTGCATGCATCTCAAGAAAATAAACATCAAATTAAAAAGTATTTAATATCAAAACGAAAATTCATAACATACAAACACGTTTTATCGAAAATGAATTACAAACCAAGTACAAGAAACACAAAATCAAACGATATGTTTTTCAACAATAAACATTATGCGAAGAAGTTAAATACCCTTTTCAAAGGTAAATCCATCCATTACGTGAACTATTTGTGGCCCTGTTAGGGGCAAGTGTCAATTAGAAATGATTCAAAGTTAAATACAACTAACATGATACAGTTATGAATAGAAATGATAACGAATTCCTTATGTTTTATAAGAAGTTGTCACGCTTTGTTGGGCGCGGCCTTCACAATGATTTTCATATTTGTGCACGTAACAAAATAACATAATACTATCGTTTGTGTTACGGTTTTTCTGACTGCTACAGGGATTTTAGTACAACGGGATGGCAAGATAATTTTTGATAATCAGGGAAACAAATATTATGAGAAACACAGAAGCGGGCGGAGTTTATTGTGTCAAATTACGTGCCAAAATATGATAAGTATTGTGGAGGCCGTGCCCAAGAACCATGTGAACACCTCTTATGAAACATATTAAGGTATTCGTAAGTATTTATATACATAAGCAAAACGCTATCAACGTTCAAAAACACATAACACATATCAATTTGTTTCCTACACCAATTTCATTAATAACACATTCACAAACTTCAACAGCAAGCTATCCAGCGCACACACGACAGTCTCTAGTTATTGTTAACACAAACGGACATTGGTCATTTCACACATATTCCACATTTCAACATATCACAAGGGACGCATGAATACAATTAATAATGATAAAGTTTAACTTTAAAATATGCGTATAACTGTTCTATCATGTAATAATTGCATTTTCTGCATAACTATTCACATAATATTTAAGTTATGCAAATCAAATTAATTCAACTGCATCAAAAAGAACCATTATTTGACTCAAGCTAAGCATAAACGTGAACTATAATACAACGCTAATAAACAATGATACACAATTGAACTGCAAAGTTTAGAAAGAATTTACATGCATGCATTTGTCGTTGATTAAGCCTTAGTATTTAGTTTACTATTGCGGCTTCCTTTCTTGAGCCGAGGAGAACTAATTCAAAAAGAGCGATCGCTAAAATAATTAATAAGAAATTAAAATGTATACCGCTTTGACACAGACGATGAGCTTCGACAGGTTATTACTTTATCTTGACCTCTAACCTAAGGAGAAGCCGCGAGTATGAACATTTAAAATTTGAATAAGGCCTAAAATGCCAATAAGCAGTTTTATGTACGATCAATCTTTTTTTTACAGAAATTGCATTGGTCCATACCATTGCGAAATGATGAAACGAACATGAATAGGCCATTTTGCTATAAATATGAGAATAAAATACACGATAATGCTAAACGTCAAATAACACCTAATGCAAACAACTAAATATTCGGAGATTTTTAGTAGAAATATATATACCTAATCTCATAAAGATAAGCATAAGCATACAGTCAACAACAGTTATAAAGTTAACAAAACCGTATATTTATTAATACGAAAAAACAAATATAAGCATACTAAATGGACAAGAGGACCAAATGTCTTAGGTCGCTTGCCTGAGGCCATAAGAAACTGCATTGTTTTTAGCTGCATTTCCTAAGTTTTTGCTTTTGCAGTAGCTGTGGCTTCTGAATTTGATTTCTACTCAAAACCATTAAAAAACTCGGTTTAGGTATCATTAGAACAAAATTGATGTTCTGATCAAGCTTAATGCTGATTGGGCAAACAGTTTAACATGTATTGTGTAAACATGGGTTCCGCCATGGAAAACTGACCCATTCCTGGTTGCTATGTGTTTCAATGGACCAAAACATTTCCGCTTTCATTCAATATATAATTCGAAAATTTGTGCTGAGCAAGTTTCATGAAGATGGGACAAACAATGTGACTGCTAGAGTGTTCACAAAGTTTTAATTTAGCCATAAACGAAAACTTTCCAGCCCATACAACCTTCCTTGCAGCCATATTTGTCAACACACCATACATATTATTAAAATACATATAAATACTTGCTTGTAAAAATGGCATAGTTTTTGTTACTGGTGTGAAAATAAAATTCACCAATAATAACCACAAGCCCTTATTAACATATACCAGGCATGATAAACATCATATTTTTGTAAAAAATGATTTTGTAATCAAAATTTTACTTTACAAGTTTTCAGAAAATGAACAAACACAAATGACCTTTACATGTTTATACACTCCATACAAATACTGGCCATCTGTTAAGGACAACGAACCTAGTTTATTACTAATACTTTTATATTAGAAATCTTATTTTAAAACAAAGGCAAACGTTATTGCAAGAATAAAATGACGCTGAATATGTATAATCTGAAACCTCTTACTTGAAACCAATAACATGAGATCCATCTAAAGAATAATTAGTTTTTTAAGAATCTTTACATGTTTATTCTGAAAAAAAAATTCAAGTTCAAGATGAGAAAAAATGTGGCCTCATATTATATTCTTGCTATATTACAAGCACTAGAATCAGCATATTGTCCAAACATAGTTCAGTATGCAGCAATGTATCAGGGAGTCAATATATGTATAATGACGCTGATCTAAAAATATCACAACACTATTGGCTACGAGATGTTTATTGTTCTACGTATGATGCTACAATGCCTAAAACAAATAAGATTGGATTCCTGACAAGCCATGTATTCATGATTGGAGGTCAAACATAATACAAGTTAGAAACATTTGTTAAGTACTTTTTTGCTAAAAATAAATGTATTATCTGACTTTCGATAACATTAATGTTAGTGTATTTAGATGATTAAACACGTGCTTGTTGTTGTCGGTCGCTCCCTCTTACTCAACGGACTGGAACTATGTTTAAACTCGACCAGCATATCATTAGAAAATGATCTGAGCAAGTTTTATACAGATCGGTCCTACATTGTGACTTCTAAAGTATTCACAATGTTTGACTTTAGCAATATGAAGAAAACTGCCACACCCACTGGCGGCCATGATTTTTTCAACTGTTAATCTTCGCAAATATATCATAATAACAAATGTTCTTGGCAATTTCATTATGGCTGTTACTTCTAGAGTGTTAACAGGATTTAAATAGAGCAATATAAGACAAACTGCTCGCCACCTGGCGACCATGTTTTTCAACAGACGGTTATCGTTTTCTAATTCGGCCTAATTTTGGGATTTCCAGAGTGCACACATGTTACACCATAAGGAAAACTGCCCACTGCCGAGCTACCATGTTGTTTAATGGACCAGAACATTTTCGAACCTGGCCGAGATAGATAGATAGATTTATAGATAGATTTATTTCGATAATGAGCAACATAACATAATACAACAACACATACATACATTAAAATTTAACAACATTTAAAATATGTTATTAATGAAATGCTGTGTGAGATACTCTTGAAGCTAATTTTCTGAGCAAGTGTTATACTATTGAACAAACATGTTACTTCTAAACTGTTAACAAGCTTTTTCTTTAATTTGACCAAGTAAAACAGTTTTAGATCTCTCGGTACCCAGTTTCGCACTCAGTAAAGATATAATTGATTGAACTTTTCTGACCAAGTATTGTGAAGATAAGCCTATAAATGTGGACTTTGTAATGTAAACAAGGCAAGTGTTGATGACGGATGACGGGCGACGAATAACGGACCAAAGGCGATCACAAAATCTCAACATGACAACATGAGCTTATAATTTAAATATTTGTTTCTTCATCATTCGATTTAGTGTACAATTTATGCTAAAACGTGTATTTATTTTTATATTTATAATGGGAGGGTTTGTTCTAAATACCATTTCGACACAAAATGATATAATATAACACAAATCAGAACTACACGTTTAAGCATGTTTTCGCTTAAAACGTACAATACACAACTTGTCCGAATAACCGAAACAGATGCCAATAAGCTACATTGTAGCGCGGCGTTATTGTTACTGGTTTTCTGTACCATCATAGACTCGGTCGATGTACTATTAGAACACATATCCGAACTATGATCCATGCAGATAGGATAATAAATGAAATGTGAATTTAGATAGTTAACAAGCTTTTTCTCTAATTCGACATTGTGGCATAGCTTTTCATCTTACATGAGTAACATAACCCAGTTGAGACCAAGGCAGATATGTAATTATGGAACCTGTTTTGATCGAATTTCATGAAGATTGGAAATTAATGTTGCCTCTAGAGTGTAAACAATGTAAATAATGAGCACGGACAACGGGCGGCGCACGGCAAACGACGGACTCAAGGCGATGACAAAAGCCCAACATGAACAAGTTGTGCTAAGGTGACCTTACAACATAATGCGTATATTCCGTACAAAGTTTTCTTCATCACTCGATTTAGTGTACAAACTATTGTTTTTAATTAGATATTTTAGACTATGCGTTTCTAGTACAAACTGCTTGACGCAAAATGATATTATTTATTATTTAATTCAAAGCTGAACTACGTTTGTTTGCAGTTTTCCCGGTATCTCATTAAATTTTACTATACACAATAATCGAAAAAGATGCCAATAAGCTGCATTGTAGCGTTGTTTAATTGATACTGATTTTCTGTATATTATCCATGCATCTGTTAAATTGCTTTCTGATTCATGGACATGACCTAACATGTTTAGTGCTGTTTCTAAGTGATGACACACTCGATGCTTTAGTTCTTTTCTAAGTGATGAAACACTCGAAGCTTTAGCTCAATCTCGCAGTAGTCTAAAAGATTGTCTAATGCGTGTCGCTTATTCAATCCATTCTTGTTTGATAGGTATTGCAAATAATAGAATAATGGTTCGACTTCGGATACAAATACGGTACTATTCTTTTGACAAATAACTCTAACATCGAAACCTTTTATTTCATCCGCTGTGATGGTTCTGAACTTTTCGTAAATAAGATGGTTTGGCACACATGTTATTTCTCCTATTACACAAACGAGAGGAGGCCAAATTTTCGCTGCATTAGATATCAGTATTAATGTCGGTGTCCACCATTTGTGCCAAGCATATGACGTAGGTTTGACATTGATGCAGTGTTTGAGAAAAGAAGGTTCTTCTAACAGCTTTTGTGATACTGCATGTGCGATTATATTCAGTTCTATGACCCCTTGTTCAAACTGATGTGTGCAAACTAGCATTGAGGCATACCTTAAACAGTTCAAGGGATTTTGTGATCTAAGAGATGTTTCGTACGTGTTGATAATGCCACTAGTCACTTCTGTACCATTGGCGATACATTCGGATGCTTCATGTGATGCTATTCTGCTACACAGGCTGTGAAAAAATAAATCCAAGCTCAGTTTTATATATGTGCCCCATTGTCAAGGCTGAATAAACAGCCAAAGCCAATCTTTTTAGTTTCCGACATCCGCGAAGATGTGTGAATTAAGCAACCCTGTCATCATTTTTCTGATGGTTTCAAATTGAATTTCTAAACCAGGTATCTTGTGACGGTTAAATTCTAATCTCTTTCCTACGTAATCCATGTTTAACGTTAGAAGACAACTCAAGCCCGAGTTTATCATATCTGTAACTTTGTGTTTCACAATGTTGACTACATTCACATTCGGTTTTCCTGCGAACAAATTGACAGAGTCGATGGAGGAATGTGGGCAGTAGCCGGTTTTTAGAAAGCGTTTAAGTGTGTTCAGACAGTATATTACACACTGCACGAGATTGTCATCTCTCCATATGTCCTCTGGAAATTGCTCAACCGTAAACAAAAGAGCCGTTTTCATGTGAAAGGCACTCAAGCGTTCATCAACTAGAGGATGAAGAAACTCTTTTCGAATCATTTTTGTTATTACGTAGGCCTTCAGCTGTACTGCGAATCAACAAAGTTATGTTGGTATTGTATTTTAATGAAGCTAACTCGACGTTCATGATCGTAACCATAGGTATGCCCCAGATATCCGGGATGTACCATATACACTTCGCATTGATTTGCCTTTGCAAGCGTTTCTTGTGTGGGCCAGTGGCCTGGTCGTGGTCTGTAAACAAAACCCTACAACTATCCGGCAGAATAGGACAGCGTACTGCAAAAACGTAGTCTACATCATCAATAGTGAATGCAGGTCCATGTCGCACTCCTATAAACCCACTGGCTTGCTCAATTTGTAAAACACTGTTTAAAAGAAACATGGAATTTAACCAGACTCGACCATTTCGATCAAATGTAAACGTATTTTGATTTATTTCTGTTTCAGATAAAAATTCCCCATACGCAATACAAAATGTCTTGTTCTCTAATCGTCCAATGGCTTGTAGGCAGCAGCATTGCGGTAATCACATTGGTTCTTCTTTTACAGCAAAGTAATTATATTTTGAATCCTGAAAATCCTCAACGTGTAGACAGTCGACTTTTACTTTATAATAGCAAAGATGGTCGTAGTCTGGCCTCATGCCAGTGGTTGTAGAACCCTCGCTTTGACTACCAAAAGTAGAGAATATTAAACCCTTTTTTTTCAAAAGAGAAAGCTTTATATATATCATTGAGAGCAAAAAAGTGGCGTCTCAGAGATATAATTTGTTCATTCACTCCAAAAGCGTCCACTACCTGCGCTAGATCTGTAGAATATCGTTTCACATCTTCTCTCTCCATTGGTATATGGTCGTATTTATTTGACGAATATGGTAGTTATTTTTGAGTCCCTCTTTGTTCATGCAAAATGGCGAACAGATTCTGAAACAAAAGTAAAACAGTCTCATCTAAAAATATTTTTAAATATTTGAAGATTATGCTATCATATGTGTTGCGATGCTTACTAAATAATCTGAAGATAACAACGTGTACTATGTGTGCCTAAACATGGCAGCTAAATGGCAAATCATACAGATATTTATACTCAAGGGTATAAAAGTCCTATTGAAGTGCGTGATTGGTGTAGATGGGAGCTCAGAGCCTTTTTGAATGGTTTAACGATCTAGTTTTTTTTAGATTGTTTTTCTTTAAACAATACTCCATTGTTCATTGGTCTTTAAAGATGGCAATTAATATTAATGTAGTGTGGATTTTAAGATATAAGTTTAAGTCATCTGGTATAATCTTAGAAAAACTTCGTTAACACTCTTAATGCCCCATTTACGACCAAATCTTGTTGAAAATATTATCTATACAATACCTACGACAAATTCGAAAAGAAGGTCACAATCTAAATAATAATATATTTATATTGTATGATATATAATAAACCTTTTAACCACTCTAGAAGAAAAATTTATCATGGTGATGATGTTGATGATGTTGATGATGTTGATGTTGATGATGTTGATGATGATGATGTTGATGATGTTGATGATGATGATGATGATGATGATGAAGATGTTTATGATGTTGATGATGTTAATGATGATGATGTTGATGATGATGATGATGATGATGATGATGATGATGATGATGATGATGATGATGATGATGATGATGATGATGATGGTGATGATGATGATGATGATGATGATTATGATGATGATGATGATGATGATGATAACGGTGATGACGGTGATGATGATGATGATGACGATAATGATGACGACGGTGATGACGGTTAAGACGGTGACGACGGTGACGTCGGTGACGACGGTGACGTCGGTGTTGTCAGTTTTTTCGGTTGTGTCGGTGTTGTCGGTGACGACGGTAACGGAGACGACGGTGACGACGGTGACGACGGTGTCGACGACGACGACGACGACGACGGTGACGACGGTGGCGACGACGACTCCGACGACGACGATGACGACGAGTATGGTGATAATGGTGATGATAGTGATGATGTTGATGATGATTATGATGATGATGATGATGATGATGATGGTGGTGATGATGATGATGATGATAATGTTGATGATGATGAGGATGATGATGATGATGATGATGATAATGGTGATGATGATGATGATGATGATGATGATGATGATGATGATGATGATGATGATGATGATGATGATGATGATGATGATGATGATGATGATGATGATGATGATGATGATGATGATGATGATGATGATGGTGATGACACAAGCACAACTAGACACAGTATTGCGTCTGAAGTTCTAAATCATTCTAAAATGTGAGACAAGTGAAGAGGGAGTTGTTGCTTTAATAACGTGCAAGTGGAGAAACCGACTTTGAAAGGAACATTTTAATCTAAATTATAAAGATCTACTTACCATGTACCGTATCCAGGTACCTTTCATCACATGCTAACCGCGCTTCTTCCACTGCATACAGATGTTAAAGTGTCAACCATAAAAATCATCTCTTTTATGGACGATCTGCTGTCATTGAAGTCTTAACGAAACTCCCTGTTTCGATTTTACATAGAACATTTCAGGCAAAAGTTTAGATGCAATTGTAGCTGTTTAAAAAGTCACGGGTTTTTAATTGCATACACAACTGCAAAAATGCTGAGTTAGATGCATTTCTATCTACAAGTGTTTTGTTTGTGTCAAGCTGATTTTAGTATAATAGAGATCCGCTTATTTTGTCCACCTAACTAACCGATAAATATATGCAACAACGCCTAACTTAAACACGAAGTAATCAGTAAACTCGTTTTAGGCCAGTCACGTCTTGATTAGGCTACACAATCAATACATTGATAAACGTGTATTATGGTTGTATGCTACAATGAAAACTAAAACCTTTATCCTACCAATCCGCGCCGATAGCCACATTTATAGTATCAGAATAAATATATCATAATATTGTATAAGTGGTATATATACATGTTAACGTTATAGTACTGGCAAAAATATTGTCTTATGACATATATTTTATAACTTCCATGATTAATTCCCAATCTTCATTTAATACCTTGAACCAGTCCAAAATCATAATGTCATCAAAGTCTGTACAAAGTATCCGTTGAATATCAATATACCTTATATGCATTGAATAGTGTTGCTTCCTAGTCATCAAAGAATCGACAGTTATCTACTTTGCGATGTTAAAACAACAATATGCTTGATTCCTTTGTTTATTCTAGTTATTCAATTTTCATCGGATTAAATTGTGTTATGATCGAAAATAATTTAGTCTCAATATGTTGCGGATTTAAATCCAGTACAAACTTTAATAATTTAAAACCATGCTCTGTTAAGGTAATTATTTCATCACATAGTTATTAGGATTATTGTAAATATAGCCCATACACATAGTGTTGCATTCGTTATATTTTTTGTTATAGCAATTCATTTGATATAAAAGTTGTTAAATTTAAGCGTAGTTACACATTAATGTATTTTTCAACACGTATTTAAGACCGGTAACTGAGTCTGTGATTATTGCGTATAAAAAGTGTATGCCAAATACAATATGTGTGTTACTATTTGCTTAATTTTGTGGATTCCAAGTTGTGTATATTGATCGCCTGTTTGAAAATGATCTTCCATGGGACTGATACTGTTGTCATTTAACTTTTTTCAATGTAACTGTATGTTGTCGAAGCTATTCCCAGGACTATTCAACATATCGAGTAAAACGTTGCTGAAATACTGTTGGATGTTCTTATTATTGGTTTACTTTCTTGGATGATATGAAACGTTAGAAAACCGGAACAAACACAGCCATTAGCCAAAATTGTATATATTGTTACATAAAACGCCATCAATGTTAATCATTCATGTTCACAATGTTCATTTACAAATCATTAAATTACCAGTTCAAAAAAGTAGGCAGAAAGCTCTCAATTTACACATATGTAATTATTTTTAAATTGTGAAACGGGAATATGTCATTACACACATAAATTGACATCATAATATATCAAACACTTACACAGTTATGACAATAAATAACGATACAGTTATACGTGTACGTTATATTTTCAACAATATCAAGTAAAACATGCGCATCACCCTTCATCATATAACGTTATCATCTTTATGTAACTGCATAAACCAGAACAAGTATTTGTCACGAGCTAATTACTAATATGAACAAGTACACGCATATGTGTAATGTACAAAATAATGCAATACAAGTCTCTAAATGATTAATGTTAACAAACACTTGTATTTTATTTTACGAAAATACGAATGTGTTTAAAGCAAAAACAACTATTAGAACCGGATGCGTACATTTCGTCGATAGTTGACTTCCTCACATGCTTTTTTAGGTTTCGCAGAAAAGATTTCTAATTGTAAAATATTGGCCCCAAACTTAATAAATAAGCATACAATTATTTGCTCTTATTGAACAACACATGTTTGCAATTGTATCGGTCAAGTATAAAAATGATTAACGAACAGTACTGTACACAACATATCCAAATAAACGGAAAAGATGCCAGTAAACGGCATTGAAGTTGGGCTGTATTGCAACTGATCTTCTGTATAATGTCCATGCACCTGGTAAATGGTTTTCTAACTCAAAAACATGACCAAACATGTTGAGTGCTGTAGTCAAGTGGTCGCTCGTTCTGTGTTTGAGTTCGCTCTTGCAGTAGTAAGACAGATTAACTAATGCTAATCGATTCTTGTCTTCATTCTTTGATAAAAGGTATTGCAAATAATAGAGGAATGCTTTGACATCGGATTGAAACAAATGATTAAGATATGACTTCCTACTGTTTCACCTGCACATTTAATTTCATCTTCCGTAAAAACCTTGTACGTTTCGTATATCAGATGGCCTGGGACACAATGTATTTCATTTCTAACAAACCCGACAGGACAAATTATGTTTGCTGCATATTCCATTAATATTTCTGTCGATTTACACTTGCTTGATCTTTGATCTGAATTAAGTTTGATATTGATGCGTTGTTGTGATAATTCTTTATATTTAATTATACCTGATGTAATCATACTTTCGATTGTGTCCAGTAATGCAAATGCACGTTCAAGCTGACGTGTGCATACTAGCATTGACGCATATCGTAAATGATTCGAGATGTTGTTTGATCTAAGTGATATTTCGTACATGTCGATAATGTCACGTGTCAACCCTCTGCCATTCGCTATACATTCAGATGTTTCCTGTGATGCTATGGTGCTACACATATTTTGATAAATACATTCGAGCTCATCCTTTTATTCGTGGTCAGTTGCCAATGCTGACTTAATTGCTGAAACCGACATTTTTAAAACGTCATAAGTGACAAAGAGTGACAGTTCATATGGATGATACTTGTAAAACGTATGACTGAGGCGGATAGTATATTGTCATTTCTTAAATCTACGGAACTCTCAAATAGTCTTAAACCAACTTCATCCATACACAACTTTTGAAGACAACGTAAGCTAGATTTAATAATCTCGGTTATATGTTTTTTCACAATGAGGAGTTCATTCTTCGTAAGTTTTTCTGCGAACAAATTGACATGTGGACAGTAGCCTTATTTCAAGAAACGCTTGAGTGTGTTAGGACAGAAAATTACACACTGAACGAGATTACCATCTTTCCATATATCTTCTGGAAATTGCTCAATTGTAAACAAAAGAGCCGTTTTCATGTGAAAAGAGCTCAAGCGATCATCTGCTAGTGGTCGCAAGAACTCCTTTCGAATCATCTTTGTTAGTACGTACGCCTTCATTTGTATAATGTTCAGGTCAAACGTCAGTAAACGCTCAATCATGTTAGTGGACATTCGAAACTGCGAATCAACATTCTTAGTTTGGTATTGTAGTTTAATGATGCTAAATCGACGTGCATGATCGTATCAACATGTATGCCTTTGGGCGCCGATAGGCACCAAATACACTCTACATTGTTTTGCATATGAAAGCGTTTCTTGTGTCGGCCAGTGACCTGGCGTTGGTCTAGTAAACAAAACTTTACACTTATCTGGCAAATTAAGACAGTTTACTGCAAAGACGATGTCGGTTTCATACGCCGTGCATGCAGGTCCATGGTGTTGCACTCTCATTAATTTAGACTGTTCATACTTAAGTAAAAATGTATTTAAATAAAACATGGAACTTTTCAACAAACGACCTTTGTCATCCACCAATATAAATTAATGTTTAATGTCATAATGCGATAAAACTCAGCAACTGCACGTAACTTATATCTGCAATTGCTGAGTTTTTGCGCCAAGGTGACGCTGTTATCTGTGGCAGACATGAAGTTAAAACTCAAAGGAACATATGTTTTGTTCCTTAACCTTTTAACGGGCTGTAGGCAGCAGCATTGTGGTAAAGATGTTGGTTCCGTTTCAACGAAATAATTGTCTTTTGAATTCTGACAATCCGACAAGTGTAGACAGGCTATATCGGTTTCAAAATAAACCAGATTGTCGATGTCTGGCATCATTCCTATGGTCGTAGAGCCCTCGCTTTGACTACCAAACATGAAGTGTTTGAAACGCGATCCATAGAAACATAGTGATAACTGTGATTTATGTCTTTCCATTAGACGACTTATGTGGCGTCTCAAAGATACCATTTCTTTATTCACTCCGATATTTTCCATTACCAGCGCTAGTTCTAAAGAGCATCGTTTCAAATCTTCTTTCTCCATTTGCATTTGCTCTGTCGTTATTTGACGTATATTGTAAATATGTCTGTTAATAACCATATTGGACACATTCTGAAACAAAGGTAAAACAAAACATCAACAATCAAAAATATAGTTTATAATTTTGTAAGACTATGCAATCATATGTATGAGGGTTATTAAGAAAGAAATACATTTGAGAATAAAAACGTGTATTTAATGGATACTCATGGAGTATAAAGTGACAATTTAATTGGACACCAATACTGAAATACAATTCATTCGCAAACATTAAACAATCAAGGCTGTCCGATCGCATTACTGTTTTAATTTAATTATTTTTAATTAAAATAATTTCTACAGCGCCTTACATTGTATGTTGTATCAAAAATGATTGAATAACAAGGCGTAACGCTTTAGGCATTTGCACTACTAATATTCATACAACAGCATTTAAAATTCTTATTGAAGTGCGCGGTTGTAAAAGATTTTAGCTCGAATCTGGAAGGGTTAATTAAACTGACATTTGTTTACGTTTGTCTTTAACCAATTCATATATGTATCATGGTACAAAATAGGCGTGAAGCGTGCATTGTTTTTAGACATGGTAACGAAAACATTTGTTTAAGCTCACTGAAGCAAGGAGTGATAATGGTAAACTATTACAGACAGTGTATGTCCAGATTTCTAATATTAGCTTGGTGAAGCTTGAATCCGGGTCATTTAAGAAACAACAAAAAACAAGTCAAATGTCATAGAACAACATAGTACACCACTAGAAGTCATTCAATACAGATTTCAATATATTCAATACATGTTCATGTACCAATTAAGTGTACATGTGTCGTATGAATAGATACCGCTGCGGGAAATTAAAATGGAATTTATTGTGCCACACAAAAAAGAGGATGTTATATCTTGTTAAATCTAAGTTACCAGACCACATCTAGCGTTGAAATGTTGGCTATTGCTATAAGGAACACTGAGTAACTATATGTTAACTTTATTTTACGAAATATATTACGAACTGTTCGTTGAATTTGAGCGTTATAGAGGCTTTAATTGTCATGCACATCATATAGCAGTTGATACAAATTAAACAAATGGTGGTACTAATGAGGTCATCGTTCTTACAACTAGCATCTTTAAACCACGAAATGCCGATCAATATTCGTTCTATACTGACCTCATGCAATATCGTGAATAGGCAATTATTTACAACTTAAATCATTATCCCATGTGTTAGATACGGACATAAACATAACAAAGCGACTGCTTCAATCTATTAAATCGCCGATCTTTTATATACATATTGCAAACTGAAGTGGGCGAATTCTCCAAATTCTGTTAACAGTTGATTATATTTAAATATAAATCGCATCTTTCCTTCATTGATGGTTTATAATGTGTTATTGTGATCTTCAAATATACCGAAAGAGTTGGAACTTCTTTTGCAAGCGCAACTTGAGTTATTATCTAACATTATATATATCTATCAAGTGGAACACAAATATTATGTTTTTAAAACGCCATATTTTACACCTATATCGAATATTTATTTATTGAGAGAAGTCTTATATATTATGTTCAACTAGTATAAGCATACGGTTGTTACTATCGTTTTAAAGGTTGCTATGTTAAACCCTTGTTCTGAACATGTTAAATTATTGCATAAAACTCCAGTCCGTATCACTGTATCATATGTTAGTTATTCTTCTACAACGTATTGGGCATTGTCAAGTGGAAACATTTTTTCTAAAAAAGGTGATGGTGTCGTTACCAGTTAACTCTCGCCTGACATTATAATAAACGCAAGCAAGTAGAAATATTGCTGCATCTGGAGTTCTTAAACAATCTTAAATGTAACACATTGGAAGACAGATCCGCGGCTAGAATTACACCCAAGTGTATTTTACAAAGACATTACAACCTACACTGTATCGCATCCAGGTAACCCAAACCACATTTAAACAGCAATTTTGTCAGTGCAGACAAGTGTTTGTAGGTTAAAGAGACAACCATTTGTATTTGGGTTACTAGGTTTAAACGTAACTTCATGTTTAAATGACAGCGAAACCAAATTCTAATTATAATACCAATCCTTTTTTCAAAAGTTATATGAATGGTATTTCGCTGAATCAATACACACGTTAGCATGCATGTCATTTTAGCGGTCAAAGTTAGACAAACAACATTCATCTTTATTTTACCGACACCAGAGACTCTCTTTCTGGCATTGGATTTCTCAGACAAATAAATACTAAATGCCTACACAACATGTTACATGTACCTGCGAAAATTTCAGCATTTTCTTATGATTTTCAATGGTGTAAATTAATATTTTCAATTTTCGATTAAACTAACCGCTTTTTGTCAGGGTATGAGTTTTCTTCTTGTTTGGTAACAAAACATTGCACAGTTTGTCTGTAGTGAAAGTATTGAATGTTATCTATTCTATCAAATATGCTGTGTGTATGAGCCTTTTTGTTGTCATAAAAAATATTTTAGACGATATTTGTTTGTCAGTCTTACCCGGAAGTTCCCAAACGTTTTGTTAAATTCTAATTTGTTATTGAATTTTTCTATAATGACAGCATTAACTCTATTATCATTTCGTTGAACACAATGTTTAAACATTCCCCTTAAAGTATTCTTCTTTCACAATATGTTTTATAAGATGATACTATAAATGTTGATCAGTTTAACACTGTCAGTATCTGAACTGAAACTGTTTTTTACAATCAAATTACTGTTGAAAATATTTGTCGATGCAATGTACAAAATTATAACTCCATTTCGTATTGACAACATTAATGAATATGTAACAAATGTGAATAATTTGTTTGACGATGTTGATAAATATTACAATACATGTAACTATTCCGAATGTCTAGTTGTGAATGTCCATTTAAATGGCTGTGTATTCATTATGAAGTTGACAACAAACACAATGTTGAATCAAATATTCATTTATACAAATATGGAAAGTAGATAGACACAATTTTGAAAGTCTCTATTGAAATGCACTACCACCTACAAAACTATGTTTTCATCAAGTTGAAAAATTTTGATCAATTGTCGCTGCTTTTTATAACAATTTAAATGTTGTCTGCTCATAAGTGTTAGGCATGTGATTGTCACATTTACAATTTAACGTATTTAAAATATATGCGAAAAGGAATGAGTATGTTTTGATAAAACATAAGTGAGTTGCATTGCTATCATTACAGATATTCACATATGAATCTTGCCGATCCCGTTGCAATCTGGGGTTACCAAGTTCACATCTGATTGTTATTTTTGAATGTGTGTGGATGATAATTGTGTTCATTTCGTGTTTACTTGTGTTATACGTTTATTAACAGATGCAGTGTTATATTGCATACTTATGCAGGTCAATGTTTATTGAAAAAATAATAAATACATTTTGTTTCAAATGTTTGAATTTGTAGAACATAATGTCACATATATATATTTATTTATAAATATAATATTTATATTTGATTATATGTTTTGTTTCTGCACGCACATTCGAAAACATGAAATTATATGTACATATGTAACTATTCCGAATGTCTAGTTGTGAATGTCCATTTAAATGGCTGTGTATTCATTATGAAGTTGACAACAAACACAATGTTGAATCAAATATTCATTTATACAAATATGGAAAGTAGATAGACACAATTTTGAAAGTCTCTATTGAAATGCACTACCACCTACAAAACTATGTTTTCATCAAGTTGAAAAATTTTGATCAATTGTCGCTGCTTTTTATTGAAAAAATAATAAATACATTTTGTTTCAAATGTTTGAATTTGTAGAACATAATGTCACATATATATATTTATTTATAAATATAATATTTATATTTGATTATATGTTTTGTTTCTGCACGCACATTCGAAAACATGAAATTATATGTACATTCAGTACTGTTTACACATTGTGTATTTCTTGTTTGTTCTAAACAAATTGTGAACTAAACATGTCCATAACTCAGTGTGTAAGGGTATTGTTTCAGGTTTCCCTTATCGATACTAAATGTGTTGGCCAATGATTTGATAACGTGTGCCATGAATAGTGGATACCTTAAAACACAGCCATCATGATTGCTGGTGAGTTGAACAATAACAATATAACAATAACATAATAATACAATTACAAAAATGATGCTTAGTTTCGGACAAAATGTTACATAAAGGTGTCTATCCCGATGCAATAAAATTAGTGCGTTAATGTGTTTCTGTTTGTGAACTGCTTTTCAACAAGGGCCATGTACTCCCCTATACCACCCAATCTGTTGGGTTGGCATTAATTGTACTAATCAGTATTCGAATGGACTTTAATATGAACACAATCAGAATAATGTCTTTTCTTCCATAGCGACCTTTAAATATCTATATTATGAACCATGATTCGCGGACTTATTTATACATACTGTAAAACTACTGAAAAAAAATATAGAAATCCATAAAGTGCAAAAAAACATATTATTTCATATGACGCTATTCGAAGAATATCATGTCATGTTTGGAAAATTGGATTGTTTAATAAAATAGAAGGTGTAACACGTTGTTTTTTAAGCTATCTTACACATCTGTTCACATGTGTTGCTATGTTTTATATGGATTATCCTGTCAATCAATATAAGTTTATCAACTACGCTGTGTTTTTTTCGTTTCCATGACAACCGCGATAGTTTAGCGTTTTGTCTTATATATATATTGCGCTTCATTTCGGTTTACTATTTACAAAATAATTTTCGGCGAGTATTACAATCACCAACTAGATCATTACATGTACTGTAAATTATCAAGTCATATTGCTATTGTTCACAATATGTATGAACTCGGCTATAAGGTCTAGAGCATAACACGTGTCATACCTTAGTCATGGTTAGGAATTGAGAGCTCAAATTTCGCATTTTGATTTGTCAGATGTTGCACTTTTATGATATGAGTTGCTCAGAAAAGGTTATATATATCAGATGTTTCAAAATGTCATTCCTTTCCAAATATATAAAATTACTTTTGAAATTACTTTTTGTTGTTGTTTTGTTTTGAATACTTTCGACCAAATGATTTTTTCAAATCGATCAAATTCAAAATTCAAAAGTTGATAACAATCATAATCTTTAATTTTGAAGCATACTCAAAATAACGTTCCATCGAATTGCTTTAAATTATTCTCGATTAAAATTAAATTAAAATATGCAATCATTCATTGAGGTCATTCAAGTGGAGTGTAGCCATGCGTTTTGTAAACATACTTTTATAGAGGATGTAAATTATATAAAACAAAGTTTGTGATCTGAGTGAAATGTTCCGCGGGATGGATATATAAAAGTGAACAGAAAAAAGTCTGTTACCCTCGAAGTAAATTGAAGATTCGTTTTATTTAAAAAATATATATGTTTGCCGCGTTTGTTAAACAAGCGGGTGGGGTGCCCACCCAATAAGACAGTTAACATAGGTTTGCATAGATACACTTAACGGTAAACCGCAGGATAGTGTCAACCGGTATCCGATTAACTCGTCACGCTTGAGCAACGCGCGTAATTGTAGATATTAGTGGACGCTTGTGGACGCTTTAAATCTGTGGCGTATTAATACTGACAATTATAGGCTTAAACCGACAAAAATTAAACTGCCTTGACAAAAATGAATAAAAGGCCCCACTCTTCATCGGCAAGTGAATGCAACACCACCGAAACAAGCTATGTAGACTCGCCGGTTTTTGAAACGCCAAACAGCCAGGAAACAAAAACAGCCAGCAAAAAGAAAAAAAAGATAGAGCAGGAAATTCGTAAACAGAAGTATATGGCTGATTATCTTAAAGGTAAACAAACAGAGGATAAATCCGACTATATCGGTATAGAAAAACATCTAGAGGACATCAACGCAAAACTGTCAAAAGTTCTTACCAAAAGTGACACTTCGATCCTTAAAAATATAAGGTTTAATATCCGTAAATTTACAAATAGCAGCTACATTTGGTTGTATTGACCTATTTTTATGAAAATGCCATGAAAAATTAAATACGCCCTTGAAATAAAACACTACCTATCTAGATAGTAATTGCGTTAAAGGTTGGTTTTTAATATAATTATGTTTTGTATATTTGTAAATAGCACATTTACGGATATTTACTAAATAATAATAATAAGATGTATCTTGCCTGTGAAAGACTGTTTTGGTGAAGTATATATAGACTTATCTCTAATCTAGTGTATTAATGTATTAGATAATTCTGTATGTTTATATGACATATTAATGCATATACCAACAATGCATGTGCCATTTCTATTTCCTTCCGAAGATTGTGTTGAAGTTTTCTTTCTGCAGATAAAATTAGCTAACTTTACTGCTTCTCTGTTTTAGTTGTATACATATTTAGCATTGTTCTCTTTTGATACTCGCTGAAATTGCGAAATAAGTAAAGTTACCTTACCTGTAAACCGCCCTCATACTAAATGAATTACTCATAAGAATGAATAGGTTTGAGATATTTAGAAAATACCAATACAAATACATGGAAATCATTCTACCAGAAAATTCTAAAAACATATGGTGATTCCTTACTTTTTGAATGTTATATCAACAATACTATTTTAGATGAAATTTCAACCAAAAACATATTTCTATTGAATGTTCTATCGACATGGTGTAAAGTTACTCATAATTTAGAAACCAAAATAAACAGTAACACCATTTTATGGAACAATAAAGACATAACTACTAACAAACAAAACGTTTTCTATAAACATTGGTTTAATCGAAACATAAAATATGTAGATCAATTGTACGACTACAGAATAAACGACTTCTATTCTTTTGATAATTTATGCTACATATTCGGAATACCTACAAGTAATTTCCTGATGTACTATACATTGATCAAAAGTATACCCATACATATTAAAGATGTTACCAATACAAATAACACACCATGAACTTAAAAAACATTCGTAGAAAACATAATTGCAAAACAAAACAAAACGAACAAAATATTTTACACTCTTCAAATTAAAAACTCTGCCGAAACCTCTAAAGCTCAAACTAAATGGCAAAACCTTCTTGGAGAAAAATAATTCAATTGGAAACAAATAATTGTCATGCCATATAAATCAACCACTGATAGCACACTGAGATTTTTGAATATTAAAACATCCACAGAATCATAGCTACAAATAAATATCTTTTTAAGTGCAACCTATCCACCACAAATCTATGTGATATGTGTAGTGAACATATTGAAACAATAGAACACCTTTTCTGGGGGTGTAAATATATTCAATCTCTATGGAACCAGTTGACACCCTTTTTAGAGAAACAACAATTAAATGTTAAACTATCTCTCTTAGACATCAGTTTAGGGCTAAATACCTTCAAAATACAAGACGCTGTGAGTTACATTATTATATTAATGAAATATTTCATATTCAGCATGAAATACAGAAAACAAACACCTAAAATTAACTGTTTTATCAATTATTTAAAACTGAAGATTCAAATTGAAAAAAAGAAATAGCCCTCAACAATGATACACTTCATATATTTGAACAAAAATGGAAACACATTTAACTTTCATAGCAAGTCCGGTCTGCTTTCTACCCACTTTATGAAACTCATCTTTATTCATAATTATTCTGTTTTTGTTGTTTTTGTTTTGTTTTAAACACCTATCACAAGCAACCAAAAATAATTACAAATTATTGCAATTACTGTGATGTGAACGGCTTTTGATATCCGCCCGTAGAATTCGAGCAGGGCTGTACGTGGCACTGGTAATGTAATATTTAACAATCGCTCATCTGTTTAAAATAAATTATTTACGTTCATAAAGTCAATCACTCATCAGTGATTCGGATGGGAAGTAAACTTATTTTGGGTCAGTCCGTATACAGGGACCCTATACGTGTGCTGTCCACTAGTGCTTTACGACCTAATAAAATGTTTAATCTGACTGCCATGCATATGTACCTATATGTATTTATAATTCATAAAATTTAAAAGAATTAACTTAATTGAACGGTGTCAATAGTTACAGTGATGGAGGAAATGATAAAAGAGATTGTATATTTAATAAAAAGTATATAAGTTTAGTGCATCGATGTGGGGTAGGAAAAACCAATTGTCTCGCTTGTGCCAACAGCTTTAGATTAAATGTATTTCTTCTTGTTTTAATAACACGCTTATGAGTGAAGACATGGTTTCTTTAACTGCAATATATTTTGTTAAGTTGAATCCGATAATCGGTACTTTTGCAAATTATTAGAAAGACCATAATTATCATACGAATGATATGGTAGTTATTTAAATTAAAATTTAACAAAGGGCGTTACTTATGTGCTCATCGTTCTTACAACTAGCTGTCTACAACCACTCAATACCGATCAATATTCGTTCCGTACTGGCCTCATCCAATATCCTGCATAATCAATTATTTACGAGCTAAATTAAGACTCATTATTCCTTTGTGTTGGATACGGATAAAAATATAAATCAGCGACAGGTTAAATCTTGAAAACAGCATATTTTGAATATAGATATTGTCCACTGAAGTATGCTGTTAGCTATATGTTATTATAAATGGTATATGTCGTTAATTGAGGATTAAGTATGTGTTATTGTGATCTTAAAATATTTTGAACCACTTGCAACTTCTTTTGCAAAAACACTTTAGTTATTATCCAACAATTTGAATAAAACCGTCGTACACAATACAACTTTCGCATGCGTTTTCAGGCGGAACAAAAACAATAAGCGTTTTAATGGCCATGCATTACACCTATGTCGAATATATATATATCTTTTTAGAGCAATTGTATAAATTATGTTCAACTAGTATATGTATAGAGCTGTTAGTATCGTTTTAAAGATTGCTCTGTTGAACTATGTTTCAGAAAATGTTAAATTCTTGCATAAAAAGGCAAACCGTAAAACTTTATCATATGCTAGTTTGTCTTCCACAACGTATTGGAAATGGCATATTGGAAACATCTTTCAACAAAGGTGATGATGTCATCAAAAAGATACTTTCGCTTGTCATAATAATGAACTCAAGCAACTAGACATACTGTCGCATCGGAGTTCTTAAACAATCTTAAATATAAGAAAAGAGTAGACACACCTGCATTGCACACAAGTGATAACGTATTTGAAAAAGACATTACAACTTACACTGTATCGTTTTCAGGAGTAGTTAAGTCGTTCCCTCGAGTAAGTATGTCGTGGGATCGAGATAGAAAAAAATAGTAGTACAGTGAAAAAATGGGAGTGAATGTCACCCCTATGCCAACGTAGGTAAAATGATAATGAAAGTGCTCAAATATGTCGTTAATAAAATGCATTTTCAGCGTTGAAAAATATATTTTGTGAAAAAACTGAGAACAATTCGCCACAAAATAATGTCAGTTTTATCATTTTTCTCTAAGAACGTCTAAAACACCTTTTTATATTTTTGTGTAACTTTTAATATAAACATTGATGACCTGTGTAAAAAAAATCGAGGCGTATATGTTATCTATATGTATTTGAAACAATGATACGTGACTCATTATGTTTGTTAAAAGGGAGTATCACAACGATGGCTAAAGAGTAAAGAACGATTAATCATTTAACTTTTTGCACAGGAGCTAATATTTAATCTGTTTAACTAATATTTTATTTTTTAAGAATCGCCTTTCTAAATTATTAATTTGTTTCGTTTTGTTATTAGTATACATGTTGTACAATCAATGCCACGCTTTGATTCAGTCATATCATAAACTTTTAGACATCTACACGATAGTATACCAGACTGGTAGTGATAAATACACATATTGGTCATAGGGCTGAAGGAACGGCAGTTGTTCGCTAATGTGTAAGATTGGGCACTACTTACTTCTCAACATTAATTTGTCTTTAAAGTTAAAATTTAACGCCAGTTCGACGAGTTGAGTACCATGATCAGCGAGCACAGAATTTCATGGGTGTTATAGATATATCTTAGTCCGGAAATCACCAAGATGTCCGTGTGATATGCATAAAGTATGCCTAATTTATGTTAGACAAATCGTATATCAAAATTAGTCAAAATGAAATAAAATTATTTGCAAAAATGAATCACATTAAATGGAATATGTATTTAACAAAATAGAATAAAATAATGAATAAAGAAATCTGAAAAAGCCGTAAGCAGCACTTGAAATGATGTCAATAATAGTTTAGACGAATATATGAATGTTGTCAATTTTATTTGTTTTGGATTGTATAATAAAAACGCATTTGTAAAAGCGCATTTTTTTAAGCACACATCTGTTTACAATTGTTGCTTTTTTTGTTATGGATTTGCCTGAAAATCATAATATATATCTGCTTTTTCTTAACCATGACAACCATGATAGTTTAATAGTTTGTCTGATATATATGGTGTTTGTATCTTAATTTGTTTTACTATTTTCAAAACATTTGCGGTGAGCATTACAATTACCAAATAGGTCATGACATGCATTGTAAATTATCAAACTATATTGCTCACTTTGACAAAATGTACGAAATAGGTGTTAATGTGTAGAACATAAAACGTGTCATTACTTCGTCATCATTAGGAATTGAGCGCTAAACTTTCATATTTTGATTCGTCAGATGTTGCATTTTCATAATATATGAGATGTTTTTTATCCGATGGTTCAAAATCTCGTACCTAGCCACTTATGTTAAATTACCATTGAAAAGCATTTGTTTTGTTTTGCTTTACTATTTCGACCAAATAAGTAATTTAAAATCGACCATATTGATAATTCAAAAGTTGATAATTAACACAATCATTAATTAATGCATACTCAACAATTAGTACGGAAACAATTTATATCAACTCTAAGCATCAGTTGTTGTTCTGTTAGTACCCCGTAACAATCTTTCATCTATTTAATGTATGCTTGAAATTATGTATGCGTGTTACATGTTGTTTTGGTGTTTAAATGAAAACAAGTATAAATGACCAGAGGCAAATGTTTCGTATATAAATCGATTCGAAATAACCTCCTAACCGAACTTAATACGTTAACACATCTATGCAAATAAATAAAAGACACTGTACATGTTATCATATTAGTTGACTGTTAAACTATATGATACTATGTCTCTCAAGATTGTTTAATAAACAAGAGATGGAATTGAAACTCGTTTAGGTTTCATTTCATCGTGTCTCTGAAAATTGCGGTGTTTTGTTAAGCTTCTGTGCATTATCCTTGAGTAATTAAATGGTAATTTAATTAAAAATGTATCCTTTTTTACGGCTATTTAATTTAAGTAGCGTTGCTGTGCGGTTATTTTGTATATTTAGACAAACGTATTTTATGACTCATTCTGGTGAAATGTGAGCTTTGGAGCTCGATAAAATCGGTTTTAATACCAAATGCTTTTCATTGACCGTTCCAAGGGGGTGACCCTAGTTTTATTCGTGTGTGTGTGTGTGTGTTTTCGTGTACGTATCAATCTTGTCTACTATATTTGTTGTGTGACTCTTTTTTTGCAAGTGGTCCCTGGATATAAATACAGGTCATTATTGTGTAATATGGTTTCTCTTCCGGCGTCGAAGCTGAACGTTCGCTTTGCATTTATTGTGTTTAAAATTGTAGGTTACATATTATTGACTTAATAATTATGTGTAACAACAAAAAAAATAATTATAATCAGAATTGTCAACGTCAATCAAATTCACCTTTATTAATTTATAAAGATTTCCCTCGCAGGTTAATGTTTCGGTTGTATAATAAAACTTGTTCCAAGCGTAAGGTAACCCCATTATCTGTTTTTGAGGGCGAACGGACGTTATTCAAAACAACTTCCTGGAAGCGGCCCAATCATTTTCTTTAAAATGTTAACCAAAACACTTTGAATAAACAAACAATTACAAAGCTGTTTTTTTACTATATTTACAAACGCTCATTCGACGTGAGATTGAATGTATAAAAAATGAAAATAACAATTACATTTCGTTTCTTCTCAAACTGTAGTCACATCCTAAACATTAACATGTTCATGTGTTGTCACTGCAATGATAAAACTCTAAAACTAACCGTTCAGTTACCGCCAGAATAAAATGCACCAACACGAGGTGAAGGGACGAAGAAGTTCCGTCAAGTAAATAAAGTTTATATGTTTGAAGAAGAATACTCAGCATGGCATTACATGAGCGACAATTAAGGAAAAAACTATGGCCACCGTTAATCTCTGGGACAGCATTATCGATACATCGTTGGAAAACGTCTTTATTATGGAGAGGCAGTGTATTAAGTATGCCGCCTGGGAGGGAACATGCCGTAAAATGCGATAGTTGTACAATAATTGGCTGCACACATGTGTGTAAAGAGCATAGACCGGATACATACTCTAAGAATATAACTCACATACAGCGTTTTAAGAAAACGGTATGCTATTATACTGTCACACACCTTCATTGTAAGGAAGCGTTCAGGATTGGCGAAAGCAAAAGTAATCCATTCCACCGCAAATGACGATAATCAAACGTATGGCAGAAGAACATGAAATGCATGTATTACGATAGCAATTTCCAATAAATCCCTCAACCGGTTTATAGTTTTTTTAACTATTTAAATTTGTCTCTTACATTAATATCACTCGAGTTAAAGATTATTCTTTTTTATTATTCAATCGGCATTTTTTTGCTTAAATTATACGTCCCCAGGACTAGTGATAAATTACTTCAACGACATTGAAAAACCAGGTCATTTCTTCTTTTATTGCCATTATAAATTCTGTCATTAGCCTGCCCTTAGAAAGTCTAATTTGGCTCAATGAGGCACTGCCAGTGTGAGATTTTAATCGCGCTAGCGTGTTCAAAAGAAAGTATGTACGATAATGTAGTAGATCATGAATTAGTGTTTCTATACGACAATTACCTTAGTAGTATAAAGAAGTGAAACTCCGGCTGCTGGAGCAGTATTGAAATTTCATTAAAAACAATTAGTTGGTCCTTTATTTAAGGCAAGTGACCGATTGCCCAAACAGTACAAAACAGCACGATACAGCACAATACAAACCAACATAAACACAAAATATAAGGTCGCTTTTGTTTGAAGGGTCAATAAAAAGTGTAATGCTCTAGCGCCACGTAAACTTATTAAACCTGACTCTCATTAATACCTTCCTATCATTCAATTCTATTTGATATGAAACCTAAAGAATTGAACGTAAACAATAGCTCCAGTGTTGCAGGTAAGGATGACAATGATTGTATATTGTATACATAGTATAATAGTTCAATGGTTCCAGATGGAGCAGGTGAACCAACGGTCAAGAGTTGACATAGCTGTAGTCCAAATGTATTTCTTTTGTCCATAACACAAATATGAGTAAAGAAGATATATTTTAAACTGCAATATATTTTATCAGATTGAATCAGATAAGCGGGACCTTTGCACAATATCAAAATGAACGTATAAAAAAATAATATAACACTAACTTAAAATTAATATTAATCAAATAATGGTACTCATGACCTCATAACTCTTAAAAACAGAATTCGAAAATCGCCCAAGGCCTATCACTATTCGTTCTTTACTGTCCGTATCTAATATTGTGCAATTGCAACAGTTTACAAGCTTAATTTGACACATAATTGCCATGTATTTGATACGGTCATAAACAGAGCATTCAACCAGCGACATATTTAATCGATTAAAAAGCCTCTTTTATCGATTCATATTACCCCCTGAAAAACAGTTAACATTAAACTATAATATCAGCGACAGGTTAAATATGACAAGTATATATCCTTTAATATATTTATATTTAACTACTGAAAAGCTCCATTTACTGTTAGCATTTGTTTATAAATGGAATATATCTTTTTCATTTATGGTTTATTATGAAGTATTTTGATCTTCAATTATGCCAAAGCACATACGACTTCTTGCACAAGCAAAACTTGAGGTATTACCCACCAATTTAAACAAACACGTCGTACAAAAACAACTCTCGAATGTTTACTTAAGTGAAATAGCATTATGTTTTTATGTGATCATTAAGTAAACCTATATCAAATATCTGAACAACGACAATACGTATTGAAGACTGAATAGCCTAGTTTATTTGTCAAATCGATTTGCCGATTTTATATTTCATTATGAGAATTAGTATAAATCATGTTCAACTTGAATGGACATACAGTTTTTTGTGTTTAAATCTGTTTCTGAAAATGCTACATTCTTGCAAAGCAAAACATGCAGCCCGTATAATATTATCTCATGTTTGTGTTTCTTCTTCAACATAGTGGGCATAAAACATAAAAACCATCTTTTAAAAACGTTGTGATGTTGATGAACATTTCATTTCGCTTGAAATAATAACACAAGCACAACTATAGATACTGCTGGACATGAGGTTATTCAACATTTACAAATAAAAGACAAGTGGAGAAAGAGCTGCTGATTGAATAACACCCGAGTGAATTTACCGCATTAGACAAAGACATTACAATATCAATAATCAATTTCTACTTACACTATATCGTATCCAGGTAACCTAACTTACATTTAAACAGAAACTTGTCATTGAAGAAACTTGTTTGTAGGCTTGAGTTTTAATAATGTAAACTAACTCTCTCACCGGCGATTTGTTGCTAAGTGTAAATGTAACTTCCTGTTTCGATTTCTGATATTATAAATAAACAGGTAAGGAATTTCTGTCTATGCGTTAACATATTTGAGCAATTGGGAATTAGGTATTAAAGCATATGTTACATTTTAGGTGGATTGCAGACAGCTAAGCAAAATTCTGATTCCAATTTACAGATTTTTTCATCAGTATTTAATATGAATTGTGACTTTTCTGAAACAATACAGATGTTAAAATACAATTAATCGAATCGAAGGTAGACAAACAACATGGATACTTCTTAAACACACTGACAAGTTGTCTCTCGTTCTCACAGTGGAAGACTCGGAGAATTTAAAACTAAAATGCATACAAAAAAAAAATGTTACTTGTACCTAAACATATTACAGTTTCTCAATGGATATCCAGATTAATAAAGAATTCTTTAAAAATCGTTACAGATATAAGTATTAATTTATCCACAAAAGACGTAAAATCTAATGAGCCCGCCACATTTTGAACGAGATTGTCGTTCAATAACTAATTGTTAAATACACAGCTGTTTGCTTCCACTTACCCGACCGACCCTAATTATGTATGCCGACTTTAAACTGTTTTGGAATTTCGTTTTTAATTTTCTATTATTTTTGCTGAATTTGATCATCATCACTTAATTAATTATTTAGTTTGAGATGATGTTTTGCTACATTTGATCATATTCTCATACTAACTTTACATTACAAAATCATAACTAAAATTGGATAATGAATAGAATTCGAGAATATTTTGGTTTTCACTGCATATTCTTAGTGCGGAATCTTTTGAAAGGATTACGAAAAATAAAAAGGTTTAGCCGACGTACCCATCCTCTTATTGTCGCGATGTTAGTGGACACATAGTACCTTTTCCTTTATGAAAATTGTGCATTACTCTTGTATTGAAATGATTAAGTACATTTCCAGGATCACACATCGTCACAACCATATATCAACAACAACCTGAGTCTAACATCGTTTTTTTCGCACAACTTGAAAGCTGATTGTCATTTCCTTGTTAATATTTTTCAATTAAATCCCATTCTCATACCGTACCATTATAAAACGGCCAATTGTCAATACAGTTCCTTGCCTTTCCTTCATTCCAGATTGGGCAAACCTAGTATCAATTTATCAAACACAGTCGATACGCAATATACAACTTGCAATAAATATCAACTACTCACATCTTCATCGATCTTCTCATTATTCTATATGACGTCATAAAATTGTAGTTATTAAGTTCGACTAATATCACTCAGGGCAAATATATCATTTGGCTGGAAAGAGTGTGACTTTGATAATGTACTGTTTCCGAGGAAGACTTACACGTTGGATGAAAGAAAGTGCACGTAAATACAAGCTCAAAATCCGCTGGTACTGTCTGATACGTTTGCTCACATTTCTCACACCGTGAGCATCTAGGACATTGGGAAGGTCACATCAAGAGCAAATATTAATACGAAAATACATTTACCACTTGGTGAATTTGTCGGCCTGGTGACACGGTGCTGATGTGCAGGTCGTTGAAGCACTATATCGTGCACGTGCATGTTGAAGGGGACATATTTGGTACCTACCTAGTGATTATGGTGTACTTTAGGTCTTGTGTATGAGTGCATATTGTGGTAAATTGACGGTGTCAAATTGTTGTTATGGGCTATAAAATCAGGTGTATACAATATCAACCCTATGACGTTCCAAATAGTAATGTTGTTGGTATATGGCTAATCAATTGTATATTATGGAATGACCTGCATGTCTTGCAGTTTTTGTCTATTATAATACAGCCGCGTGATACACATAGTGTATGCACATCATCAAATAGAGTTTCTGTGCCGACTTTACTTAAACCCGCCCAAGTCATGATGAACAAAAACAGTAAATACCAAGTCTTGTTCAAAATCAATATTAAGGTTTACAAAACAGATTCACCGTGTACTTTTTCTTTTTAAATCGATATTTTTTAATTCAATACATCTACTTATTAAAGAATATCTATATGCTTGCTTTTGTCTGTGAAAACGTCTTTAAATGTAAATATATATGTGGTTGATGTGCATCCAATTATTTGTATAACAGTGTTTTCTGTATTGTGTGTGTATCTATTCATTGCCAATTGTAACTTGTGACTGACATTAATGAATGGATATTTTAATAAATCGTTTTGTTGAGTATATGATTTCACTGCGTTAATCAACTTAAATTATATGTAGATTACGTTCATGTTATAAACACCTTGACACACATGCAGGCATAAACCACGTTTTAATATAAGAGACAATTGAAGTGTGATATACACTATGCTATCGTAGTCCATGAGTGTCAAGTCACTGTTGCCAATCTATACATTAATTACATATAAAAGGTATGGTCTTTTGAAAACATAATTTAATAACAGCTCCCAACATTAACATGAAACTAACCGTTAAGCACGAATATTCGGTTTATGTAGTGGAACGCAGTCAAATCGCGTAAAGTGAATTTAAATAACTGGAATGGTATAAAACAATTTAACTAGCGAAACACATGTTTTAACCAAACCGCATAAAACTACCAAACACAATCCAAGCGCGTACACAATCCAACCGCGTTAATGATGCGAATTGTTCATGTAAATTTTGGCAAGATAATTTAAGACAAAGTGGTCAATGCTATGCTAGTAGTTAGTTCAAATCGTTGCAATGTATGCACAAACACCTCTTATAAACAATAAAAACATGTACAAAAAGATGTACTCGAATAGCAAACATATATTAGAATATTTTTTATTATTCGAATATACGACTATTTGTCGCCTTCCCTAATATAATTAGATGTTTTGTGAAAAAAAGAAACAAATTAATAACGACACAGTTACTATTGGTTACGCATTTAACAATTGTTATTGTTAAAACACGGAAATATGTCAGTTCACTTAACAAATACAAATGTAAACATATTGCAAGGCACATATGTATGACACTAATAAACGATACATTTTTTTCTTATAAATTATTTGTTTAAGCAAGAAGTTAGCGTAAAACTATCTCTCCACATCACATCATGTTATTTACAACCATTACTTTTATTTAAATGCATCATCAAGAAAAAGCATTGTCTCGAGCTAATTACTAAACAAAACCACCCAACAACGTGTATAAACAATGTTACTGCATCATTGCAAATGCATGGCAAAATTAACATGCATATGCCCTCGGTTAAGATTCAGTCTGTAAGCTTTGGCTTCAAGTCTTCAACCGAAGAGAACCGATTTAAAAAAGCCATCACGTTTTTAGTGCAAAGCTATCGGTGTCATGTTATAAAAAATGCAATACACCTAACTTAAGTTGGTAAAGTGATTAACAAATTTTACTATACACAGCAAGTCCTTATAATCGGAAAAGATGCTTATACGCTGCATTGTGTTGTGGCTGTTTTACAACGGATATTCTGTATAATATCCATGCATCTGGTCAACGGTTTTCTAATTCAATAACATGACCTAACATGTTCGGTTCTGTAGCATAGTTTTTGCTCATTCTATTTTGTAGTTTGATTTCATAATAGTACGAAAGCTTTGTAAATGCAAGTCGCTTTTTGTCTTTATCATTTGATGAAAGGAATTGCAAGTAGTAGAGGAACGCGATGATATCGAATGCATACACAGTATGACGAGTGTCTACTTTTACATCTGCCCATTTGATTTCATCTTCTGTGATTGCCCTGTACTTTTCGTGTATAAGATGGCGTGGCACCCAATTTATTTCCCTCAAAACAAACTTGAGATTAAAACATATGTTTGTTTCATATTTCATAAATATTTCTGTCGATGTACTCTTGTTTGATCTTTGATCTGACATAGGTTTTACATTGATGCTTTGTTTTGATGATTCTGTGTTTTGAAATATACCTTATGTTTTCATGATTTCTATTATGTCTAGTAATGCATCAGCACGTTCAAACTGACTTGTGCATACTAGCATTGACGTATATTTGATATAATTTGCGATATCTTTTGATCGAAGAGATGCTTTGTATATGTCGATAATGTCACTAGTCACCTCCATTTCATTTGCTATACAATCAGATGCTTCCTGTGATGCTAAAGTGTTTAAAATACTATGAAAAATAAATTAAAGATCATGCTTGTATTTATGGTCAATTGCCAATGCTGACTTAAGTTCTAAAGCCGCAAGGTTTAAATCGATGAATAAGTGATTATAATGATGAATATAACGTAATGTGTCTATTACCTCTACGATTATTGTAAATCGAATGTGTGTGACAGATAGTATATAGGCATTCCTTTTACCTACGGAACTCGCAGATAGTCTTAAACCTACGTCATCCATACATTACTTTTGAAGACAACGTAAGCTAGATTTAATCATCTTTGTTACAGCTTCTGTCAAAATCCGACGTTAATTGTTCGTTACCTTTCCTGCAAACAAATTGACAGAGGAGATGGTGTAATGTGGACAGTAGCCTCTTTTCAAGAAAGGCTTTAGTGTATTGAGACAGTAAACTACACACTGCACAATATTTTCATCTCTCCATATGTTTTCTGGATATTGCTCATTTGTAAACAAAAGTGCCGTTTTCATGTGAAACGTACTCACGCGTTCATCTACCAGAGTTTGCAGAAACTCCTTTCTAATCATTTTTGTAATTACGTACGCCTTCATCTATACGATGTTAAGGTCAAACATCAGTTAGCGATAAATCTTGTTAGTGGACATTCGAAACTGCGAATCAACAAACTTAGTTCGGTTTCGTAGTTTAATGAAGCTTAATCGGCGTTCATAATCGTAACCAAATTTATGCCCCAGAACACCGGGATTAACCATATATACTTAGCATTGTTCTGCCTATTAAAACGTGTCTTGTGTGGGCCACTGGTCCGGTCTTGGTCTAGTAAACAAAACCCTATTATCGGGCAAAGTCAGACAGCGTATTGCAAAAACGTTGTCGCTTTCATGCCACGTACATGAAGGTCCATGTTGTTGCGCTCTCATGAAACTGTCCGGCGTGAGTAAAAACTTGTTTAAATAAAACATCGAATTAAGCAAGGATCGACCTCGGTCATCGAGTAAAAAATTATTTTCATTGCTTTCTGTGGCAGATATGACGTCCATTCTCTTAGGAACATATGTGTTGTTCTTCAATTTTCCAACGACCTGTAGGCAGCAGCATTGTGGTAAAGACATTGGTTCTTTTATAACAAAATAATTTGTTGTTTAATCCTGGTTATCCGACACGTGTACACAGGCGACATCGGTTTCAGAATAAAACAGTATATCTGTGTCTTACATCATACCAATGGTCGTAGAGCCCTCGCATTGACTACCAAACGTTGAATGTTTGAATTGAAATCTTTTCAAATATATAGACATATATCTGTCCATTATAATACTGACGTGGCGTCTTAAAGACACCATTTCTTCATTTACACCAATATCGTCCATTACTTGCGCTAGTTGTAAAGAACATCGCTTCAAATCTTTTATTTCCATTTTCATTTGCTATGTCTTTGTTTCAGGTATATGTTAGTTTTTATTTTGTCTTTCTTGTCATGAACGTTTTAAACTCATTCTGAAACAAACGTGAACCCAAACATAACATAAAAATAATATATTTTAGAATTTTGAAAGACTATGAAATCAAATGTGTAACAATGCATATGGAATTCATTTAAAAAGAACAACGAATAGTTTAGTCCAAAACCTTTCAGATAAAGATGCAATTCCATTAAGGCACAACCTCTGAAACAAATGTCATTTTGCAAACATAAAAAGATAAAAGCTTTTCGATCGCAATATCGTTTGAATATCAGCATAATTTGAATAGCGCCTTGGCACAAGTTGTTGTGTATATTTTTTTTGTATAATCCATGCATAACACATGTAAATATAAAGGGGCATTTTTGCAATAAGAATATATTTTAATAAGTATGTATATAATGTGTGTTTAACAAACATGACTCATTCCTAAAATCTTAGAGGAACAGTTTTGTCCAATCTAGTAGCCATATGCATTACTCAATCTAAAAAAAAAACAATATTCAGACCGAGTTCAAATCTGAGTCGCGTAATGAAAACAACTAGCTCAACAGGTCACATTTTAGAACCAAAGCATATTTAAACCCATCATGCCACATTAAGGACAAAATCTTGATACAATATGTTTAGACTGTTTATATTTACGGTATAAAGTCCATATTAGAAAAATGCGAAGTGAAACAGGTCATTGTATAGATACAAACAAGCATCTTGCTCCTATATAAGGCTCAACACGTTTAAAATGAGGTTATGGTACCCCAGTCTATGAAAGTGTAAGTAAATCTCAGCTTAAAGTCTCAATACAGAATACAGCATGGCTCTGAGAATAGCCCTAATGGCATTTGTTGCAACACCTCGACACTCACTTGAAGAGGACGCCATGGTGCTTCCTTTGGCTCTTCGTCATGAACAGCAAATCCTCCATTACTTGGTCGCAGCACAGACCCGGTGGGTAAAAAAACCAATGAACGCTCATGTCGGAAGTGGCACCTTTATTAAGATCCGAAACCTGAAACACGAACAAATGGTACAGCTATCCTTAATATGCAATGGTCCAAATTCTCAAGATGCCCGAGGCGTGTAAATTACAATACCTAGTCAGCACGGCGAGTGCGGTGTCACACATTCCGCTCGCGCAATAATCGATAATCGGATTAAACATACCATTAAGGTGTCATGTCGTTACCGCGCTATTGAAGTCCGATTAAATAATGTAAAACAATCTGTGAATGTCTATTATAGACGTGTGGTAGCACCAAAAAGTGATTGACGCGATCGTTTATTAAGCTTATGATAAACAATTTAATTACGAAATTAATGCATGCCGTTTCGACGATTACTCGATCTTTTCGGGTAGTTTAAAAGAGCTTATAGCCATTTTTAAACGCTTAAATGGTTGTTTGTTTGTCAGATAAAACTGTGAGAAATACGGCCGTAAAATATCCATCCATCTGTCTTTTCGTAATTTCAAACGCATCTTCAGTATTTATAATCTAAAATCTACATCTACAAGTCTTCTCAAATCTAAAATGTCACAGCCTCCAGCTAAACGCAGACGCGTAGAGATTACGTTAGAGGAGAAGATTAAGCTATTTTGAGCGTGTGTGTGTGTGTGTGTGTGTGTATATTTGGTGAAATGTGTAATGTCTTGAATAATAAATCGTGTGTACACGACAATCGTATTTGTGTCGTAATTCGTCAAAATTGTCTACACTGTATTACGTTTGGCGCTTCCTAATTGTAACAAATAAAACTTAATTAATTCAGAGCTATTTATAGCGAACACGAACACGACTCACTCGCCTATATGATACATGTCACGTAAGCATGTACATGTAAGTACATGTATAAAGCAACACGCTCACATTGGGATTAATCAAAACAAGTCGGTATGGAATGTGTTTTGCTTTTAATCGAATAAAAACACATTTTGTGAAGACTACTTTAAACATAAACATGACATGAGTGCAGGTATCACAAGGTACATGTAAATGTATATGGTTATTTTATTCTTATATGATTGTGTACACAATGCATACAATGTATCTTTCGGCAATATGCCTTTTCTTGGTAAACCGGAACTCCCTGAAAACCGGACGATCAGACCGGTCCCAAGACAGTCCGATTTACAGAGAGTCTACTGTATTTGTACAATAAATATAGATCTGAGGTCAAAATACAACATACTGCTGTCATTTCATAACGTCAACTATTTCGAAAACATAATATCGTCTTTAAAACGTATCCGTTAAGTATCAGAATATATGTAGGTTGCAATGCAAAAACAAAATGATAACCTTAGCTCTTTTTTGTTTCTTCCTAGTCATCAACACATTGAATGTTAGCTTCTTTGTGATGTAAAAACGACAAGATATCATTGATTCTTTGGTTGCTTCTAGTTATTGCGAAGTCCGCACATTACCTACACGTTTTCGTAATACTTATTTCATAAATAGAAATAGTTTGCATTCTTTGAATTACGTTCATGCATTTCTGATATCTTTGTGTTTTGACAAAAACATGCGTTGATGATTATGCGAATATATAGACCAAACAAGATAACAAGGTAATATTAATGTAATTATTTTGATAGCGAAAATAGCGCAGTTGAACTCGTTTTTAACGATCACGTGGGAGAACAGTGTTTTCGGCACTGCAATATTCAGAATGTGTCATAATAATTGAATGAAAATTACCCGTCTGTGTGAATTTAGAGAGATGATGTCTTATAATAAAAACTATTGAATATTCTATATTTCACACACAAAAATCGAAGTGTAATTCAGGGGAGTTGATACGAATAAACTTAGGCACAAATGCATTGATTAAATATACAAAATCGCATTGAATACTGATGATAAATGGAGTATTTATTTATTGCTGTATTGGTTTGTATGCACATATTTGTAAACAATGTTAACATACAATGTACCTTGTGTTTTGTACAAACTGTAGCGTAACATGTTCATACGAGTGATGAGGTGGCTTTGAGAACATAGTGAAATTTGGAAGTTATAGTGTACTATAGAAATATAGGAATATTACTTGGTGGTTGTAGAGAGTACAAAGATGAAATTATTGAGTGTTGGTGGTATAAAGGATCGTCTCAAACATGAGTTCGCTGTATAGGGCATTGAGTGATAGAGAGGATATTTTGCGTCGAAGAAATGCAGAGAATAAGACAAAATAAGGCAAAGTATACATTATTTTCAGGAAAGGAATCGAACTAGCTTGAGTCCCAATTACGGAGTCAGGAACCAAATTCTATAGAACAACGTGTTTCGCCTCGAAGTTTCTAAGACTTTGACCTATTTTTACAACAAGCACGGATGGAACTAAGGTAAAGGAAAGATAATATCGGCTCAAATGCCGATGGCCTCGTGACTGTTTATTAATACGGTGATCACGCGGGAAAAAAAGCAAAACACAAAGTTCGAACAGGACTGCAACACTATGAGACAGAAACGAACAACATTAACGGATAATAGATACGCTGTAGTCGCAACATAGAAGACGTTTGATGCATATAAATGGAATCATAATTACAGTGGCGTTTTCTTGAGCTGGAGAATTTCGAAAGAAAACATGATCGATAAATGGACAAGCATATGCATGAATACTGGGAATGAACATAGACTGCATTGCAGCACAGGGAACGAGACATAAAACAAAAGAATCAAATACAAGACGTCGAGTGGCAGAAAATGGACGAAATGTGAATGTTGGCACTTTCGGTGCATCTGTTTCTGAGTATGAGAGTACAGACAAAGTGACCAACTACAAAACAAGATAGCAGCTCTTCAGATAGACAACACTATAAACTAGTTTTCCATGTTCTGAAGTTTGATGTCTAAATATACACAACAAAATGAGAGACGGATATTTCATTGACTATCTCATCATTCTCATGTGATATTCCAGTAACAATGGGAGAATCGACATTTGAGGATCTCAAACAGGAGGTGGACATAGTACAATCGATATAAGATGCACACATTGTCAAACAAGGCCCCCGAAGAGCACTTTGCCCGATTATGAAACAAATAGAGGACAGGTTTGTGCATGTCGCTAGTACCGATGCATTACATTCATTATTTCTTATCACTCCGTATACAGACAATGAGTATTGCAGAGGTCCTAGGAGTGAAGATCTGAGCAAATATGTCTGGGTATACTTTGAAAACAAGTTTCCAAACGGGGAACTGAGTCACAAAAAGCGCAAAGAAAAATTCGAGATACAACTTTAAAAGACAAGGATACTAAACGCCAAATACGAAAAAGCGACTGTAGAACATTGGACTCTAGATCGAAAGGTGGAAGACTTATACTACTGCAGCTTCTGGAGTTTCACTTCTTTATATTGAAAGGTGGCAAGAAACGCAAATGAAAATAGAACTGATGACAGAGCTGCCGGTACAGGAGCCGAATGCCAACATAAAGGTTTTCAGAGAGGCATGTACAGGTTATGCCTCATGTATGTTAAGAACAATGAAACCATCGACGATACTGCAAACCATAATAAGTCAACTACGAATCAACCATCATCAAAATAACGTGTTAACGAGTTCACGCCCCCATTGAAGGGCGATGGTATTAATAGTTTTCCAACGTTAGCTTTTATTGATAGAGCAGCGGTTATTAATATAAGCAAAAACCGTTTATGATCAAATATATCCAAAACCATTTCTGTATATTTTAGAGGAGTCGAAACTATCACAGGACCTAACGGGACCAAACTGCTTTTTATGTGATAAATTGTAACAGCGAAACCCGGTTCACATATTAGTGTAGAAGGATATGTACCCGGTAAAGTCATCATCGGTGTCAATGTGATATGGTATCTTGGTTCATACGTATTAGATAATCGTTTAAAAGAATGGTGAGCAGCCTTGTTTCTAGAAACTACCAACGCCACGGTGGTTTCTACGAACAGAACTATCGTAGAACTACCACCGTACACAACAATGACCATATCCTGTTTTGTTCACACAGGAAGCGGCCCCTGTTACTGAGCATGCTGATAAGGCTGGGCGACCGGAAAATACTATCATAGATTCTGTCCGAATCTATAACCTTTCGTCAAACAGATTGTCACTAAACCCGTACGCTGTGAATTACCGCCATCAAAGGTACAGTTTACATGGACACCATTCACCACAGAGACGCATTTGCACGCTGAGAACAACAGCCTACACATTTGATAGATACTGGTATGTTATGTAACCACCTGACAATTTATATAGACAATTTAAAAGCCTGAACAACAGCACCAGCATGATGTCGCCTGAAATAACTTATAATAAATACTGCAAATTTATGCGAGCACTCTCATCGAATGAAATTGTGTTATTAGCGGAAATAATTCAGTCTGATTATTTGGCATATTCAGTTTAAACTTCACTAATTGAAAACCATGCTCTAAAAAGGTAATTATTTCATGGAATCCTATTTTAATTAGGATTATTGTCAAAATTTTGTAGCATTTGTCATCATTTCTTTGCAATTCACCTGATATTAAATATGTTAAAATTAAAAGTAGTTTTTCATAAATGTGTTTATTAACAGTATTTTACACCGGTAACTGTGTATGGTATTATCTCGTATTAGTATTATATGAATATATCATGCGTGACGCATACACTATTTGAAATGTGTAGTATTTATTGCTTAATTGTTTGAATTCTAAGTGGAGTATCTTGATTGCATGTTTTAACATGTATTTTTATTCGACTGATACTGTGGTAGTTCAACATTTGTAATGTATCTGTACGCTGCCGAACGTATATCTAGGAATATTCAACATATCGACGAAAACGTTGGCTTAGTGAAAACATTGCTGACATAAAGTTAATACAATTTGTGCAGGCTATTCTGAAACAAGTGTTATGCCCCCCCTGGTTAGACTTGAGCTAAGTCATAGTGTCTACGCTTTCGATATAAAGAATACATTTAACTTGTATATGCTATTTTCGTGTACATTTCTGCCCCTTAACTATGTATGTCGCGCATGCGCATACAATGGCTAGTAGTGTTAGCATTGTATTATTTTTTTATCATCAATAACATATTATTTCAATATTAAACCATAAGAAAACGGGCTTTGTTTTCATATTTACTTACTATTTACCCCTTGCAGGTGAAGGTCAATTATTTACATCATCCAGAAGAAGTTTGTCACTGGCTTCGTGCTCTTTGCTTGACCGCGTTCTTAATGGGGCGCCCACTTGGGGATTTGTTTTAAGTCAAATATTGAAGAAAAAAATATCGGACACACTGGAATGTGTATTTTACGATGGTAGCGCATTATTTTCAAATAATTTTAGATAACTAATTATTTCTGTTTTAAATTAAATATTCTTTTACACGCACACATAACGTATATAAAAGAAAGTTTAACACTGTAGGAAACACAATTGATCAATGTCAGATTCGCCGCAAAACTAAACGTCACAATGAGGGCATAGGAAAATATCGTTTCTCCTCACAACCCGCGTGTTTGTGCAGATTTATAAGCGTACCCAGTGGTGCACACGACGCACTTGCCCCAAGTGAGGAGTTTTAAATACTGCGAGTCGGGTAAGTTTGGTGTAGACATCTTCCTGCAGACACAGCATAGGTTTTTTTCTTCGGTTCGAATTCAATCTCCGAAACACTGGACGATGCGTCTTTTGCTTTGCTAGTGGACCTTTTGGGAGATAGAGATTCCAGAGGTTGATCCGATTGGCGCTTCCTGCATTCTGTTCATGTTTTCACAGATTTTGTTGAAGCATTTGTTGACGTAATGTGTACCATGTAATAAGGACGCAAACAATCATGCTATTATCAATAAACTGTTTTGCAAAGATAGCTTTAACCAAACAAAAACATTAAATACAGTAACGAGGAAACCCATTACTTTGTATAATAGAAAATGAAGTAAATATGGCGATATTTCTTTCTTTTTGTGTATGTCCTTCAACATTTTTATTGTTATCTACGCGGGACATTTATTTGAACACACCGTCAGTATAAAAGCCTTATCTTACACAAAGGAGTATTGTTTCCTTTTCTTGATTGCTCGTTAGGGAAATAATAAATACGTTACTTATTTTATAAAAGTGCGGATTTTCTACATCTGACAACTGGGCGAAAGTATGATACCGAACTATTAATAAATAAACATTATTTGATTTTAAAACCGCCGTGCCTTTACGATATTCAAAATATACAATGTTGGAATGTGTAAACAATGCAACACAATAGAGACTATGCGTTTGTTATTGAATTCCGTCTGGACGTCACCACCATATCGGTTTTGCCATCAATAGGTGACTGCGTCGTGGTCGTTAAACCCCTCAGGATAATAGCATGCGATCTGGGCACTGCCTCCATGATGGGAAGGATAGGACAGTACGCAGAGAAAATCGTCGGTCCGAGCTGAAATGAACAGTTTAACCGCGATATGTCCTATTTAGTTATGAGCAAGTACCGTTAAGAACTTGATATGAGCATACCAATGGCAATTTCTAAATTAGTAATAACACTATCGTAAAGTTGTGTTTTAACAGCAATTATTTCGAAAATAACACTTTTTTTGATGACAGCTTTCTATAATTGGCCAGTATAATAAATACAAATTTAATTAAAATATTACTTTGTAGTTTTATGCTTATTGCATTTGACGATCTCAAATCTTCTTTTACTGCTACTAATACACGGTCCCTTGTCGTGTTCACATTAATAAATCCCATGTAGAGTGCATGTCCAGACTCGTACAGTGTCATATGTTCGAGCTCTATTTCCTTGAAGGAGCTTATATCATAGGCAAAGAGAACGTGCTACCTTAAAACTCGAAAGTCTATTTGTTTCGGTTGATAGAATGGTATGAACAAGAACGTTATGTTGCCTCCGTTAAACATTGGACTTACAATTGATAGATGACCCATTTTATTCACCATGGCAGCATTGTTTACCTGCCCTGAAACGAATACTTGCATCGTTTAAATATATTTGAAAAACTTGTTCATAAGATAAAATTATATTAACATAACTTAGAACACAATATAATAATCAATACAAGCAAGGTGCTTGGTTAAAAATGTACAAACCTTTTACCATTCTTAATGAAGAAGATGAAACATAAATAACCGTATCGTAGGTTCATCCTCATAATGCAACCGTGTACATAAATAAAATAAACAAACGATTGCTAGCTGGTCGAGGCATGATGAATTTATGAAATAGAACATGCACCGCGCATCTATAATTTGCCTACTCAAAAGATACTTGTTCGACAAAGTCCGTGCCTTCTGAACATTCCTTTTTATGTCGCTATAACTATAACTACTACTTCATTATGAAACATGCAACTTCAATTACTATTATGATACCACCAGCATTAAAAATCAACAATACCGACTACTGCTGCAGTAAGAACTAGTTCAACTACATTTAGATAAGAATAGCAACACTAAATACATTATTATCAGGAGAGACTTCTTGTCATTTATATTGCGCTGATTTGAGAACTTATCAGTATAAATAATAAATAAATGGGCAATTCACGGTGGTGGTCAATGGACTTTACTGTGAAACCATTTATTTTCGTCAGCACGAAATTTCGTCATTTTTCAAAAAATGACTTTTTCGACAGCTCTTAAATTCGCCAATTACTGATTTTGAAGAAAAAAATGAAACAAAAATTCGTCGGTCATTTCCCGATTTTGTTTGTAAGACTTGTCCGCTCGCGATAAATCGTGGTGGGGAAAAGGGATGACTACGGAGTCACTTGCAGGAGATGGGCCCTATTTATCACATGCCAATTAACTTGTCTTATCAGGTTATAGTAACTGGCCCTTAGTATGGTAAACCATTAACTCATTCAGTGTTATGATAAGCGGAATAGTGGGACTGAATTACCGTTAGCGACTACCGGTAATGGTGATATTATGAAGTGCTATCGGTCTTTTGAATCATTGACAGCTTTGACAAGTTTAACGAAGCATTTTTCATTTAAATATTGTCTTCTAAAATGCAAATGAAAACGTTAGAGTCAAAGATAAATTAAATTAGTTATCCAGACGATTTAATTACATGCAAACTCAGGGTATTTGTTAACAGAAATTTTCTTTCATTTTCATGACTGCGTATGACGCAATAAAACGTTGCTTTGTATCGTATTGCATTTAATCTAAATTTAAATTCACTCGTCCATAAATGGCCAGATGTTTTTTTTAAATTGATGTTGTAATAATATTGGATTATCAAATATGTATGCACATTAGAAACGCGGTATGTATACAGTTGTCAATACACGTTTACTTTTTTCAATTTCGTTTATTGTCTTTGATCTGTCGCGTGTTGGCTTATCTTCACACCCTGAAAACACAATACACACAATGGGTAATAATCATTACTATTCTACCTAAACAAAGTAAACGCATGTGATACAGCTTAATTGCATTCGCGTTTGACATGAAATGTCACGTGTCAGTTAAGTACACTGTATAATGTACACACCTTTGTTTCAAAACCGGATTTTGCTTGATTGAGAAACATACGCAGTATGCATGCGTGGATAACGTTGGATTTTAATGTATCATGTCAACGGTAATGCAGTCTTAATTTTGTTGAAACATTGAACAGAATAATTGTTAGGAACTTAAATTCGTCAATCGGTCTACTGACAAAATAGACGAAAATTAATGTCTGATGAATAATAATGGTTTCACAGTATTTAAATTAAACTGTAGACACCAGACCCTGTATGCGGAGGAAACATTTACAATTTGTGGACGAGTTGTAAAATGAGTACTTAACTATCAGCAAGTCATCAGTGTGTTAATGAAGGGTTTTAATGGAGGTTCAGTTTGTCAGAAAGAAGAGTGTACACTGGTACAAGAGAAGTGAAACTCCAAATTCACATCATATCGTATGTTCTACATCAAGGCAAACGTCTTACCAATATGAGTTTGGGATTGACTGTTTTAAGGGAATAAGAACATTAACCGCTGCTGCTTGAACCACATACTCTTCTAAGCAATCTGATTGAAGCCTCTTGCCAGTCATAGCGAATCATTGCGAATATTCATAGAAGACACTACCCCAGACGGTATATCCCTTTTGGAAAAAAGTAAACATAAACAATAATTTGCACAAGTTCCACAATCACACTGGGGTCCATAGATGTATAACGAGAGGAGGATTGCATTCAAATCATGTGGATATATTATCTATGTTAATTGGGTGGTTGAGAAGCAGAGAAACAGTTTAGCTGGTTGGTAGCTTGTATTTCTATTAAAATAAACGTTTAAATAGATAGTATTGTAATAAAACATTATGTTGCATATAGAATAATAAACCACACGGCAAGCTTCGTTGATATTATGTATGTGACATGTATTAGTTGTCCTCATTGTTTTGGAATGCAGCTCTTCTGCTTCATCAGTGAGCTTGCATTTGATAGTTCTCATATTCCTGAAAGCCTATGTATAGATGTACGTTGACAATACTTGACCACACTGCTCTTGTTCCATCTTCTCGGACCTATAACACGATTTTAGCCCAAATTGTTGACGTACGGAATCATTCAGATATACTGATCTGATCTGTTAAACTTTAAGTCTGATGTCACTATTAGCTAGCGCATCAACAAACTGCTTGTTTGCTAGTGTCTTTTAATGCAGTTGGTGCACTTGGATAAGCAAGATTGAAAAACAACTTATATCTTGGCCAAGCTCTGTCATAGCTTCAGACGACCTCTGTCTTCTATCTCGGAGCTGAACTCTACATAGATTTATAGTAAACAAATATAAGCGTTGCATTGTTTATTTTTATTAACTTTCTTACATATAGTAAACAACGATGTACGGCAGCCGCAATCCGTGTTTCATTATTATCGAGGATCAAAATATTGAGGTATTTGATGCTACACTGCCGGGCTAGTCTTGACAATTCTTTCGAATTTGATGTCAAACATTGAAGAGGATCTTAATATGATGTTATATACCACATATTATATTATAAACCTATAAACCTGATTTATAAAGCGCCCTTTTCATGTAATAAAACACGTTCGTTCAAAGGCGTTGCATTATAATTATGCATTAGGCTTTGCGGTTCCACAGGAGAAGATTGTTAAAGTGTTTCCGTATTTAGGTAAATATTAAACTGGTGGTTCCCGGGGTGAGGCAACGTTTGAACCCAGGGGGGATTATTTAAAAAAAAACTTATGCTACATACCAAATGAAAGCCATGGTATGCGTGGTTTCAGAAAAAAAGAGTTGTATAGGTTTTCCCGATATAAGTCAATGTAAAACAGATGTGACCCTTGGGGTCGTATGTATTGCCGTGTATTGTATCGGTTATGTATCGACTACCTTTAATAAAAAAAATAATAATAAGCTGGTGTAAACAAGAATCCATCACGACCAAACTGTGCAATCGTCGCATACCAGCTCCACAGCCACTTTTAGACCAACCCCTTTTGTTCAGGATTTAGTTGAAATAAGCTTACGGTTTTACTAAGTAAATTTGTACAACCATCAACAAAAAAACAAGCACTAGAACCTGATGCATACATTTCGACCGTAATTTGCTTTTTCATACGGTTTAGTTTAACAAAGAAACGGTTTTTAATTATAAATTATTGGTTTTAAATTTCTAAGATGAGCATTCAATTATACGTTGAATATACGTATTGACCAACACGGGTTAACAATTGTATCGGTATATTATTAAAATGATTAACACAATTAACTATACACAACATATCCCAAAAATCGGAAAAGATGCCAATAAGCTAAATTGTTGTGTGGCTGTATTGCAACTGATTGTCTGTACCTTTTCCATGCACCTAGTAAACTGTTTTCAAATTCAAAAACATTACCTAACATGTTAATAAGTGCTGTAGCTAATCTTTCTCTCCTTGTATTTTGTAAATTGTTCTCTAATTCAATAACATGACCTAGCATGTTATATTTTGAATCTAAATGGTCGCTCAATTTATTTTGTAATTCAATATCGCAGTAGTCTGAAAGCTTTTGTAATGCAATTCGCTTTTTTACATTATTCTTATATGATATATATTGCATATACAAGAGGAATGGTTGAGCATCGGATGTAAATGCATGCTCGGTTGATTCTTCATATTTTATTTTATCTTTTGTGATGACCCTATACTTTTCGTATTTTAGATCGCCAGGGACACAATTAATTTCACTAACATCATAATTGACTGGAAACTGCATAATCGCTGAAAATTGTATAAATATTTCCCTCGGTGAAAGTTTGTTTGGTATTTCATCTGACTTAGATTTGACATTGATGCTTTTTTTTATAAACTCTTTGAGTTGAATCGAATTTGATTCGATCATTTTTTCGATTGTTTCCAGTAATGCACGAGCACGTTTAAACTGGCGCGTACTTACTAGCATTGACACATATCTTAAATGATTCGATACGTCTTTTGATTTAAGAGATATTTCGTACATGTCAATTATGTCTCTTGTCACTTTCCGGCCATTTGCTATACAATCAGATGCTTCCCGTGATGCTATAGTGCTACACATACTTTGAAATATAAATTCAAGCTCATTCTTGCATTCGTGGTCAGTTACCATTGCTGACTTTATTGCTAGAGCTTCCTTTTTTAAATTGTTGAAAGTGCGCAATATATGTTCTTCATGCTCATGACGAAATCTGATCATCACCTGTATGATTATCATATAACGAATTTCTCTTCGAGATAGTATATTGTCATTTCTTAAAACTACGGAACTCGCAGATAGTCTCCAACATACGTCATCCATACATAACTTTCGAATACAACGTAAGCCAGATTTAAGCATTTCTGTTACTTTTTCTTTCACTATCTGGAGATCCTTCTTTGTAAGTTTTTCTGCAAACAAATTGACAGAGGAGACGGTGTAATGTGGACAGTATCCCTTTTTCAAGAAACGATTTAGTGTGTTGAGACAGTAGGTTACACACTGCAAGATATTGTCGTCATCACTCCATATTTCTTCTGGAAATTGCTCAATGGTAAACAGAAGAGCCGTTTTCATGTGAAAAGTACTCAAGCGTTCATCTACCAGTGGTTGCAGAAACTCCTTTCGAATCATTTTTGTTATGACGTACGCCTTCATCTGTACGATGTTAAGGTCAAACATCAGTAAACGCTCAATCATGTTAGTGGATATTCGAAACTGCGAATCAACAAACGTATGTTGATATTGTAGTTTAATACAGCTAAATCGACGTTTATCATCGTAAGCAAATGTATGCCTCAGAACTCCGGGATGTACCATATACACTTCACATTGTTCTGCCTTTGAAAGTGTTTCTTGTGTAGGCCAGTGGCCCGGTCTTGGTCGGGTGAACAAAACTTTACATTGATCCGGCAAAGTCATGCATCGAACTGCAAAGACGGTGTCGGTGTAGCTATCATGCAACGTGCATTTATCCTGAACCGTGCATTTATTATACAACGTGTATGCAGGTCCATGTTGTTGCAATATCGATATTTTCAAGTTGTCCCAAGTACATAAGAATAGGTTTAAATAAAATCTGGAATTCAACAACAATCGATCTTGTTTATCAATTAGAAATTTTAGTCCAATGCTTTCTGTGTTAGATATCAAGTCAATACGCATAGGAAGATATATGTTGTTCTCCAATCTTCCTACGAGCTGTAGGCAGCAGCATTGTGGTAAAGACATTGGTTCTTTTATAACAACATAATTAGTTTTTGAATCCTGAATATCCGACATGTGTACACAGGCGACATCGGTGTCAAAATACAAGAGTGTATCGGTGTCTGACCTCATACCCATGGTCGTAGAGCCCTCGCTTTGACTACCAAACGTGAAATGTTTGAAAGTGAATAAAGACCAATATTTATCCATTAGAAGACTAACGTGGCGTCTCAAGGATACCATTTCTTCATTCACTCCAATATCGTCCAATACTCGCGCAAATTCTTTAGAAAATCGTTTCAAATCATTCTCCCCCATGTTCATTTGTTTTTTTCTTTATCAGATGTATATGGTAGTTGTGGCTGTCTATTCACGAACATTTTGAACACATTCTGAAACAAATATAAACAAAACATTTAAATATAAATATATGTTATAGATTTTTTAGACTATGCTAGCATATATATAACGATGCTTATGGAATTCTTTTAAAGATAACAACGTGTATTTCAGGCCTTAACATTGCCGATACAGTAACACGTCGATAGACACGCGAATTCTGAAATGCAATTCATTTTGCAAATTTAAAACGACCAAAGCTTTTCGATCGCAAAACCGTTAAAATGATTACATAATTTTAACAGCGCCTTGAAGTTCCACTATAGTATGTTGTATCACTTGCTTTCTGTATTATTTATATAATCCATGCATACATAAGATATTTATACATGGACATTTTGGAAATACAATTATACTTTACTAAGTATTTACTAAATGTTTGTCTAACATCCATGACTCGTTTCAATCAACGTTTTATGCACTGTTAATATTTATAATGAAAAAATGGTGTTTTGGGTGCCTAAATGTAAGAAGTAATAGTTAAATTAATAGGACTGGTATAATATGACGTAACGCTATATGTATGCGCACTAATTATATTAATATTACAGTGTTTACGATTCTTATTGAAGTGCACGATTGTTTAGAAACCGCAAGGTTTTGTAACTAATATTTTTGAGAACGCATTTTTTTCTAAACAAATTTGTCTATTTATAATTTAACAAGATAAATATAACCGTGAAGCGTGCATTTTGTTTAAGAATAACAAGACATATTCTTTTGCTTTTCGTATACCTGTTTCTGAGCGTGTTTTTTCTCACTTGAGCAACAAGTGTTTATGGTAAGCTATTGTTGTCAGTCTATGTTCGGCGTACGTCGTCGTGCGTTTTGTCACGTGGGGTATCATTTTTAGCTCGCTATCACTCAAGATACCATATTTGTTATGCAATCTTATCTTGACGACAAATTGTCAGAATGCCTGTATTGACAATATGTATGCCGAGTCTGAATCTTGAACAAGAGCATCGATAACGAGGTCCACATGTCAAATCTTAGAAACACCTTGTTATTCTCGAGAAGCCATTATTATTACTGAATCTTAAAAAGAAACTGTGCCAGAACTTTATAATAATTAGGACCATTCAGAATTTGGTTAGCGTTCATCCAAATACTAGGTCAACAGGTTTTAGTCTTAAAAAAGAGAGAAAAAGTTACCAATGTAGAAGCCTAAATTATGATTCGATCCTTATGAAACCATGTCAGATTGTTGCCAATATAGAGGCCAATTACGAACATGGATAACGGGCGTATAGCTAATAGGTCACCAGGTTAAATCTGTGTGGCATGTATACACTCTTAACGCCTCATTTATGATAAAATCTTAATGTAAAATTAGTGAGATTGTTTATCTTTACAATATCTATGCCGCGTTCGAATCTGACTCACGTGTGCGTAAGTTCACTAGGTAGACTAGTATTTACAAAACAACAGTGTTACCGCTGTAGAAGCAACATTTATGAGTCAATCCTAGTGAAACTTGGTTAGAATGTTTATCTTGATAATAGCTAGGATAAATTAGAATATGTGTCAAATGCGTAAAACATACTTACAATGATTAAGTAATGTTATTTAAGTTAAATTTAGCAATTCGAATATCAACAGATTTTAGTAAACACAACCAAGTTAGGTAACTTTTGGTCATTCCCTTAAATCATAATGACATATGATGGGAAGCATGCATTATCATGATTCGTGCATTATATATAAAGAAAAAAATATATATATTAGTTAAAAAAACACAAATAGGATATGTTATATAAACGATAACACACGTTATAGCATGGACGGACATCCATAATAAGCCAAATGGCATACTAATGTGTGTTGTACTTTAATGCTTTGTCTGCATGTACGAGTTCATTGTTAAACATTTTTTATCATATGTGTGTTGCTGGTATGTTCACTATAAAGCGTAACACTTATAGCTCTTGTTTACATTATATGGAATACCCGATGATCGAATTTTCGAATACTGGGCTATTTTAGTGACATAATTTGGGAATGTATTATTATTATAATACATATTTTATGAGAAAATACTGTTGACATACATATAACATTTTCAATCAATGTACGATCAATTATGGTAAAACATGTTGAATTCTTGTGAGATTGAACACAATGAATTTCGTAAGTTTCCCTTTTAATCTATTAAACTCAAAAGTTATTGTATAAAATGTGTACACTTAAAGATTTATCAGTAAATAATATATATAATATTTATATAATATAAAAGTATTCAAATTTGTTGAAACGTTCAAGATATTGTTCGTTGTATTGGCAAACTGGGGCAGGGCAACGAACTACACAATTTAAGAGATCGCTGTGTTTGTGGAATCTGAAGTTGTATAACAACTAACAAAGATTAGCGCAGAGTACTTTAATTAAAGTGTAATACTGAACAAAAGAGTAGTTAGTCCCATATGTCGATCACCGGTCAAGTCTGACTAGATGTCATCATATGATGATACAAGTAAAGTAAATCTTATTACATGTGTGACTTGCACTACTAAGCTAATCGTTTTATAGGTATTACCTGCCATAAGCGTATGTGATAGCTGGTTAATATAGCATTATTAATAAATTTATGCCTATTATCGCGAAACAGAGCATTAAGAAGCATTAAGAAGGAAAGCTTTACTTTAAAATATAAATGTTTGAAGTGTAGTTTTGAAAAATCAGAGGAAAATTCATTTGTAAGTATAGATGACCAAATAACTAGCCAAACAACATATACACATTTTTAGGTGAAGACATTGTATCGGTTTTTGACAACAACTTTAGTTTAAATGCATTTTTATTTGTAATGATACACATATAAATTAAGAAGTTGTTTTTTAAACTGCCTTATACTTTCTTAAAATGAATCTGATAAACGGGATACGTGCTCATCATTAGAATCAACATATCGTATACCAATTAATTAAAATTAAAATTAAACAAAGGGTGGTACTAATCGGCTTATTGTTCTTACAACTAGCATTATAAAACTACTCCCTACCGATCAATATTCGTTATATACTGACATCATCCAATATCTTGCAGAATCAATTATGTACGAGCTTAATTCAAAATCAGTATTCCCATGTGTTGTATACGAACATTCACCAGCGACGGATTGAATCTTTCAAATAGCCTCTTGTATATATTAATTATATCCACTGTTCCATATACTTTAAACAGTACACTATATTTTATGATAAATCATTAAATGGTATCCAATTTGCATTGATGGTTTATGATAAGTTATTGTAATCTTAATATATGCTGAACCGCGTGCGACTCCTTTTGCAAGCGACACTAAAATTATCACCAACTAATTTAAACAAAATCGTTGTTCAAAATAACAGTCGAACGTGGAACAAAAATTACTATGTTTTTAAATCGCCACGAATGACACCTATATCGGATATCTGAAAGACGATCTTAATTATTGACGACTAAATAACTGAATACATTTGTTGAAACATGTGTCCGATTGTGTCATTATTTAAGAGCAATTGTATCAATTATGTTCAACTTATATGGTAATAAAGCTTTAATTTAACAGTTCTTTCATGTGGCTCGTTCCAAACTTGAGCTATCACCGTAATTAATTAAAATTGCATTTGATGCGCTTTCGGAGTAAACAGGATATGGGGAGGGTGTAAACAAGCTTAGCTATTATGTAGCATGCATTGAATATTTCATAAATTAGAAAATACACAATTTTTAAATTCGCCGCAAGTTTATTGTTTTCTGTAACTTATTTGCATATTCATTTAACGATTTCTTTTTTAATAATTTGGATTTTCTTGTGCATTTTCAATATAAGGATTAGGCAAATGTGATGAAGCTGAATATTATGAGCTTCGCTCTGTGGAAAAGGGGTTTAATGCATGTGCATAAAGTGTCGTTCCAGGTTAGCCTGTGCAGTCTACAGTCAAGATGACACTTTCCACCTGAACTGGATTTTTGTGAAGAAGATACTATCTTCAAACGAAAAATATCATTAAAGCGGACAGTGTCGTCCCTGATTAGACAGGCTTGTCTTGGATGACACGTTACGCACATGCATTAAACCCCCTTTTTACAGAGCGATGATCATATGTTTTTGTGAAAGATACACAAGAACCTGACTTGTATCATATAACTATTGATTGTCTGATATTATAAGAAACATTATTGATGAAATCATGTCTTCTGAGCACACGCTCTCCCTTTTGGAGAGAAAGAACAAGATTAAATGACCTAACAGACAGGTTTTTTGCTTTTTGAGAGAAATAACAAGATTTAATGGACTTACAGACAGCTTGTCTACTGGTCAGTTTTATCCCATAATTGATTTAAGTAGGAAAATGTGACCAATCTATTTAATGTACAGCAATACGTGTAGCATATTTCACTAGGAAACTCAAGGTGGCTTCATAGTTTGATGAACTTGTAGGTGATTGATATTTATTTCAAATGGTGCAACTGGTTTTAAGATTGATAATAAGTTACAAATATACTTGATTGTAAGTCATGTATGTAAAGATATTGAAAAACAAGCATTGATGGTATAAGCAAGATGATCAACCTTTATTACCATCATCATCTAGAAGCTTCGTATAAGACAACGGTCCCCTGTTTGTCGCATTGTACATGTTAGTGGCGACTCAATAATTTTAAGTTTCGAATCATAAGGCAGGCAGCCTGAGGAAAATCATTTATTGTAGTGTGTTAATTGTGTACTTGGCCCTCCGAGGGCTTCGGAAGGAACATCGTAATTGTGAGGTCGCGCACATAGCGCTCGGTGGCGGCCTGGAAAGTCGGCCTCGCGCTAAAATAACATTAATAAAAATATGTGAGCAAGTCCCGTTAAGTTAAGTTCAAAGTTTACAAATATGACCTAATATGAGTGCTTCACCCTTCGCAGGAGAGTGATTCGTAAGAAATATAATTTTTTCAATGGGAGCATATTGAAATCGCACCGTCCGTTAGTTAGTCCGTCCGTCCGGATTAGTTTCCGATCAATAATTCAAGCAATTGTCATCAAATCGTCACCAAACTTCATGCGAATGTGTAAAGCAATAACATCTATGTCAAGTTCGATAATCGGTCAAAATTACCCAGACATTTCTGAGTTACGACCCTTGAATCATCGTTAAATTGGGTTTTTTCTCATTTCCGCTCAATAACTCGAGCAAGTATCATTGGATCTTCGCCACACTTCATGCAAATGTGTTAGGCAATAACATATAGGTCCAGTTGAATAATCGGCGAAATTGACCCAGACACTTCTGAGTTACGACCCTTGAATCATCGAAAAATTGCGTGTTTTCTCGTTTCCGCTCAATAACTTCAGCAATTGTCATTGTATCTTCACAAAATTTTATGAAAATATGAAAGGCAATAACATCTAGAACAAGTTTGATAATCAGCCAAATTGACCCAAACACTTCTGAGTTACGGCCCTTGAATCATAGAACAATTTCGTTTTTTTTTCGTTTCCGCTCACTAACTCCAGCAATTGTCATTGTATCTTCACAATACTTCATGAAAATGTGAAAGGCAATACGATCAACGTATACATAGTCAGCCAAATTGACTCAGACACTCCTGAGTTACGGCCCTTGAATCATCAAAAAATTGCGTGTTTTTCTCGTTTCCGCTCAATAACTCAAGCAATTATCATCGGATCTTCACCAATCTTCATGAACATGCGTTAAGCCAGTATATCTAGGTCAAGTTCGATAACCAGTTAAATTGACCTGGTCACGGACCTTAATTTATATCAAAAATTGCCTTTTCCCATTTCCGCTCAATAACTCGAGCATTGATTTTGTCCTTTGATCATTCTTTCATGAAAATGCTTTGTTTCTGGTTCCTTTCAATTAACTTATTATCATTCCGTTTAGGTTACGAAAACGCGTTTTTTGGGGGGCATATGTCTTCCGATGGAGACAGCTCTTGTTTTGGTTAACAAAACTGTGAAATCACAGAAAATTATTAATATAATATCTTACCATTGCAATCTTGTGAGATAATGGTATCATCAGAGTCAATCAAAATACAATCGCTTTGTCATTTCGTGTGTACCAATTAAATTCTAAATAATATATCCATTGAAAATCGATTGAAAACTATCGACAAGGCCGTAAACAACTTGTAAAGAAATTAGATACCGTTGTTTAAATTGAGCTTTGTGTTAAGAAATAAATTGAATTGTGAGGGTGAAGTGAGGTCTATTATTTGTTGTGGCCATTGAGAGTATATTGCGCTAATGTGGAAAGGATAAAATGGGTTTAGAATCAGATAAATACGGTATAAGCGGTAAGGACAGTCGAGTTAATTCACATCTAAAAGTCCATTATGTCGCTAGGCTGTCATAATTTACTGAATAGCTTAAGAATATTGCTACTGATTTTAATGATTTATTGTGTATGGTTAGCCAGTTTTTGCAAAGAAAATAGCTCAGGAAATTGGTTGGGCTTGGATGATGAAACATGCAATTAAAACTCGAAGTCTTCCAAGATTAGTGATGTGCAGCCTGAATATAGTCCCGTTTTTCCTACTTAAAAGGATCATGGAATTGATTTGAAGTTGGTGAGGCTTTTTACTGCCTCCAAGGTAACAAACAAATATTTGCGCAATTTTAACTTGGATCAGGTTTTATTTTTTGTTAGAAGTAATTAATTTAAGTATTAATGTTTTGCATGAGATTGTTTATTTTATCTTGCAGTCTGCATGGAAGCCATTTGTAATTGAGGAAAACACACACCCACATTTCAATAACTTTGATATAAATTCCTTGAAACAGAATAAGATTTTCAACTTGGCACACTTGTCTTTATACAGTCAATATGATATAAAATCAATTGAAAACATAACAACTTCACTCTCAAAATAAAACAATAAATATAGAAATTTTCGCTGTAACGAAATAACTCGCACACACATAACTCAACGAATAGTTCATTGTTCTTTATTCAGTTCGAAACATCATGTTTCCAAGTCCAATATTTGTAAGTCCATATAGTTTCCAAGACATTTACAAAATCCATCCAAATCCGCCCGTTAGATATTCTAATTAAATAACATTTCGAGAACTTCAATTAAACGACCTGTGCGGTCCCATATCCAATAAAGTAATCATTTATTTCAATTAATACAACAAGCAAAGATACTCTTAGTATAAAATCATTTTCCGAGTCCTTTCCTTGGTTTAGCTCACAGTTTAAAGTAATATTGGACTCGCCTTACGGCTCGTCCAATATGACTTCAAACTGTGTGCTCGTCCAAATATATCACCGTATTGTACAGTGAAGCGTCCAATCACCTATAATTATGTTACACAATTGTAAAACCATGACTGGTGGGACCTGGGCTTGTGAATAATTTCTTCCCATGACACTATTTGTGTACTTTAATTGAATCAAGGCTATTTTGTGGAATATATGTATTCTATGTTAGCCCAATATATCTTGCATTACTTCTTGTTCTAATGTTCTGTGGACAAATTGGTTAAATTAACAATTTTTACAGAGCATTCATAAAAAATGAGACCTATCCAGTGTGTGAGCATCATTACAACATGCCAGATAAGCCAATAGGTTATTGAAAGAGCATTTGAATCAACTGGACAGGGGTTTGAATTATGGGTGAGGGAATTTTTCCTCTTTTTTTACTGGATATTATATTTGAACATTTTAGTTCCTACGCTAAACTTATATCAAGTTAAGACATTGAATGGCCACACTTCAAACTGTGCCCAAAATAGTTGAACATGTCCCTTTTAAGTAGCCAGTATATATACATTTAGAATACTGGGCAAAACCTTAGAGACCCGTTCAGTCCAAAAACACAAAAAGAACAACTTTGTAAAAACAAATGAAGAATACTTACAGAGCAAAATACAAATAAATGAAGATGTAGCGATTATTAATTATAAAGTTCCAATATGATTAGTAAATCCAGTAAGTTTACTAGCGTACATGAGTGTTTTAGATCATAAACATTATTAAATGTATGTCTTACATATGAAGTCGGAGTGTATCAAATTATTTTGGCTAGACAGGAGCTTTAAGGTTATAAAGAAGCTCATTACTATAAACATAAAGCTCACTCTGAGAAAAGCGGGTTTAATGAATATGCCAAAAGTATCGTCACAGATTAATCTGTGAAGTCTAATCAGGGATGATACTTTCAGCTTTTGTTGTAATGTTTGTTCAAAGAAAGTGTATTTGGAAAGTGTTGTCCCTGATTAGCCTGTGACAACACTTAAAGCATTAAACTCTATTTACCCAGAGCAAATCTTACAGTGTTATAAATATTGTTACAGAAATCAATCAGAATGTTGTTTGTGTGCCAAATGCTAACATACCATTTATCTAAGTTTAATGAACAACTTTACTGCATTTAATGTCTTACATGATTTGTATACATTGGACTTTTTTATAAATGGGAATTGTCATGCAATGTAACACATGATATTCTAATAATTGTACATATTTTGCTGTATTATATTATTGTATATATTTTTCTAACTCAAAGTAACAACAAAAGTATTTTTTACTATAAAAAAAATAATTTATAACTTAATTCGCCCCCTCTTTTCTGCCAACTAAATCTATTTTTATATTCTAAAAGGTCATTATGACATAAATGTATGTATATTATGTCAACACACTGAGTATAGTGGCTGACACCAATGTCCTCCCTGACAAAAGACATTTGATGGCATATATTTATAGGTCAGATTCAAGTTGTTTGAAACTTTTTCCTCATGTTTTTGGTTTTTTGGTCTGGTGTGTTTTGAAAAACATTTGTCAGTGTAAATCATAATTAAAATTGAAATTGGACCATTATTTGTACAAAAACAAAAAAAAAACAAAAAAAAAAACAAGAGATATATTTGTCATAAACACAATGCCCCGTACTGAGCCGCTTTGAACATTTTTTTGACCTTTGACCTTGAAGGATGACCTTCACTTTTTACCACTCAAAATGTGCAGCTCCATGAGATACACATGCATGCCAAGTATCAAGTTGCTATAATCAATATTGCAAAAGTTATGACCATTTTTCGAAACCTTAACGCAATAGTAACGGAATTTCAGAAGAACTGACAGACGGACAGACGGACAGACCAACAGTGCGATCACTTTATGCCACCCAACCGGGGGCATAAAAAGTAATATTTGTACAGACTAGTAGATGTCTCTTTATTATTTATTAAAGCGACAATGTACAAAACACACATTTAATTTGGCCATATAACATTAAGTAATAATTATTTGTATCTTAGATATTCATGAAAACATGTCTTGCCACTGCATTAAATTACAAAAACTATAGCTCCCCAATATTAAACTGTTACTGACCTTTTTGCATGAATATACAAACCATTAAAATACCCTTTACATTATTTTTCATACCGAAGGTGATTTAAATCGATATAAGATTACCTCGCTAAGTATACTGGTATGGCCTCGTTAAACTCTTGCAAAATGTCCATGACCGAAAACAAATGCAAATGGAGGAAAAAAAACAAGCGTTTAAGTTATGCAGTAAACTATATATATAGTGTCAGGTAAATCTTCCAGAGTTATACAATACATTTTTAATGGAATCCATGGCAGCATTTAGAAAATTGACATTTTGCCAAATGTTAACAAAAAAGTCTCTTCTAAGCAAAAGATTTTTTTTTCTTTCATTTTTTTTTCTATTTAATCGGACAGAATCGAAGAAATCGGGTGTTATTTTAAGTTATTCTTCTTGTCATTATAGAAATAACCTGAAAGAGGAAGATACTACAATCCCAGTGGGGAGTACAGTTCTGAAGTAGTATATCAAAGAAATTTGACACATTTTTAATATCTTTTTGGGAAGGTTTGCTAGTTGATATAGGAAGTGTAAAGCTATGGTGTCATCCAGTAAAATATGGTCAAATATGATGAATACTTTATTTTTAATTTCATTAAAACGCCCCTGTAAGAAACAATTGTCCTTTTTCTGGGAGCTGAGAGATACATTTTGTATGGGGTAAAATCTGCTTTTCAGACAATGAAAGAGAAACATCAAGAATAAAAATTGCAATAAAAGAGTCCAACTATAGGTCTACTATGAGCAAAGAACAACTCGTGTTTAAAAAAAAATGACAAGATACTAAATATGCCAGAGAAAATAAGAATGCCCAAGGAGAGGCCTTGTTAAATAATTACACCAAAACCATTTTGACATGATAATGGTGGAATGTCATATACTGTTACTCTTGTCCATGTTTTTGTGCGTTTTGTGAGTGTGTCTGTATGGGACATTTTGTGTCCACTTCATAACTTTGCTGTAAATGATGGGAATTCAAAATAAATTGGCACAAATGATCATCATTTTAAGACAATCTGTTGATTGCAGCAACAATGTCGCTGGCTTCAAGGTCAAGGTCACAGTGGAGTTTGTGTTTATTCCTCATATGTATATAGTGAATGTAGTCATGTTTGTGCCTGGTTCATAACTTTGTTGTGAATTATGGGATTTCAAAATAAATTGGCACATAGTTAATGATCAGCATATCAAGACGTGCAAAATCATAGAGCTTAAAGCTTCAAAATCAAGATCACAGTTGTACTTGAGGATTATGCATATTCCTGAATTTTTTTGAAGTTTTTTGTATGGCATGACTTGTGGTTGCTTACAAGTCGATGTCTGATAGATAAAATACTTGCTTTACAGTAACAACTGACTGGTACATACATATATATTAATTGTTCACATTATGTGTGGCAAACAATACTCCTTCCTGTGTACAGTCAAATAAAACAAGCGCATTTGTGTCCTACGTACATTTCTAGTCCAGTCAATCCATCCATAAAAATGTGGCGATAAACTCAAAATCATGAACTGGCGTCTAACAATTATAATTATAATGCTGCAAGGATTTTGAATAATATTTGTCCTGTATGCTATCATTTCACCAAATCTGATAAGGGCACACTAGCTTTTGGTAGTTTTGAGGACTTAAGAGATGACGATGCATGCTCTGCATAGGCAAATTACAGGGACAGGAGGGGGTACACCCCATTCCGCCTGTAACCCCATATTTCCTTCATGCCCAATCCTCCTCCTTTATGCACCATTTCTATTTAAACCCACATGCTTAACAATGTTTAAATACACAGTAAAATTGTCATTCAGTTTGCAAAATATGAAATTAATGCATACAAGAAAGACAGTGTAGGATTATATAATGTTCTAATTCCTGCCCCGTTCGCAATTTTAATCTTCCAATCCTGTTATACATGTTAATCACACTGTGAAAAACATCTGAACATCATATTTTCCAAACAAATATTGTTTTGATAACACATTTTTTAAATATAAAAACGGACTGTTATGAACTATTTATTACCATAGCAACCCCACATGTGGTGTTACATTTGATACATGATCATCTGATACATGCGTGATAACATACCGTGATATGATTACTTTGCTATCCGCTGGGACAAGATACATATACGTCTTGACACCATGTACTGAAGGGTCAATTAAAAATTATGGATGAAAAATATAATGTCTTGAATAGGTTGAAGGGGATCTTTCTCACTCAGTTTTCTATACTCAAGGTTTTGTCTTGATTTGGGGAAAGGGCCTGGCTTTCAATTGTGGGGAAAAGATTATGGACTTAACTGAGAAAGGGGAAACAATTACCCAAAGAAAGCTTGAAATTTAGGGAAAATTGCATCTTTTTAAAGAAATTCTCTTTGGGGAAGGGGCCTTTATCTTTGGGGAAGGGGCCTTTTTCTTGGGGGAAGAGGCCTTTCTCTTGGGGGAAGGGGCTTTTCTCTTGGGGGAAGGGGCCTTTCTCTTTGAGGAAAGGTCCTATGTAAGGCTCTTGCTAAAAAAGGAAAAAAAAGCCCTGATACTCAAACATGATTGAACTGACCACCAAAAGTGCGGCTCAGTGCAGTTTTATTAGAATTTGTATCTGGCTTACATAAAGTTATGTGTGTCTGGATTTGTTTTTGCTGTATTAAACCCTATTTAAGTCCCATAATGGCAGACAATTAACTTTCTCACACTTCTTCACTTGACAAGTTTTTCCGAGAGAAGCTTTTTACCAGTTCTAAATGCAAATTATTATGTCTGTGTAACTGAAACTGTCCTTAGTAACTAGAATCAGAGAACCGTTATCTGGTCGAGCTGCTGGTATTCAACGAATTAAATAATAATCACACACATTTCTATGTTTGTTAATATTCTTAGCGTTTTGTGGTCATGTTCGCATTTTTGAGTAGTAAAATGTTATTGTACCGTAATAAAAGTAGTTTTTGTTTTCAGAAAAACAATAACAACCGTATTCATACTTTCAATATAGTATTGGTTATTTTATAAACATGTGTTTGCTTTCAAAACGTATTACAAAAAGTAGCAAAAAGTTGTATTAATTTAATTTCATAATGTTAATTTAAGTCACTCAAATGCATTTGATTTAAGTGTTTTAAACTGTCTTGTAAATTAATAAAATATAAATTTCTTTTGCCTTATGTCATTGTGGCGATAAGTTGCTACAAGAATGACAGTCGCCCCTTATAACCTATTGCTAATAACCATCTTGAACTTTTGACGAGCACAAATTTATTAATCAAATCAAACACACTCTGTAGCAGTTTGCTTTATTTGCATATAATGGTTTACAAAAAATGCACTGTAATATACATATTCAAGCTATAAATTTTGGTCGTACAGCTATCTTACCTTAAACTAGTCGCCATCATTGAATATCATGGCAGCCATAAAGGAGGCAGTGTAAATCACATCAAAAAGTAAACCTTGAAAGGGTTGATGTTTTCTTTAGTGAAGAGTGAAAAATATGACAAGATATTATAGTCAAACATTTGAAAGAAAACATCCTGTACAAATCGGAAATATGATACACTATATGGCAGCCATTAAAAAAGGTGCACTGCTAAATACTGGTACATGTTATATGATTTTAAGTTGTGTATGCATCTTTGCTAAATGTGCTGTTAATGCAGTGTTAAATATACTGCTAAAAGTATTTTAATATATTTGATTCAAGCATTAATAAAATTAAATTCAGTATAAAGTGAAAACATTCCTATTCATAGCATAAGTTGACAAATGGTTGTTGTTGGCCAGCAGCCTGTGATGTGTTAAGAAGATTCAGATGCATATAAGCCGTGCTCAAGGTAAATGAGGCTTAATTCATGTACCTAAAGTGTCGTCTCAGATTAGCCTGTGAAGTCATTACAGCCTTATCAATGACAACACTTTAAGATTTAAGGTTTTCTCGCGTAAAGGAAGTCTCTTCTTAGTGAAAATCCAGTAAAGGTGGTAGTGTTATCACCGATTAGTTTGCTCGGAGTGCTCAATCACTTGACAACACACATTAGTGAAGCCCCGTTTTTGGAGAGTGAGGCCCATTTAAGTTATTGCCCCCCACCTACACGACATAGATAGAGGTGTACTGCAGTCACAATTTACGTTACGTCTTTCGGCCTGTAGACTTAGACTTGTCCAATAAAATAGTCCTACACTTTTTATATACACAACCTTTAAACTTGCATTCATTGTTCCTTATGATATGCAGTTGTGCATGTGCAATGTGTATTGTTCCCTTACATCACTACTTATGATATGCAGTTGTACATGTGCAATGTGTATTTTTCCCTTACATCTCTCCTTATGATATGTAGTTGTGCATGTGCAATGTGTATTGTTCCCTTACATCACTCCTTATGATATGCAGTTGTGCATGTGCAATGTGTATTGTTCCCTTACATCAGTCCTTATGATATGCAGTTGTGCATGAGCAATGTGTATTGTTCCCTGACATCACTCCTTATGATATGGAGTTGTGCATGTGCAATGTGTATTGTTCCCTGTGTATTGTTCCCTTACATCACTCCTTATGATATGCAGTTGTGCATGTCCAATGTGTATTGCTCCCTTACATCACTCCTTATGATATGCAGTTGTGCATGTGCAATGTGTATTGTTCCCTGACATCGCTCCTTATGATATGCAGTTGTGCATGTGCAATGTGTATTGTTCCCTGACATCACTACTTATGATATGCAGTTGTGCATGTGCAATGTGTATTGTTCCCTTACATCACTCCTGATGATATGCAATTTTGCATGTGCAATGTGTATTGTTCCCTTATATCACTCCTTATGATATGCAGTTGTGCCTGTGCAATGTGTATTGTTCCCTGACATCACTCCTTATGGTATGCAGTTGTGCATGTGCAATGTGTATTGTTCCCTTACATCACTCATTATGATATGCAGTTGTGCATGTGCAATGTGTATTGTTCCCTTACATCACTCCTTATGATATGCAGTTGTGCATGTGCAATGTGTATTGTTCCCTAACATCACTCCTTATGATATGCAGTTGTGCATGTGCAATGTGTATTGTTCCCTTATATCACTCCTTATGATATGCAGTTGTGCATGTGCAATGTGTATTGTTCCCTGACATCACCCCTTATGGTATGCAGTTGTGCATGTGCAATGTGTATTGTTCCCTTACATCACTCATTATGATATGCAGTTGTGCATGTGCAATGTGTATTGTTCCCTTACATCACTCCTTATGATATGCAGTTGTGACTGTGCAATGTGTATTGTTCCCTTACATCACTCCTTATGATATGCAGTTGTGCATGTGCAATGTGTATTGTTCCCTTACATCACTCATTATGATATGCAGTTGTGCATGTGCAATGTGTATTGTTCCCTTACACCAGTCCTTATAATATGCAGTTGTGCATGTGCAATGTGTATTGTTCCCTGACATCACTCATTTGCCTATATAACAAACAAACAAAACTCTGTTTTTGTACTAGCTGCTGGGACACACATACTGGCTCTCCGTTTATTATAAAAATTTAAACACAATAGCGCTTACGATAAAAGAATCTGTCCATAGTCATCAGACAGTATTATTCTATGTCAATTTAGAACAAGACATCTATCAACTGTGCAATTCCATATATCATTTCCATAATATCAAAATATTAACAAATTTCTATAAAAATAACATTTATGCCATGCAAGTTCCCAAGGCTGAATTACAAAAACTGACAACCTGTTCAACCATGCACGAATGGTTGATGATAAACTTTTGAGATGGTAGTATCCAGTTACAACATTCGACATGCTCTTTATGAGCCGCCAACTCTGGGGTGATAACTCTTTCTTCCGGTGTCTTCAAAATGCTATTTACAAGAAATTTGATAATGAAGCCCATGTGTTGATGTGAAAACCGTTTGAGTATGCTTTGCATCATTAACTCATTTGGACAAATTTGAAAATTGAGGGCAATTTGTTCAGTTTAATTTGCCATCAAGTAAATTTAGGATGATAGGAAATGATATTTTGATGAGGCTGCAAAAGATGTTGTTTTCAATGTTAAAAGTATGTTTTGATGAACCATGATATTAAAAAATGTACATTTATATACAATCAGTTTATCAAATTCTGTGTCTGGGGTGCTTTAATTATGTTTTTGTGAGCTGGTGTCTGGGAAAACTGGGCTTAATGCATGTGCGTTAATAATCGTTCCAGATTGGCCTTTGCAGTCCGTCTCTGTTAAGAAGAGACTTTCTTTTAAGGAAAAAATCCATAAAAACAGAAAGTTTTGTTCTTGATAAGCGTGTGAAGACTGGAAACCATTTTCTTCATGGCATGACTTCATTTGCTGCAATTGTTTAAACTTGTAAATCCACAATTGACTTTTATTTGCTCTGTTTCACTTTTTGGTTCATATTGAAATCGAAGGGCAAAAGGTTAATGTCAGTGCCAAACAATGACGCCATTTCACTATTTACGAAAGAAAAGCATTGTTGTTAAGATTCGGGAAAACAATGACGACAATTAGCCACTTGTTGATGAAAAAGTAGCACAGTCATGAATATTAATTAGTTAAGATGCATATGTAATGATAATTTCATTAGGAAACATGGATGACGTAGGCAGATTATCCAATCAGAATACAGGGTTCATGTGAACATGCAAAGGTGTAGTTATTAATAATTGATTAACCATCTTTATTGGTCAACTATTTTAGGTATTATACGCACAGGGGTTTTATAATATTTTAAGAGCGCCTTATGGTGCAGTGAACATTAAGGTCCCCAAAAAGCCATTATCGCAGTTTTTAAAAGCATGCAAACTGCAGGGTAATATGTATTAAGGAAACACATGCACCATACCTCGAAAAAGCTACACAATTTATGCCTTGTATTTGGTAGATTAAGTTGAACAAAATATGACACATGTTTAATAATTTGAATTGATTAACGCAGGTACACATTTATGAGTCACAGAATTATTGTATTTGTCAAATTGATTATCTTGCAATTTGTGCATGGGGATCATAGAAAATAATGAGCTTCAGATGGATCAGTTCCAAGGTCCCCATTGTAATGTATGATAAATTGTTATGAAATTGTAGACTTATAATGTCATACTTAAACATTACTCACATGATTATTTTGTGGTTTTGGGTTTTCTCATTTAACCGTACCATATTACTATAACGATTATAAGACTAAAGTCTTGTAAAGATTGTTTTCTTTTTAAGTTGTTTGTTTCCACTTTAACGACAAACACTGAATTTTTTCGCCAACCCTTTACTTTTCAAGCCCACCTGAGTACAAAGTGCTCATGATATTTCTTTTGTGATGGCCTTTTGTCCTCGCCTTTTGTCCGTTGTCCATCATCAACACTTGATTATGACCTGAATTCCAGCACCCAATTGTATAAACGCTGGTTAAAGTTACCGCTCGGTAGCTCTTAAACCTTAGTAAGTTTGCGGTTATTCATGTTTAGTAACCGTCAAGGTAACTCGATTGTATAAACACGAAATACCACAAAGTAACTAAACCGCGCATAGTGGAATTTAACCAACGGTAAATTTAACCCAAACATTCCAACAATGCATTTTCTAATGACGTAATTTTCGCGCGAAGTGTCACGCTTCGATTTCGTTAACAAACAAAATAAACAGCGTCATGTATTTTTTTGATCAAATTCATTTACAAATGCTTTTACAATAAAATAAAATGTACATTTTAACTATGAGTTCATCAAATTTTTCAAAATGTTTACGAACATATGTCACAGACCAGGGAAAAAAATATCATGATATCGGGATTTGCCTCATTTAGCGGAATCCCTGGTGATTCCAACTGCGAGAGAGTGCTTGATAAGACGCTTAATTTTCTTGTTTTTTAAAGGATGTAACCTATTCATGGTCGTCGTAACATGCTAGCCTATTGTTTTAATTTTGCTTATAACCCGTTTTCATATGACTGCGTTATAAAATAATATCTTTCGCTAAAGAACGATGTTTACACATTCAAAGCACAACGCTGAGTATATCCTTAACTTCAAATTACATCCGAAAATCACTCTGTCTGTAGTCCAATATTGCACATTGAAATTGAGAAAAGTGCGAGTCTTTTTGACGATTTATTATAAACGCGACTTATTTCACACGTACATGCACTGTATATCGACGCATTTCAATTGTCAATTTATCACATTTTGCTTATTTCGTGCTATGTGCATTGTTTATAATCCGTGCATATACTTTTGGAAATTTTTAGAATGTACAACAAGCCATAAAACTATCGCACAATTCATAAATAATCTGCAATATTTGCTTTCCGATTAAATTCATGTTAGGCATAGAGATGTGTAAAGTATAAGATGATAAAAATAGCACCACATTGGAATTCGGAATGTCCCATTTTTTACACGGGTATTAACGACTCATTTATCTGTTGTGTGATGGAATGTTTTTCATTCTTTGTTTACTTATACATTAAATTGTTTTCGTGTACAATAAGGGCATTTACCATAGACAAATAAAACATTGTGTAAGTTTAAACATATGTTTGTATGCAGAAATCTGCAAATGTAACCGAGTTTACCAACGGCTATTATTTGTTAAACTGCTCCGGTTCATTTGAACAGCAGTAATGTAGAGTACTTTACGAAGCGTGTGACGAAAAAGAAAGTTTATCGAGTTCATAAACTCATTTGAAAATAGTAATAGGTTGGCATAAGGGTCTTTATTTAACTATGCTAAAATAATTATTAAAGACCCTAGATGCAAAATCGTCAATTATTGAGTTAAATGGATTATTTATGGATTTTAAAGGATTATTAAAGGTAAGATACTAGTTCGAACGTGTTTTGGTTTTTGTTTGTACTTTTGTCGTTTACGGTTTTCGGAGAAATGATTTTAACATGGGCGCCATTGATGCATCGGATCACACACGGCATATCCATAACATTATATAAAAAATCACGTTCTGCGCGTCCTTAAATTCGTAGTCCGAAGTCGGAAAACGTATGGCCCTGTAAATTATGTCAAATAAAGTTTCAGTCGCTGCAATTGTCTGTTTACTTGTCGAAATGTTCAAGGTTGTCGATGGTAAGCTTTTATAATGTCGCGCGACTCGGCCATTTTGTGTAAGTTACCTCTCGGTTACTTGTACTTACCCACCTAGAGAAGCAGGGTATGTTTTAACTGGGTTTTAACCGATCGGTATAACTTACCAAATTTTATACAAACGCTTACCAACCAGTAACCAACAAGTTACCGACTTTTAACCGCCGGTATGTGGTTAACCGCCGGTTTAACTGTTTATACAATCGGTGCAAAGCTAATACAATCTTTCTTTTTTTACTGACTATAGTCCATCTGAGATATAAATGTCTCCAACGCGTCATGATATGTAATGAATATGTCAATACATGTGTTACCTTAGTGTTCACTGTATATAAAGTAGAAATATCAATTTGTTGGCCACATTGTATATTGCACTTTGAATGTCATCATGCAATATTTGGTTGCAGACTCTCCCATTATACCACAAACCACAGGATTTTTGTTGTTTTTGCTGCATTTCATCATGATAAAATTAAATGCAGTTAAGGCTTTTAAAAAAGTTGGGTTTTAGCTTGCCCACTTCACGCAATCTTTTTTTGAGACATCTCAAATTAAAGTGTCTTTAGTTTACTGATAATTTAACATTTCTCACTAATAGTTTAAGGATTATCTTGTGCAAATATGCAGCTTTTCCATAATTTATTACAATTAAACATTTCAAATTGGATAATTATTACCCAACCATTTAATCTTAAGGCATATTATTATTATAAAGAACATAATATTTAAGGAGACAAAATATAAACATATTTCCATTTTAGAACAATATACAAATGCTTTAAACTTTGTTTAGGATACTAGAATAAAATTTCATAGTCAGTGTTTGTTCAGCCTTTAAAGTTTCATCTGCAAAACGTCTTGCTAATTCCTAAGATTCTACATAAAGTTTTGTAAGGAATAAAAGTCATTAATATTTTTGCAGGGCTAATTACTTTGTCATTTGTCATGTTAGCCAATGGCTACAAATTGACACATTAGGCTAAAGATATTTATATTTTGCTACAACCTTTTCTTCCAAAGACCCATACACAAAACACATAGCCACCTGGTTTTTACTGTATCAAGGCAAATGTACCCAGAGAAAAGGTTAAGCCAGGCAAAGCCTTGTTTTGTTTACATAAGCAATAAATTAAAAGAATAATATTAATGGGAATCTGTAATCAATCAACATAAAATCCTATAATTATAATAGTTAAATGTACATTTAAAAACAATACCTGCATACACGGAATATATAGAGGATATTTGTTCATGTCAGTGTAAGATCGTTTATTATTTCACGAGTGATCATATAAAATATATGTTCACGAGTCGCGCAGCATTTTTCTATGATCACGAGTGCAATAACAAACGATCTTACACTGATGAACACATTTTCTGTTCCTGTTATGCCCTTTTTTCAAGAAAATAATTAACTGCTGTTTCCCTTTTCGCTGAAAAATTACCCTTTCTCCCGGGGCGTACCTCAATACATTGAAATGACATTTTGTTGACCAAATGACGTCATTTTGTTGACGAAATGACGTCATTATTCCAGCGAAATTCTTCAGTTTAGCTCGTTTACAATGTTAATAAACGGTAAAAAAGCATAAAATAAAAAAAAATGTTGGATTCTGTGGAATATCGATTTAATTTCACTCGTGATTATAGAAAAAATATAAACAAGGATATAAACAATGGAAGTAAATTTTGATATGATAATCTAAAAAGTTCCGAAAATTTGTTTATTTCACTGCTGTTATTTCACTGTAGAAATGTCATATTTTATCATTAGGTATAAAAGAAATATCTGTCATTGCAATATATTCTGTCAGTTTGAAACAGATTAGCGGGACCTTGGCACAATATCAGAATTAACGTATACTACAAATAATATGACAAATAGGTTGACACCTGATCATATCGTTCTTTAAACAATACTTCTAAAATAACCCAATGCCTATCAATATTCGTTCTTTAGTGGTTGTATCCAATATCGTGCAATATCAACAGTTAAGAAGCTTATTTTAGACTCATTATGCTCATATGCTGTATACGGACATAACACAGAACATTCGCCAGCGACAGGCTAAATCTCTCAAATAGTCCGTTTTATATATTAATATTACCAACTGAAAAGTTTTGTTTACTGTAAATCGAATACTTAATCTTAATATAAATTGTATATCTCTCACAATCGTTTATAATGTGTTATTGTGATCCTAAAATATGCTGAACCGCTTGCTAGTTCTTGTTTAATCAAAACTTGAGTTACTATCCACACATTGAAACATAAACGTCGAACAAAATACAACTCTCGAATGTTTATTCGAGCGAAAAACATAATGTTTGTTATTGATTATGAATTAAACCTTTATCAAATATCTGAACAACGACAATAAGTATCGACGACTGAATTAGCCAGGTTTATTTGTCAAAAGGATTTGCCGACTTTATATCGTCATTCGGTTTTTCGTGTTAAAATCTGTTCAAAGTCTTCATTCTTGCATAACAAAATGCAGCCCGTATAATGTTATCCTATATTTGTGTTTCTTCTTTAACGTATTGGGCATGGTACATAAACACCATCTTTTAAAAAGGTTGTGATGTTTATAAACATGTCATTTTGCTTGAAATAATTATGCGCACAAGCACAACTATAGATATTGCTGCATATGGAGCTATTCAACATTTATAAATAAAACACAAGTGCAGAAAGAGCTGCTAATTGAATAACACCCGAGTGAAACTACCGCATTAGACATAGACATTTACAATATCAATAATCGGTATCTACTTACACTATATCGTATCCAGGTAACCACAATCACATTTAAACAGCAAATTGTCAGCGAACAAACGTGTGTGTAGGTTAAAGTTTCAACAATTTAAACTAAATCTCTCGCAAGCGATGTATTGCTAAGTTTTAACGTAGCTTCCTGTTTCGATTTGCGATAGTAGAAAATTAAAGGTAAAGGCACTATGTCTGTTTGAACACGTATTTGAGCAATTGGACATTATGTATTAAGGCATATGTTATATTGTAGACAGCTTAACTAAACTCTGATTCCAGTTTTCAGCTTTAATCACAGTGTTATATAAATTGTTATTTTGCTGAAACAATACGAAGTTTAACATACATATCAATGGAGCGGTAAAAGGTAGACAAACAACATGGAAACTTATTTTTCACATCAAAAAGTTGTCTCTCTTTCTCTTAGTGGAATACTTGGATAGTTCAAAACTTATATAAATACAAAAAAAACATGTTACTTATACATAAACATATTACAGTTTCTCAAATGATATCCAGATTCATTAAGAATTCTGCAATAATCGTTACAAATATAATTATTCATTTATCCACACAAGACGTAATTTCTAATGTGCCCGCCACATATTTTAGAGATTGTCGTTCAATAACTTATTGTAAAATACAAAGCTGTTTGCTTCCACTTACCCGACCGACCATACTTTGTGTGCCGACTTTAAACTGTTTTTTATTCCGTTTTGAATGTTCGATAAATTTTGCTAAACTTAATTATCATGACTTAATTAATTATTTAGTTTGCGATGATTTTTTGCTACATTTGATCATATTCTCATACTAAACTTAACATTAAAAAATCAAAACTAAAATTGGATTATTAATAGAATTCGAGAATATTGATGCTTTTCACTGCCTATTGTAAGTGCGGAATCTTTTGAAAGGTTTACGAAAAATAAAACAGGTTTAGCTGACTTACCCATCCTATTATTTTCGCGATGTTAGCGGACACATATTACTTTGTTCCTGTATGACAAGTATGCATAACGCTTGTACTGAAGTGATTTAGTCCTTTTCCAGAATCACAAATCGTTGCAACTATATATCAACAAAACTGTTGTTCTAACATTGGTTCTTCGCACAATTTGAAAGCTAATTGACATTCATTTCTTTGTGAATATTATACAATTAAATCCCATTCCCATACAGTCCTATGATTAAATGGCCAAAAGTCAATACATTTCCTTGCCTTTCTTTCCTGCCAGATTGTGCAAGCCTAGTAGCAATTTATCAAACATGGTCGATACGGAATATACAACTCGCAATATAAACAAATACTCACATTTTCATTGACCTTTTCGGTATTCTAAATGACATCATAACATCGTAGTATTTAAGTTCGACCATAAGCGTTCATGACAAATTATATCATTTGGCTTTAAAGAGGGTGACTTTGATAATGTGGTGTTTCCGAGGGAGACTTATACGTTGGATAAAAGTGAGTGCACTTATATCAAGGCTCAACATCCGCTGGTACTGACTGACACGCTTGCTCACATTTATCACACTGTAAGCATCTAGGACACCGGAAGGTCACATCAAGAGCAAATATTAATGCGAACATACATTTACCACTGTGTGAATGTGTCGGCCTGGCGACGCGTTGCTGATGTGCAGTTCGTTGAAGCAGTACGTTCTGCACGTGAATGCTGCAGTTGATATACTCGGTACCTACCAAGTAATTATGGTGTTCCTTAGGCCTTGTGTATGAGTACATATTGTGGCAGGATGACGGTGTCATTGTGTTTTAACGGACTATGTATAAAAGCAGTTGTATAACATGTCTCCCCATGGCGTTCAAAATATTCATGTTGTTGTTGTATGGTTAAACAGTTGTTTATTATGGACTGAATTTCAGATTTGTTAATTACAATACAGCCGAGTGATATACATAGTGTATGGACATCAGCGTATAGAGTTTCTGTGCCGACTTTACTTGAAGTCCAAGTCATGGTAAACATAAACAGCAAATATCAATGCATAGTCCAAATCATATTTTAAATTCAACACATTTATTTATTTATTGAATATCTTTATGTTTTTGTTTGTCTGCGAAAACTTCTTAAAAATTATATATATGTGGTTGATGTTCATCCAGTTGTGTAATTTGCATTAAAATGTTTTCTGTATTGTGTGTGTATCAATTACTTACCAATTGTAACTAATCACTGCCATTAATGCACGAATATTTTAATTAACCGTTACGTTGAGTATATAGGGGCAGTGCGGGAATCAACTTAAATTTGTAAAGGAATATATATGTAAATTAGGGGAATGTTATAAACACCTTGACACACATGCGGGCATAAACCGTGTTTTAATATAGGATACAATTGAAGTGTGGTATACATTATGATAACATAGTCCAAGAGTGACATGTCACTGTTGCCAATCTATACATGAAGCACATATAAAATGTATGGTCTTTTAAAAACATTATTTATTTACAGCTCCCATCATTAACATGACGCAAACCGTTTTGCATGAATTTATTACATGTTTTTAGATTGTTTTCTATCATGTGTGTCATCTCGACTATCAGGTGTCGCTTTTTGACTAACCTGTTTGATTTGGAGCGTTTTTTGATCGGAAGTGCTATTTCATATGCGCCAATATTGTTTGCGAATCCTCCACTTTATATACAAGTTTAATAGTTAAGGACGACACCTGGCATTTATCCTGGTTGATGGTCGAAACATGACAGGAATAAGAAGGTTCATTTTGCTATTTCAGTCAATAGCTAATAGTACGATTTAGCCAGTTAGAAGTATATTAATACGCAGCAGATACAACATAATGACAATACATCAAATAAACAAAATACCTCCATGTTTCAGTGGGTTCCAACACATGAAACGTTGCGACTGCAATCTGATGTTTATAATACATTGTTTTTCTGCGCATGCTATAAGACATGTTTTTTCATTTTCATAACAGCATACTTTTTTATTAGAGATACAGTTTACTCAAAATATACCCCGTAAGTCCATTATATACAATTCTTATCAATATTTATCAAATATATAAACATTATACCAACACATATAACACTTTGTGGACGATGTTCTTCGCCCATTTCAAAATATTTAACTTCAGTGTCCGAGTAAAGTCTAAGCAAAATTAATACACTCGAGAATTTATCTAACAAACTCAATTTGGTGCATATTATCCGTACACGGTCATTTCAATCGTACTCAGATAATTCATCTTAAAAGCACAGCAACATAAGAATTGCATTGGAGTTCAAACACACTCGAATTATTGTTTGTAAACAAGTCAATTGAATTACGTAAACTTTTGCATTCTGCAATAAACAAAACTGCAGTATCAAAGCATAAATTACAAAAGCTGTCACCATAGGATGGCATATTCCCCCCTTTTCCACATTTTTGTAAACCTAAACGCAGTATTTTTCCACATTTTTCGAAAACTAAACGCAAAGTGTGACGGAATTTTAGACGGACGGAGAGACGGACGGACGGCAAAACGGACATGCGATCACTATATGCCCACCTTCGGGGGCATATAAACAGGTAAAATAACGTACATGTGTATAGCATTTTTGTCGTTTTCAGATTAAAAATGACAAAAAGTGATAGACTGACGGGACATTAGGCATACATGGAATCGGATTAAGATTATAAACTGAGGAAGAAAACGAAAATACGCATATTTGTATTTGCTAAGCCTAACCGGATAAACTTTCTCAACCTCGGTTTTAACCACACGTTCTCTATATGTGTGCGTTCCATACAAGTTTTAACCATGTATTGTCTATATGCATACATTATATAAATCGTTTATTTCACTTAAACATTATATAAACGATTATTTGTCAATCAAAAAAGTGGTCATCTCAATTTGTATGATAATTTTCGTTTGTGGAAGTGAAACTAAAAAACATATCATAGCGAGCGGACACAGGGTTAGGGTTTGACACTGTGTGTTGCCACGGACTCTTTATATTTGCACATTTAACCATATATGGTTTGTAATCAGTTCCTAGAATAGCGATTTGACAAAAGCAGTGACATATCTATATGCAGTAGAATGCTCTAATGATTTGTTTACTTTCTATGATAATATGACACGTTATTAAAACGAAACAAAATTATTAAATATCCTATCATTTGTATATATTAATGCACAAAACCTCATCAATGTTCATTATTCATTTCCCTAACATAAAAACGATTTCCATAAATAACAAGTTCACAAAAGTAAGCAGAAGGCTCTCAATATACAAATGTTTATTTTTGTGTAATTGTAAACAACCCGGAAATATGTCTGTTTTAACTTAAAATTTCATATTTCAACATATTGTAAGGCACATATGTATGACAATAAATAACGATTCATGTATACGTATAACTTATTTGTTCAAGCAAGACGTTAGCATATCTCTCTCTATCACATCGTGTTATTTACAACTAAAACTTTTATTTCAATACGTTATCAAGAACAAGTTTTTGTCTCGAGCTAATTACTAAACTAAACAACTAAGTCCTGTACCTGGTATGTGAACCCCTTTTGCAAAATCTAGTTAGGGGCGTTTCTTAGTGGACTTGAGTTTGTTGGTTCCAAGACATGTAAAATAACTGAGGTGCTTGTCTGGCATCATGTCACGTTTGTGTCATAATCGATTCAAAGATGGCTGCCATTTTGTCATTAAGACCGCCCAGTCATTTGATTTTTTGAGTCGTTGAATAGCAGTAATTGATAGCTCAAATTTTACTAAAATGTAACGCTATTTTTTGCAGTTTCAAATTGTCAAATGTTTATTTGCATTTCATGTTTGTATACAAATCTCAAATAAAATGCAATAGATGCATTCTTCTTTATAGATTATCATTTAATCTCATGCTTATTAATGCATTGGGGTTGTAAACATTGATCCGATCATTTTATTTTCAAAATTGGAAAAGTCACGGTATAGCGACAATGGAGTTTTTTTGTTGATAAAATTGTTTAAATTGTGTTCATTGGTTTATTTCCAGGTTTGGTTATTTTGCTTTGTTATTTTGATCCTAGGGCTATGTGTTGGCATTTCTATGATCTCTTATGTTTATCAGAGAAAATGTCAAAACAGTATCTCTTTTTCTATAATACAGAAAATGCAGACACCATATTTTCTAGCAATTTCCAGTAATAAGGGACAGTTGATTTTATACCATGAATAAGGAAAGAACTAAAAAGTATATGTTAATAAAACAACAGTTTTATTCTGATAATATTGTTAATCACGTGTGAAATAAATATAAATAAAATACTATTATAAAAAAAAGACATAGAACATTTGGTAGAGTCAAGTCAGTCTATTCAAGGTTTTAAGAACAATTGTATTTTTAGACACTCAGTAGTAGGTTACTTTGGAATCTAAAATATCTTGTCAAAAAAGCACACAGTTTGGTCCCCTTGGTGGCAGTTGACGACGCGTTTCATCCAAGTTTATTTATCATTTGCCAGGAAGATAGCCACTCAGATCTGCCCATTGAAGAAACCGGGCATGCGAGGGTCAAGAGAGCTGCCGCACTTAAGAATGATATTGTTACAAAGCGCATTGACATTTGGATGACAAGACAGATTATTACAATTGTATGTTTTTTACCACAACACCAATAAGTGCTATACATCGTGCGTACATTCCGGCAAGCTGAAGGCTAATGGGGAGAAAATATCGAAACAACTAATTGCGTGTAAGACAGTCAATGAAGCATCTACAAGTGTTGGTTTCCGAAAATCCCTTCGCCTGAGCATTTTACCATGTCCACCCCTTGCTGTCCGAAAGATCCCAGAACTTTGATTTGTGTAATATGCGATTATGTAGAACACAAGAGGGATCGGGGCAAATACAGAATCTGCGAGTATGGAAGTACTGAGAAATTCGTCAATGCTGCGATACACTTCCAGGATGAAGTGTGTTGCCAATAAAGGATGTCCAGAGCAGTTTGAGGTTATTAAGGGGCGGATGGAACAGTTGCATCAAGACTTTCTTGTAAATGAGAAAGAATGTGAGACTGAAGTCTGAGCTTTGCCAATTCCTTGGTGTTTGGTTGCAGTTAGTGTCCATCGTCAATAATGTTGTTGTTTCTGACAGAGAAGGAAACTGGTATCCGCATGTGGCTACCGTTGAAGATTCCATGCAGATAATATGACTGCATAAGCTATTTGCGCTACGGTTCATGGTACCTTGAACAAATTAAAGAAATGGATTTTACTCATCATGAGCTTTATCAGCGCGTTTCCATTGGTCAATGGGTTGTTCGGGACCGCCCAGGCTGGTTTTGAATTGTTATACGTGATATGAAGGTTAAGCAGACTATTCAGAGAGTATCGAAGGGTCCAGGGTGGCACTGTGTTGTAGGAGTGACACGCAATGCTGGTGTTGTAATAACACTTGAACTTTTGTTCCATGATATCGGGTTTATCACTAGCCACTTCAATCTTCTAACCAACAACAAGCCAATTAATCACAGAGAATGTCATTTTCAGCATTCCCTGAGCGCCACTTGTTGTCACACTTTCAACCAAAATGTAGTAGTAGCAATATGCCCTTCAAAGCACGGACTTATAAACAGTATGAAACAAAATTTTAAAATTAACAAAAGTACAATTAAATCAGATGAAGAATAAAATATATGGTCCCTTGTTAAAATATTTACTGACATCTCATATGATGGCATAACTAACCATAACATATAATTTAAATACTGATTTTAACATATGTATTTGTTGCTGAAACTCTGCATTATCAGTTTTCGTATAAAATGTAATTCAGCACTAACTTTTTAATTTTCTTATGTGCACTCTTTTATGTTAAATGATATACATACTTATATTCAACACTTATTTAGTTTGTATTGTACAAACTAGTGTTTGTTGTTGTTGTAAATACTTGAACTATAACACAATTATAATTTTATATGAATGTATGTTGAATTTACGACAATATAAGTATTATATAATTATATATTATATTTAAATACCAAATAGCTGTACATGAAATACTTTGTTTTATGAAATTCTTAATATTATATAAAAAGCTTTGTATGTATGTTATATTCTACGGAGTGAATACAATTTTGCACTGGAAAAAAGTACTCTGAAAAAACAGGTATTAACAGAACAAGTTTTTATGAAATGGCATACGAAAGTTGTTAAATATCTCTACCAAATATTGTCTTCTTTCGGCATATTATTTTTGTAATGCCCTATTTATGTCCTAAATTTCTATTTTGTGAATAAATAAAACATATCACAATGCACACACTTAATAAGGAGACTTTATACTTATAAAGTATATGGTTAATCTTGTAGTAGGCGTAGCTCTGTACATCATATAAAGTTATTTACAACAATCACTTTTATTTAACTTAATCAAGAGCACGTATTTGTCTCTAACTAAATACTAAGATGAACAACTACGCAATGTTGATAAACAATGTTATTGCACAATTGTAAACGGTAAATATAAAGATTATAATGCATTTGTCGTCGGTTTAGCCTCAGTCTCTAAGATTTACCTTAGTTTTTGGACCGAAGAGAACATATTTAAAAAACATCGCGTTAGAGCTCAATACGAACGTACAACAATCCTACAGTGAGAAAACTACGTACACGTTCATTATGAGTACATAAATATAAGTGTGATGGTATACATAATGCAATACACCTTACTTAAGTAATCAAGTGTGGAAACATTTCAATTTCATTAAACGAAAATATGAACGTGCTTAAACCAAAACAATACGAGGACGAGATGCGTATTTTCCTCGTAGTTTTTCTTCTAATACTATTTACTTTAACAAAAGAACGTTTTGTTATTGAACAATATTGGTTTCAAACTTCAAAAATGAGCACCACAGTATGCGTTGAATATTTATTGAACAACGCGTGTTGTATCGGTCTATAATTAAACTGATTAACACAATTTACTATACATAATGTGTCCAAATAATCGGAAAAGATGCCAATAAGCTGCATTGTATAGTGGCTGTATTGCAACTGATATTCTGTACCATCCCCATGCATCTGGTAAACTGTTTTCTAATTCAACAACATGACCTAACATGTTAAGTGCATCAGAATAAAACATCAGGGAAATGCATTTGAACTTCAAAAGTTGTACAAACGTCAGGGGAACATTCATAAGAAAAGATCGATAATTACCACATTACTACCACGTCCAGATATAATTGATTAATATATAATCTTTACATTCAGAAGTTTGACAGCAATGCTATCGTCTACCCGCTATGCCATAATCAGATAACTCCATTTTTTTACAAGATATACAATTGCTAAGTAACAGTCATCGGGCAATTTAAATAATTCCCAAAAAGTCAATATATATTGTGCAATGTATTGTTACAGATGTGTTTTATTGTTGTCATCCCTATGCAGAACACAGAAAGAAATATTGTGATCTTCAAACATTCTAAACCACCACTTATTGGGCATGCAGAACTTATTACCCACCACTTTGGACAAAGACGTCTAACAAAAAAACACATTCCGAATGTTTATTTAAGCGCAACAAAATCATTATGTTTTTAAATGGAAATAAATTACTCCTGTATCGAGCATCTGACATAATATAAGAATTACTGGCGACTGACTAACCTAGTGCATTTTTGTAAACACGATTTTTAGATTGTAAGTTTGTATTCATTTCTAAATATAAAATAGGAGAATATATCGTTGCTGTTGAAATTACTAACAAGATATATTTTTGACGTAGACATTTCAATATCAATAATACATTCATGTATCTACTTACATAATACCGTAATCAGTATCCAAAATCACTTCTAAACAACCATACTATCACTACATAATCTCGTTTTTTTGTAGGTTTACGTCTCAGTCATGTAAAGTATCGCTTTCAAAGACGATGTGTGGCTACTGAAGGCTAAACGAAACTTTCTGTTTCGATTTGCAATAGTAGTACAAAACAGGTAAAATGTGAAAGGTACCTGTACCTGTTTGTAAACTCATCGTAGCGTAAGGGTATTCATAAATTACCGTATGGTACATTTTATATAATTTTCGATGTTTGAAATGTATTGAATTGTACGAAATTGCTTTTCCCTTCGGTATATATTTGCCGCTAGGGGGCGATGTAGAAGCACGAAGATATTCGTGAATGGTTGGTCAGTGTTTGTCATTCAGCCTCGGGAACTCGTATGATGTTCACGTTATTTTTATAGTAATTTGTCAATATTTCGTATTATGGCAATGGTATATTGAATACAATAGTTGATAGATGTGTTGAACTAAATTGACATAAAATTATACTGTATGATGACTGAGGAAAGATTGTATTATCATACGCGCTATTATGTGATGTATGTTTGACGGTTTGGTGATAGTTGTTATGATATTAATAATAAACGGAACGCCGGTATGTGAGTTCCAGCGGCTAAGACCAAAAACAGAGTTTGGATTGTTTGTTATATAGGCAAAGGAGGGCTGTAAGCGATCGGTAAAAAGTATATATTGACGTTCTTGTATAAGTTAGAATCAACGTTGACACGAAAGATACTGTTTTAATACGATGTATCAGGTAATTGTAGCTCTAAAACTCGATATTATATTCCGTGTTGGAAGCGACACCAAATGTTAAAACGAAAACATGAACATTAAAATATATTTTTTTCTGATTTATAGCAATGGTCTCTGTTAGCGCTTAACATGTCGTTGTGTTTTAATGACCGTTTTTAAAGTGTATGGTACCACGTAAATATACGGCTCTTTATCAACAGGTTGTTGATTTGTATTTTGCAAAAACCTTATCGGCAATATAACAGCAGAAACCTGTTGTTACGTGTTGGCAACTATTGTAAGCGTGTTTCTCCATGTTGTATACGTTGAGATCTTGTAACTGGTATGTTTTTAAAGGAGACTTAATAATCTCAGAATTTCGTATAACTTAAAGAAAATAAGATTTTCCACAGAAATATAGGCAAACAAAATAATATGTAAATAAAATCGTAAAAACTTAAGATTCTTGATAATAATTTATTTCCCCTGCTCTGTGGTAAAGTACCATTATGTTATACACATTTAAAACCGTTCTTCATTACGTCCCCTATGTAAAATGTAAACGTAAGTTAAAGGGATTTTACTATTAAATCATTTAAATATAGGTAACAATTCTGAAAAATGAATGAAACAACTTCTTTCTGCAGCGTTAATCAGTTATTTTATGTCCGAATTTATAATTTATACACAGTCTAATACAAGAGTTTATTTAATTATAACCATGACGGAAATTGTTAAAGTATTGCGTTACGGCCATTGCTTGAAATTCGATTTGCTATAAAAAGTTTGTTAAACCATTATGTCTGATGTTGAAGGGACACAACGTGCATTAGGTCTTATTTTGTCCTGACGTGTTAAACAATTAATGTGTTTGGATTTGCCTTCAGACACAGTTATATAAAAATAACAAACAAAAAACAACACACAAACTTTGTTATTGACATATCATGTTAAGTTTCGAGTAGCTTAAAGGCCCGGGGCCATTTAATATCTGCATCTTAGTTTTAAAATACATTTATCTGCTACAAATTGTCGTCCTTTCTTCATTCAAATGTATACGATTTAACCTGTAGTATACATTGATTACGCAGTATAAGGTGACAAACTTTACATAACATTCTTGTATTTTGGCCCGGCATTATGATGTTGAAGGCAAATAGTGACTTACCTGTCTGCTTATCCTTCCTTCTGTCATTCCTTCTTGTTTAGTGATTGTCCCAACTTACATTATTGTTGGTTGTGACGATTCACTTCAATCTACTCATATCCACGTTACCTATACTTTACTTTTGAACAAAAAATGGCTGTTCCACTCCAGTGGATATGAGGCACTGTGTATTTCAGACACAGGTTCTTGTTAATGTATACAGTTTGACCTTTACATTTCACTGATTAGCACTAAATATGCGCATGATACATTACAAAAAAGTCGCGTTGTATAAATAATTGAAGTTTATATATAATAAAAGCACGGATAGCTATAGTTGTAATTAACAGGATCTCCACATAGTTGGCAAAAACATCTACATCGTAGTGAAACGTAATGAATATTTGGGGCATCATTGAATAAATATAATAATCAAATTTTGACCAATTCAATTACCCAAATTTCATACATTCTTCGAAAGACAGTCACGCCTAAAACGTGGGCAATTATGATTAATGTTACGGCCAACTTGTCCTTGCCTCGATAATAAAATGTCAATAAGTGGCAGGCACTCAGGGTTTCATACTTGATGAGTTGTTCATTTGCTTGTTTTTTTAGGTATGTAACAATAAGCGTCAAAACATCGGGTAATTCCGTATGTATTCGTTATATGTCCTTTGCATTCGTCATATTTACGTTGTTTCTTTTGGAAACGTGAATTTGCACACGTTCCCATCGGAAGTTTCACAGTACACGCTAGTCAACCGTGCAAATAGGTTTCACAATTTCGTGTTGTCGAGGGGGAGGTCAGTTTTGGGTCTCGCATATATCTTGCTGATATTAATATTTCTGGACTTTTGAAAGTGTTTATGTTAAAAAAAAATATAAAAATAAATATCAATGAAAACTTTATGGAGTTGTGTACGTTATTGTGTTCTACCGATTATGCGACAGTAGTTTTATTACACTTATTATCGTTGGTATATGGTTTGTGATCCCTTAATATTTTTAATATCTCTTCGATACCTACGACACATGGGCAATCAAATGGGTAATATTCGTCACGCGCGCCACGTTTTAATATATATTTAATTTCTTCTGCGTATGTACTTTTATTAACATCGTTTGAGAAACGAGTATGGTTTTTGATAAATTCTGGGTTGAGTGTGAGTTTCGGCTAGCCATAAAACCGGTTAAAATCCGATGAGTTTGCAAGTTCAATGCGGTGATCGCAGTTTTAATCATTTTATGTTTATAGTTGGTCTTCTGTTATACAAAAATGTGATTGTGAACAAAAAGTGTTCATCTGATAAAGGTTCATGGAGTGCCATTGTTTAATATATTTGAAAGTATTTAATGTGGGTCAGTTTGGTCTGTACTTCTTATTAGTGTGTGTTTCCAGTATCTTGCTCATTTCCCAATGAGACTATCATGAGTGAATTGCTTTGGTATAAAACAATATTTGTTCGAGTAAAATGCACCTCGCTGTTCTGTTATTGTCGTTTTCTGATATAAAAGACAGCTCTAAATAGTTTTTATAAAAGCTTTTTCAAATTAATGTTTTGACGAGGTGTAAGACCTCGTTTGCAATGAAGATATATGACTTCGTAGAGAAAAACTTGTGATATACTTGACAGAAGTAGACCTTGCTTCTAAACAAATTATTGCATGATGACATTATGCTGTTGCATAATTACACAAAACATAGAATTAAATGATAATACGCACATAAACGCATTATCTAAATCAAGTCTAAAATTCATTCACGTAAACGTTATAATAAGACCCTGACGCTTGAACATGAACACAGTAAATTACCCCATTAAGCGTATACATAGGGTGTTACGTATGTATGGATTTCAGAATAATCAAGTGGTCTTGTATGTTTTGTCAATATAACCAACGATAAACCCTTGAGAAAGAGTGTCCTTAACAAAAGCTGTAATTGCAAAACAAAATATGTTATTTCCTACCTTCAAACTACGCCATGACAGCTGTGCGTTATCGATCATAAACTGATTCAAAAACATCCGCTAGTACGTTCAAACGGTCTTTTACTGTATTACAGCTTTAATACGTGTACACAATTGAGTTTCGGACGTGTTGCGGTAACTGGAGTGTTTTCAAAAGGATCTCATATCACGAGTAAATAAAAAGAAACTTAGTCAGTGAGAAACGCATTGTGACATAGGGACGATTAGAATAACCCGTGTGTTCGATTTAAGGTAGAAACTCGCGCCCGTATATCTGTAAGTAAGGCGTATTTTAATCATGGACACGAATGCGACTGTTGTATACATGGATAATTCAATTTAACAAGAGTAGTGACATGGTAGGCGGCCGTGTTATGGAAAGAGGGTTATGTGTGAGGAACTCTCTTTCCAGCAAGGCAACAGTGTTGTGCAGTGCATGAAGCGAGTCCTTTTGCGATCGCTGCATCAGTATTCACATAAAAGACAGTAAGAGACATGTCATCATGGAGGTTCGCTATATAGGTGTAGAAATTCATGGTGTGGACATGAATGGGCTGTACATGTGCAATGAGCATTCGAAAACCATAGAATTGTACTGCGAGAGCCACACAGAGTTAGGTTTCAGTAAATGTGTAATGGTTCACAATAAGTGCGAACATTGTATTGAAAGTTATGTTTGTTCAGAGCAAGATAGAAAAAGATTCGGGATGTGAAAGCTGCCGTCCTAAAAGATGACGTGGAAATTTTTTCTGGTACAAAAAGTGAATCAAACGAAAGCAAACTTAAACAAATCTTGTGAGTTGATGTCAAAAACTGTAGATACAACTTGAGTCAATTTAATTAGGAGTATTGAATTCGTTGCAGAGGTGGGCGCCATGACAGCAGAAAACACGAAGACGCTTGAAAATATGAAAAACACATTGTTGAGTGTTCGTGCGGATATTTCCAAGGTATTTCTAATGTATTATGATTTTTATCTTTTCTCGAAGAAGTACGGAGAACATTGTTTTGATCCCTTCAAAACCTTTGCCGCTAGGGTGGGAGTTACCTTTTCTTTTGCCTTCTTTGTTGACCATTTTATTTTAACCTTTGCATTACTTTTTTCGCCTAGTGTGTTTTGTATACACATTTGGTGTTAATATACAACGAACAAATGTGGGTAGTTTTGGTTTTAGGTCAATCCGAGATCAACAACTCAGCATTAAAACAAAAAAGACCTATGACACTGCAGTTGCTTTAGTCTGCAGATTGTGTTAAATCTTAAGACGACAACAGCGACCGTTTCGGGACAGGACTGGATTTTTAGCCGTTTGGGAGATCAGTAACGGTGGATAATCGTCATCACAAATGCTTCAAAATGAATAGCTGGCTGGAAAGAAAGTGCCAACCATACAATTTTAAGCCAGCTGTGTGCGATGTTAGGTGGGTCGTTCATTTTCAAATTGCCGTTTTAACCAGAAATCAAATGTGCATATTGTCCATCAATTCTGAATGAACGATTAGCCTTTTAAAACGAATAAACACTTCCTGTCCGGTATTTTCTATATTTTGTATGACCTCAATAGTAATGGTATTCAGTACATACCATGATAACCGTTCAGTACGACTGATATCATTGAACGGTTAAGAGAAGGGCTTTGATAAATTGAATTTCCTAACACTACGTACAACGTTAATGAAAAGGTTATGCTTCTTTATATCAACAAAATGATTTATTAATGGCAGAAAACAACTTCTAAGCAAATATAATGACGAAATTAGGCAAACAATTGCGCTTATGGTTCACAAGGTTTCACTTCTGTCATAAAACGAAATCTGCTTGACATTGGCGTCCATGGTTTTCAGCTGACCGGAACCATTTTCAAACTAAATCAAGATATTATTAGCTCAACAGGTTTGAGCCAGCTACATGAGAAGTGTAATACACATGTCACTTATAGAGTAATCACAAGAGTTCACTGTTATCATACATTGAAAATTGTCACACCTACAACAACATATTTTCTGACCAAGTTACATGAACGTAGGGTGATATATGATACTTCTCGATTGTTAACAATGTTTCAATAAGTACATATACAGTAAACTGCCCCGATTCCCTTGCGTTGATGTTTTTCAACAGGCCGGATACATTTTCTAACTTCACCGTGGTACAATAAGAACAAATGTTCTTACCAATTGTAATAAAAATTGGACTAAAATAATGATTTCTAAAGATTGAACAATGCTTCAGTATAGCCATATACGGACAACTGCTGTTATACCAAGCGACCAAGTTTTTCAACGTCGAAATAGGCCGAGTTATCGTTAGAACAGTCTGTCCAAGTTCTCTAAGATAGGATTTACAGTGTGACTAATTTAGCATTCACATGGTTTCAGTATAGCCATATCAGGAAAACTTCCCCGGCCCATGGGGTACTTGTTTTTCAAAGGACCGATAACATTTTAGACCTCGGTCGAGATATCATGATACAAATGTTCTCAGCAAGATCCATCATGATTGGATAAAACAATGCTACCTCTGGATTGTAAACAAGGTTTACCTATTGCGATATAAGGCAAACTGACCCGCCCGCAGGCGGCTATGTTTTTCAACGGACCGAAAAATACTTTTTCAAACTCTACCGCGATACCATTTGAACAATTGGTCTCACCAAGATGCATGAATATTGGAGAACAAATTAACTTTCATATTGGTAACAGGGATTTTCTTTACTGTGACCTAATAATTTAGCTTTTGACTTCAAATGACCCAGTTTCACACTCGACCGAGATAGCTTTCGGACAGTTGTTAGACCAAGTTATATGAAAATTGAAAATAGATGTTGCCTCTGGATTGTACCAAATTGAATATTGATGACGGCGAACGGGATAGGCACGACAAACAAAGGACATAAGCAATCACAAATGAGAGCTAAACTATGATACGCATATTCCGAACATAGAGTACGATTTATACAATAAAGTGTACTTATTGCATTCATGTGTGTGTTTCTATGATAAACTGCATGACTCAGGTAAATTGTTTTCTAATTCATGGACGTGACCTAACATTTCAAGTTCTGTAGCTATGTCACACTGGTTTTATTTTTAAATTTACTCTCGCAGTAGTCTGAAAGTCCTGCTAATGCATGTTGCTTATTCTCATTTGTTGATGACAGGTATTGCAAATAAAATAAGAATGGTTTGCAATCGGATTTAAATAAACGAATCATATTTTGTAAATATTCTTCTCCAAGTTGTGCACCTTTAATTTCACCATCCGTGATCGTTCTGAACCTTCGTATATAAGATGGGTTGGTACACAGTTTATTTCATGTCTTACAAAAACGAGAGGAAACACAAATATTTCTGCAAAATGCATTAGCGTTTCTGAAGGTTCACACCTGTTATGTCCATCATATGACGTGAGTTTGCTATTGATGAATTGTTTTATAAGATTCGATTCTTCTTCAGTATCAAGTGTTATTGAAGATGCGATTGTGTTAAGTGTTCCAATAGCACGTTCGAACTGATGTGTGCAAACTAGCATTGACGCATACCTTAAATGATTCGAGACGACTTTTGATCTAAGAGATGTTTCGTGCATGTTGATAATGTCACTCGTCACTTTCGTGTCGTTGGCGATGAACTCGGATGCTTAATGTGATGCTATTATGCTGCACAGATTTTGATAAATACAAGCTCAGCCCTGTATTCATTTTCAGTTGTCAAAGCGGAATAAATAGCTGAGGCCCAGCTTGTTTGGTCATCGAAACTAGCGTTTATGTATGATTCACATAATCCTGTCATCATGCTTTCGATGATTGTAATATCAATTTCAGCGCTAGATAGTATCTTGTAATGGTTTGATTCTTTGATACACGTTGATAATCTCTTGCCTACGTGATCCATGCATAACATTCGAAAACAACTTAAGCCCGTGTTTATCATGTCTGTAAGTTTGTTTTTCAAAATCTGGATTTTTAATTCAAATTGAGTTGTCCAGCCAACAAATTGACATAGCTGATGGCATAATGTGGGCAGTAGCGTATTTTCAAAAATTGTTTGAGTGTGTTCAAACAGTATATTGCACATTGCACGAGATTGTCATTTCTCCATATGGCTTCTGGACGTTGCTCAAACAGAAGAGCCGTTTTCATATGAACAGAACTCAATCGTTCATTTACCAGTTGTTGTAGACACTCTTTTCGAATCATTTTTGTTATTACGTACGCCTTCATCTGTACGATGTTAAGGTCAAACATTAGTAAACATTTAGTCATTTTAGTGGACATTCGAAACTGCGAATCAACATACTTAGTTTGTTATTGTATTTTAATAAAGCTACATCGACGATCAACATCGTAACCAAATGTATGCCCTTGGAATCCGGGATGTACCATATACACCTCACAATTTTCTGCATTTGAAAGCGTTCTTTGTGAGGGCCAGTGACCCGGCCTTGGTCTCGTAAACAAAGCCCTAGAATTATCCGGCACAGTTATGCAACGTATTGCAATGACGATGTTTGTTTCCCCAAACATGAATGCAGGTCCATTTGGTCGCATTTTAAGAAACCTATGTGTGTGCTTATTGTGTAACATGATGTTCAAAGGAGACATTGAATTTAACAAAAGTCGACCCTGTTGATCGAATATATACCTAATTCCAATTCCTTCTTTGTCAGATATGCAGTCCCTATTTAAAAGACAATACGTGTTGTTCTCCGATCTACTGATGACCTGTAGGCAGCAGCATTGCGGTAAACACATTGGTTCTTTTATAACAAAATAATTATCTTTTAAATCCTGAAAATCCGCGAAGTGTTCACAGGCGACGTGGAGTTCATAAATGCAAATTTTATCGTAGTCTTACTGCATACCAAGGGTCGTTGAGCCCTCACTTTGACTACCAAACGTGGGAATTGTGAGATGCTTCTTTTCCTTACAGATACAAACATATCTATCCGTAAGAAAATTGAAGTGGCGTCTCAAAGATAGCATTTTGTCATTCACTCCAATAGTGTCCATTACGCGCGCTAGGTCTGTAGAAAATCGTTTCAAATCTTCTATCTCCATTCGCATATGCTATTTGACGTATACGGTAGGTACTATTGTGCCTTTCTTGTAATGAAACTTTTGAACACATTCTGAAACAAAACAGAAACAAAACATTAAAATCTTAGTAAACTATGCTATATACTAAAGGGACTTACTGCATATGCGTTGAGTGTCGTCCCAGTTTAGCCTGTGCACTTCACACGGGCTTATAGGGGACGAAACTTTCCGCTTGTATGGAATGTTTCGTTTACAGGAAGTCACTTATCAACTAAAATCCAGTATAGGCGGAAAATGAAGTCCCTGATTAACCTGTCCGAACTGCATTATACATGCATAACGAAAACATCTTCAGAAAGGACATAACGGCTCAAACCGTTTTTAATATTTGGAAATATACATACTAAGACACAGTAATAAGGGTACTAGCGCATTTCATTCTCTGCAATCTGTGTATCGCTAAATGGCATACTACCCATCACATGTTATTATGATTTAAATGAGTGACGAGTAGTTCCGTCCCTTGGTGGTTATAACCAAAAACTGGGAAATGGTATGATATTCGACTTGCTCAGGTGAACTAAAATCGCAAAACAGTACTTTGTAAATGTAAATGAAGAAACATCACCTTAAACACCGTTAAGTGTAAAAACTTACATTAATTCTAATTTATTCATTAAATTGAAATTACATACCAAGCTGTTCGATTTTAAAATAGTATAAATATAGTAATATATAGACAGAGCCTAAGGTATTCTTTGATTAAAATGAGTGCGTATTATTTGCATACGCAATGGATATACATGTGTCCTCTTCTATTCCAACTCAGATCTCTTTAATTTTTGCATTTATTATAACGTGAGATAACTCACAATAGTCTTAAATATAGTATGGGTGAAAGCTGCGCCCTCATAGAAAGTACAATTTATTTTGGCACAAAACGTACGCAGCGTCTTCGTACTATAATTGAGTATATTATAGTTAGCTTTATTATTTGAACCAATCTCAATCTCAAGGTTACTTTTAGGACATGACATTACATACTATACATTTATTTAAAGAATTATAAGTCAATATGGAAAAAAAACTACTTTAAACAATAATCACATCGTAATTCATTACTTTTTGTTTAATCATGCGGTACAAACAATTACACTTTACACCGATACATTCAAATATATTTGACTCATTAGTGTGAATATGCAATCGAATGTATATACTCTATTCGTCTTAGGATAGAAATATATTGTGCCATATCCATATGTTATTTCCTTATCCAACATATCATAAACAATTAAATTGCGAAACCAACCTTGCACTATTTGCTCAGTTGAAGGCTGTGTACATGCTGTGTAAATTGAATCTATAGTTGTAGACCGTCTTATTTAAATGGTATGGACAGTATTTTCGGGCGGATAGCGATGCTTGAGTACCAACATGATACATAAGGTAAGAATAATGGAAATTCCAAAGTATTCAGGTCTATGCTAAAGGAACTGTAGGTCGGGTCACATCCACGACATCGGAGAAATAGAACTCACTTATACAATTAAACTCATGTAATTATGCGATACAAAACATACATACAAATTACAAAGTATTATATTTACATCCTTACGGAAACAAGTATGTAATAGATATATTCTCATAAATGTATGACTATTCGCCCCGCAATAGTGTCTATATTTTCCTACGTTCATAGTGAACAAGTAAAAACTGATTAAGCTATTTATTTTTATTTATATCATGTATTTTAACCATGTCAGAAAATTAAAGAAAATTAAAAAATAAAACAGATGTGAGAAATATCGTACATATGTGTTATTTACATAACCAGAATACATATATATAATAATAATAGCCTTAAAAGACTGAAATATGACACCATTGAAGATATTCGGCAACATAGTGATCTGATGTACATAGGATTGTTGTCGAAGTCGAACTATTGCCAGTGTGTTGTGTGCACGACTGTTTGTTTTACTGTTAATCCCATAGTGTTAATCAACCGTGTAATATAGTAAGCGTATAGGGAGGGGGCAGTGAATATATATATATATATATATATATATATATATATATATATATATATATGTATGTATGAACCGCGCCATGAGAAAACCAGCACAAATGACATCGACGACGTCATGGCAAATCGTCATTTTCATTACGTGATAATTTTCTGCGCAAAATGTATTTGTATTTGTGCGTGAAATATTTGTGTACACATGTGTTTGAACTCGTTTGACAATCAAAAACTTATGGAATGAATGCCGAACTTGAGGTAAGAGTCTTAACACTATATTATAGATTTATTTATATTATGTTTTCGCCCAATCGTCACTGACTTTATTTTTTGGACATTATTTATTTAAACCTGATTAAGAAACACGTATTGTTTTGCACTGGATCAGTGAATGAAAGAAACTTTGGTTGGTCGTATAATTATAGTGTCAGACAATAACTAACTATTACGATATTTTGAAAACATTATTTATTGTGTATTATGTGTTGTCGTTTGAAAATTGTATGTACGTTTATCTCATATTTAAAGCAACTTAAATGGGTGTTTACAATAATATTAAAAAAGCATGTGATTTCTATCTACTAGCCATAATAATTAAAATCTAAAGTTTAAGAAGCAATACTGGACATATAAATAAGCAATTCTGTGTGGATATTCAAAATGATATTTTTTCAATATACCGTATGGATATAATTTAGATAGTAGTTACAGTACTCCTTAACGTAATGCAGAGTGAATAGCGCAGTCGGCATAGCAGTAGTCTGAAAACGTTTTGGATTGATCTAAGCATTGGTTCGAATCGTATATATATTATCAATTGATTAACGCGTATTTAAATATTTCAGGATTTGGAATGTATCATCTCAGAACACTTCAATGGTCGTACCCCGGCGAGTACCTCCGTTGTCATGGCGAAGACATGCAGCGACGGTGAAAAACCTCTTTGTGTTAATTGAAGAACCCAGGTTTCTTCTTCACGAGCATCGGCCGTCTAGTGCAGCTGCTCGCTCCTGAATTATCTGCAGCACGGCGCGACTTCTTGCGTGATATCGTGCGACCTCTATTGTCAGCTCGGAGCCAGGAAGGCTTCGCGTGTTAGACAGAATGTTACATTTTTACTGTTCTAACTGTGCTAAGATTTTATTTAACCTGTAATTGTAAATGTATTATGGATTCTGTACGTGTGTTTGTACATGTATAACTAAAATATATCAACATCACGATTTTATTTAAATTATCAAACAAACTACGGTATTTATTTTCGTGAAGAAAAAACATAAAGTAATATTTACACATAATATGACATAACCAAACAGTAACACATTTACGTCATCGGTATCAACAACAACATCATTGAACTTTTAAATAATGATGACGGACATTTCCAAATAAAACGTGTACGAAGTGAGTTCCAAAATAAAATGAAAAATGACGCGGCGTCATAATTACGACGTAATGACGCTCACTTAAGCTTCACATGAGTTAACGAAAATGTAAATTAGTTTAGGTTATAGTTGGAACAGTTTGACAATTTATACATGTATGGAACCGGAAAAGAACGTAGATACCGAAAATGAAAAAAAGAAAAATTCGAAAATTTTGTCATTTTTGCTGGTTTTCTCATGGCGCGATACATATATATAGCGTGACAACAATTTTTAATTACATAATAGTTTATATAATTCTAAAGGGTATATATATATCAGCAAATAGTGTCGTCATAAAGTATGCTGTGACAAAATCTGTTTCTGAAATGATACATTGTTACATAAAAGGAAGCCCGTATTCCGTTCATATGCTTGTGTTTCTTCTACAACGTTTTAGACATACTAATAATTAAAAGCACGCAAATATATTGTGTTGCATTTGAAGATCTTATAATACAAGATAATGAACAAAAGTCTTCAAGAGTTGTTGGTGAAATTTCACCCACGATAAAATACAGTATTTGACAAAGACATTTCAACGTCAATAATAAATATCTACTTACACTGTACAGTAACCAGGTAGTCCATATCACGTGTAAACAGCCATACTGTCACTGCAGAATCGTGTTTGGTGAATGTTAAAATGTTAACCATGTTTATGATCGCTTTCAATGACAATGTGTTCCTACTGAAGTTTAAACAAAACTTCCTGATTCGTTTTGCGATAGTATTACATTAAAAGTACATGTAAAGCAATGGACTCTGATAGCGCTTCTCATGTCGTTGTGCTCATATGAGAGTTTGTTAAATTGAACCTGTCACCAAGTATATTTATAGCTCGTTATCAACATGTATTCGATGTGTATTTTGCACAAAACCTTATCGGCGAATCGATAGAAGTAACCAGTTATGTAACAGCCCTTTATTTGATCAAATAACTTATTATTTCTGGTTGGCAAATAATGACATTTTCTGCACGGTCTTTAAGTTGATATCTTTATCAACTTGTATGCTTATAACGTAGACTTAATAATCTCAGAATTTCGTATATCTTTCAAAAAGAAAAGCCTTGTCAAAAGAAACGCAAATGTTAACATTATTCTGTTAATAAAACCGTAGAAACTAACATTACTAATAAGATTGTATATTGTTCACAGTGTGGTTATGTCCTTTTATGATCTAAACATTTGGGACGTTCTTCATTAGGTTCCCAAAGTACAGTCTTACCATAAGATAAGTTTAATGCTTAAATTATCCAAGCTTTTATTATTTAAATTAAGGATACAATTATGCTAAATTTACGAAAGAACCTTTTGGCTGCAGCGATTAGCACTTATTTTGTCTCCGAATAAATGACCAATAACAAATATTATACAATATTTGATCATGTTAAACGCATGACGGGAAAGAAGCATTGTTTTATAACGTAACGGCCATTGCTTGGAATTCTATGCTATGAAAAGTTGTGTAAAGCATTCTGTCTGACTTTAAAAGGACGCATACACCATGAGTTCATATTTTTATACAATTACAATCATAATACGATCCAAAAGCAGTATCTTAAAACATGTAAAAATTGGAGGACAAGTTCAAGTATAAATTTACTGATTTGTATCCAGCAGCATTTCGATGGTCCACATTTAAAATGCCGAACTTGCAACTTCTCAGGAGGGCTATATTTTCATTTTTAAAACTATATGCAAAATGCCGAAGTTACAATAACAATATTGACGCACAGACGGACGCATTTTACAATAATATTCAGCTTCGCATTTTTAATATTCACCTTCGCATTTTTGAATATTTTAATTTCCACCAACACTGTTCGGCATTTTATCGTATGGTCGGTTTGGAGTGTTCTGATTGGTAAGGCGGTTCGCCGTTTTCTGTGCATGTGCGCACTGATTTCTCGCCCTACACAGTGCAAAAATCCCGAAATGTAAAAAAATGTAGGTTCGGCATTTTGAATGGGGACCATCGATTTGTGAACAATACTTATTTTTTAATATAACTCACAAAAGACAGTTGTTTTCTCCGTTAATCTTAAATGTATTCAAGTAAATGCTTTAATACAAACTGACACTTGCACATAAACACAGTAAAGTACACCGCAAAAATGCAACATGTGAGCTTGTAAATGAGATTTTACGTCGGAATGGATTTCAGAATATCAAGTTTTATGTTTTTATCAATATACCCAATGATAAACCCTCGCTTATGAGTCTCACTAACAAGAGCTATACTTGCAAAAATGTTTGCAAGCACAGCATCATGTAATACGTTGTCATTGTATTAAAGCTTTTATACCTGTACAATATTGATGCAGGGCGTTTGATTCTGACCGTAGTGTTTGTTATTGTATCGTATCACACGCATAAATAAAAAAAAAGAAATGGGTAAACGCATCGTGGCATTGTGACAATTAGAATAATCCGTGTGTTGCATTTAATGTAAAATATAGCGTCCGTATGTAAATCTGTAAGTAAGGCGTTTTTTAAACATCAACACAATGGCGACTGTTGTACACATGGAGAAGTTGGTAAAAAAGAGTAGCGGAATGATAGGCGGTTATGGAAAGAGTATGTGGATTATGTGTGAGGAACTCTCTTTCCGACAAGGCAACAATGTTTTGCGCTGCATGCAGCGAGTCCCTTTGTGATCGCTGCATAAGTATTCACATAACTGATACCAGTAAGAGACATGGCATTATGAACTTTTACAAAGCATTAGGCGTCGGGATCAGTTTGTGACACAGGTGTTGAAACATCGGTTCTGTAAATTGTTCTGTAGTTTAAAGTATTTAGTGAATGCATTTATAGGAAATATAACCAAAAGTAAAGAAAACTTACTAAAATACAAAAAGTAACATCAATAAAATATTTGCAAAATATCTAAACGATATAAGAAAAATCACACACAACTTCTTCAGATATGAGAACAAAAACGGTATCCACACATATCCACATATAATGCGAACAATTAAACAATATCAAACACATAGTAAATCCGTCCATAACTTAACACAAAAGGAGGCATTGTGTAAGAACAAATCCCTTTCAATTCTTATTCCAACAATAAAATGATGGGCGGTTGACCAATGATAAACTCTTATTAAGTATACTTCACGTGCTTTTAATTCGTCACTCGGTTCTTGTGCGCGACACTCACAGTGTTTATAACCTTAAGCAAAGTTTTTTTTTAAATTATGTCCGTGCATGACATAATATGCACCGCCCGATTTTTCCTTTTCCAATAATAGTTTTCTGTTTTTGTTTACGACAATATGTACTTTCATACCGTTTTACTTAATCCTTAATAGCAGTTCCAAAAAAAAAAATATGCCGCGTACGATAAATATTTGATATGTGTATCTAACACAATTTTAATTAACAAGTCTAAATATTACAACGTCTTACGCAAGGGAATGCCTTTACTGCAAATAAGATATTAATGTGCTTTTTCTAAAAGTCGATTCCGCAGTTTCAATATATAAATAAAGATTCACTTAACTAACAAGCTTTCAGATTTTTAGTATCGTTTTAAAAAAAACAATGACTAGAAATGATGAGAAGAATAAAAGGATTACGGTTTAGGCATACATGCACGCAGGTGTAGGTAAGAAGCTTGTCGAAAAACACATTAGTATAAGTAAACATTCATTAAACACTGGATAAATAAAAAAAACTGAGCTGGTGCTTTGAAGGATACAGTTAATGTGATTTGGGAAGAAATCAACCTTAAGCATATGTTCATTGTCTAAGACTCAGTCCCAGTTATCTGCATCATATACTGCACTTAAGCATTTTAATCTTCCTGATTTGTTTTTATTAAACACAAGTGACCATCTCTATGTGTATGTTCATGTTCGTGTTTGGAATTGAAACTAAAAGCATGTAAACCCGAGCAGACACATTTTACAGCGACATTTGTCTTCACAATGTATCACATTTTAGAAAACAAAATGCTTTATATAGTTTGAATACGCTTTATACAAGTGTTAGACACATGACTATGTTTGTTAATTGTTTCATTTTTCTGCGGATTATGTCTTGGTTCATACACATTAAAACATATATGGTTTGTTATCAGTTTATAGTATATACTTTGACAAAAGCAGTGACACCAACTATATATACGTATTATTACGCCTTTATAATCTGTTTATAACGATACATTTATACTTACAAACATAGCTCTATACATGTTATCAAGTAATTTAAACTAAACACCTTATTACTACGTCAAAAAGAACAAGTACTTGCCTGGAGTTTTTCCTAAAATGAACAACAATGCAACGTCTTCAAGCTTTGGCATCAGTTCTTAAACCTAAGAGAATCGATACAAAAGCCATGGCTCAATGTGAAAGTAAAACAATGCAAAAACTAAGAACACGCGTATTATGAAAAAAATGTAAGCGTAATGTTATACAGCATACATTTAATGTACACCTTACTTAGGTATTCAAGTGAAAAATCACTTTCATTTTATTATACACAATTGCAAACGTGTTTGAAGCAAATTCAAATACTAAAACCCGATGCATGCGTTTCTTCCATAGTTTTTATTGTCATGCGATTTATTAAATTCCTAGTTTTCTTTCTCAGACGGTTCAGTTAAACGCTTAAATAAATTTAAATTGTACAATATTGGTTTTAAACTTAATATATGAGCATACCATTATATGAAGAATAGATATCGAACAACACCTGTTTGCAAATTTTATGTATCGGTCTATAACTAAAGTAATGTTAAACATTTATTATAAACAACATGTCCAAATAATCGGAAAAGATGCCAATAGGCTGCATTGTAGTCTGGTTGAATTTTGACGGATATTCTGTAGAATGTCCATGCATCTGGTACACTGTTTTCTAATTCAAACACATGACCTAACATGTTAAGTATTGTATCCAAGAGACCGTTCTGTCTTGTTTGTACTTCGCTAATGCAGTAGTCTGAAAGTTGTGTTAATGCAAGTCGCTTTTTGTCTTTGTTCTTTGATGAAAGGTATTGCAAATAGTGCAGGAATGTCTTGCTATCGCATTCAAAGCAATCATTTATATTACGACCATCGTCGTCTAAATCTGGAAGCTTTATATTATAGTCTGTGGCGGCTCTGTACATTTAGTATATCACATGGCCTGGAACACAATGTATTTCACTTCTAACAAACTCGAAAGCAAATATTATCTTTTCTGCATATTTCATTAATATATCAGTAGATAAACACCTGTTTGATCTTTGATCTGACTGAGGATTGGCATGTATGCTTTGTTTTGATAATTCTGAGAATGGAATTATTCCAGATGTTATCCTATTTTCGATCGTTTCCATTTATGCACAAGAACGTTCAAACTGACGTGTGCATACTAGCATTGACGCATATCTTAAATGATTTGATATGTCTGTTGATTTAAGAGACTTCAATGCAAAGCCCACTTTCTTAACTCGTTGTCAAAAGGCAAGGATCGATGTCCAAAACGCAATCCCATTATCATCTTCATGATTATTTTACCACGAATTTTTGTACCAGATAGTATGGTGTCATAGACAACATACGTAAGATTTAATTATATCTGTAATATATTCTTTTACAATTTGGAGTTCATTCTTCGTAAGCTTTCCAACAAACAAACAAATTGACAGAGGAGATGGTGTAATGTGGACAGTATCCCCTTTTGAAGAAACGCCTGAGTGTGGTGAGACAGAAAATAACACACTGAACGAGATTGTTAGATCTCCATATGTCTTCGGGAAGTTGCTCAATTGTAAACAAAAAAGCCGTTTTCATGTGAAAAGCACTCAAACGTTCATCTACCAGTGGTTGAAGAAACTCTTTTCGGATCATTTTTGTTATAATGTATGCCTTCATCTGCACGATATTTAGGTCAAACATCAGTAAACGCTCAACCATGTTAGTGGACATTCGAAACAGAGAATCAACATATTTATTTTGGTATTGTAGTTAAATAAAACCAAATCGACTTTCGTGATCGTAACCAAATGTATGTCCCTGAACTCCGGGATTTACCTTATACACTTCACATAGTTCTGCCCTTGAAAGCGTTCCTTGTGAGGGCCAGTGGCCCGGTCTTGGCCTCGTTAACAAAACCCTACAATTATCAGGCAAAGTAAGACAGCGAACTGCAAAGACGAAGTCTTTATTACCCCACGCGCATGCAGGTCCATGTTGTTGCCCTCTAGATATATTATAGTTATCACACATTTTTAAAACAGTGTTTAAATTAAACATTGAATTAAACAACACTCGATCTTGTTCATCGATAATAAATCTGTTTTCAATCTCTTTTGTTACATATATTAACTCCCTACTTATAGGAAAATATGTGTTGTTCTCCAATCTTAACACGGCCTGTAGACAGCAGCATTGCGGTAAACACTTTGGTTCATTTATAACTAAATAATTAGGTTTTAAGAACTGACATTCAGACAAGTGTACACAAGCGACACCGATTTCAGAAAAAACATTGTAGGTCAGTGTCTGACTGCATACCAATGGTCGTAGAGCCCTCGCTTTGGCTACCAAACGTGAACTGTTGAAAAGGCATGTATATACTCATACATATATATATATATATATATATATATATAAATATATATATATATATATATATATATATATATATATATATATATATATATATATATATATAGCCATTAGAAGACAGAAGTTACGTCTTAAAGATACCATTACTTTATTCAGCCCTATTTCTTCCATCACCTGCGCTAGTATGATAGAAAATCGTTTTAAATCTGTTATCTCCATTTGCAAGTTTATTTGACGTTTATGGTTATTGTCCTTGTGCCTCTCTTTTCATGAACATTTTTAAACATAGTCTGAAATAAAAGTGAAACAAAACATTAAAACATAAATTAATATTAATAAGACCATGCTTTCATATGTGTAAAGATTCTTTATTTTCAAAAATAAACACGTTTATGATAAATTTTGATAAAAAAAATATTCAGAATGTTAATCATGATAATATCTAGGCCGAGTCCGAATCTGGCTTACGTGTGTGTAAAAGGTCACCTGGTCAAATCTTAGAAACAAATATGACCTCATAGTTATGATACCGTCTGTATCAAACATGGTAGCAATACTTATAGTTAATATAAAAAGACCACGTTTGGAAATTGCTTATAGGGACAGGATTTTGTATAGCCTATGGTTTCTTAAAATAAGTATGTAAAATTACCAAATATAGACTATATGGTCCATGATTACGAAGGTGTAGGTAAATCTTAACTTACGGCCACAAAGGTATAACACTTCAAAAAGCCCTGTGAACGCTTTTGGGTAAACCTGGACACTTACTTGACGCAATGATGCTTCCTTTGGCTCCTCCACTACTGAGCCGAAGAATCCAGTGAACGCTCTTGTCATAAGTGGTAATTTCATCAATAGACAAAACCTGAAACACGGACATGTTTTCAGAGGCAAGTCGATATGCCCTTATCTGATAGTAACGCATAAATAACTGGTAAAGAAGAATCTTCTGCACCAAACAAATATTCGTTAATATCAGATAAGGGCATAACGACTTGCCTCTAAAGTTACACCTAAGGTACCGTTTTTCACTAAGACATTTCAATATCAATAATAAATAAGTACTTACACTGTACCGTAATAAGGTAACCCAAATCACTTGTAAACAGCCATATTAACACTGCAGAATCTCATTTTTGTAGCTTAAAGTATCAGTTATTGTTTTAATGACGTATTGACGTATTGATGCTACGAAAGTTTAAACGAAACTCCCTCTTTCGATTTACCAAAGCGGAACACTACAGTAAAGCTTAAAAGTAACCTGCACCTGTGTGTAAACGCATTTAAGCATAGAGGCATTTAGACATTTCAGGAATAGTTCATGTATTTAAGTTCTTGTATATGTTAGAATTAAAGTAGACACAAAAGATACCGTTCAGGCAATTGTTGATCTAAAACTCAATGTCGTATTCTATGTTCGAACCGGCACCAAATGTTCAACGGTAAACATACAAATGTCAAGGTATATTAATGCCATGATTTATAGCAATGGTCCCTATTAGCGCTTATCATGTCGTTGTGCTTGTATAACAGTTTGTTAAAGAAAACCTGTCACCACGTAAAGAGCTCGTTATCAACATTATTTCTGTGTGTATTTTGCTGAAAATCTTATCGGCGAATTCAATAGAAGTAACCAGTTTTGTAACAACGCTTCATTTGATCAATACAATGTTATTGCTGCTTGGCAAATAGTGAATAATTCTCCGTGTTTTGTAAGTTGATATCTTTATCAACTTGTCTGCTTGTAAAGTAGACTAAATAATCTCAGAGTTGCGTATATGTTTAGAAAAGAAAACTGTCCACAGAATTTTAAGAATAAAAACTTAAGTTGTCGATACAATCGTAGAAACTAAAAGATTCTCGATTATTTTCCTACCCTGTGGGTATGTCTCTTTATGTCCTTACCAGTTGGGGTCGTCCTTTACTAAGTAAACATGGTGCATTCTTAAAGTTAGTTTAGTTAAATGATTTCATTATTCAAGCATTTAAATTAAGGATACAATTCTGCAAAATTGACGAAAACTATCTCTGGCTGCAGCGTTTAGCAGAAATTCTTTCTCCGAATAATAAACATTAACAAATCTTAACAAGAGTTTATTATGTAACAACCTTGACTGGAATGAAGCTTTGTTTAATTGCATTAAAATGTGTTTGCAATTCGATTTGCTATGAATAGTTTAGAATGAAGAATGATTTTGGGACACAAAAAGGTGGTGCAAATAATATGTTAATAAACTACATACTCATTCTTATGAAATCATAAATATTCAATGTTAAAAATAGACATAATCTCTAAATATTGAGACTTTCAAAAATGCTCTCAAAATGAAAATAAAATTGGAAAAAATAAAAAACGTTTGAAAGAAATAAAATAAATTTACACAACAACAAATGGCAGAAATTTGTCACACGCTAACATGATCTTGCCTATATCGAAGTATTCCTTTCCGTCTTACCTTTTCCTTTTTTTCCTACTGAAACTCCTAATAAATTAAAGCGTAACTTTCTAATAATACTTTTAATTAAAGCTCATCAACCCCCTTTTTTACTATCGTCCTCCTCTTGTCATTTTTTTTATAAAATATTTTAGCATCATCTCCAAAAAATTTATTGAAACTTGTATGCAGAAATTGTATATAATATGAACATACCTTAATAACAATAATTGATATGTTAATGTTGTAAATGTATAACATTTTGTGTCATATGTATACGAGATTTTTAAATTGAATAGAAAAAATAAATTAACAGTTTAGTAAAAAATTCTGTCTGACTTTGAAAAGACGCACCCACCATGAGTTCCTATTTGTATACAATGATAATACGATCGAAAAACAATATATTAACGCATGTACAGATTGGAGGATACGTTCGAGTTTCAATGTATTGATTCGTATCATGCAGCAGTTGAGAACGATGCAATTATTGTTTGGTAAAAAACACTCACAAAAGACAGTTGGACTCTCTGTTAATCAAATATTAGATTAACTACAATACAACGCCGACGATTAAACATAAACACAGTAAATTACACCGAAATATTGCAACATGTGAGCTTATAAATAAGATTTTACATCATTATGGACTTCAGAAATATCAAGTTGTATGGTGTTGTCAATATAACCAATGATAATGAGTTTCGCTTACAACAGCCGTTATTGCAAAACAATTTCTTGTTTTCCGCGTTCTTTTTTTCTAGTCTTTAAAGCCACCTTAACAATCAAAATCAACGAATATTTCGTAAAATATTTAATAAAATAAATTTAATCCATAAAAAATTAGTGTTCCTTATAGCAATAGCCAATATTTCAACGCTAGATGTGGTACGGTAATTTAGATTTAACAAGATACAAAATGCTCTAATTATATGCAATATATTCAACACGTGTTCATGCACCATTTTAGTGTTCGTATGTCGTATGAATATTGATAAAAATGGAATATATTGCACCACAAAAAAAAACACATTTTGTACCTCGTTAAAGCTATGTTACCAAACCACATATGGCGTTGAAATTTTGGCTATTGCTTTACATTTACTAAACAATATGGTTTTAGAATAGTAGAAATTGTGGCTGTTCTATCATGAAAGTTTAGCACTCTCATGAGTCATTCTTCTCAATGAACATGTGTCACGTGTATAATTAATGTTGCTAAGGATGACTAGGTAATCAGCAAATACTATATTCATGTAATATTTGGTTGTTTTCAGGTAAAGCCGAGATCAACAACTCAGCCGTGGAAAACCGACCCATGACACTGCAGTTGCTAAAGTCTGTGGATGTGGTTAAATATAAAGACGACAACAATGACCCTTTCATTACAGGACTGGATTTTCTGCCAGATGGGAGATTAGTCGCGGCGGATCATCGTAATAACAAATGTTTCGTAATGAATAGCAGGCTGAAAAGAAAGGGACAACCATACAATTTCAAGACAACTGTGTTCGATGTAAGGTGCGTCTCTCATTTTGTGATTGCCGTTTCGACCGTGAAGCAAATTTGAATATTTTCCATCAATTCTGAATGTACAATTAGCCATATAAAACGAATAAACACTTCTTCGTAGATATTTTCTATGTCTTGTATGACCTCATCAATAATGGTAGTAGGTACGCTCAATAAAAACCGTTCAGTGCGAATGATATCAGTTGACGGTAAAGAAGAAGACTTTGACAAATTGGAATTACCGAAGACGACGTACAGCATTGATGAAAGTAGGTGCACATATGTCCAGTCAAAGAACACGTTGGTACTGACTGACAGGTTCGCTAATACAGTGTACATGTTCGACAACGTGAAGGGCACGTCTAGAGCAGTCACAAATGAGAGCATAAAGGAACCTTATGGGCCTGCGCCGGGCCTGTTGACACGGTATTTGTGTGCAGTATGATGAAGCGGTCCATCGTGCACCTAAATGTTGAAAGTGAAATACTAGGAACCTACCCGGTGGATATGGTGTTGCCACACGCCGTGTGTATGAGTACCGATTGTAGCAGGCTGTTGTGAAGGCCTTAAGAAACTGCAGTTGTACAAAATATTTCCCGCATGACATTTCAACTATTCATTTTGTTCCGTATATTGTTCAAATAGTTTCAAATAACAACTATATAGTTTCCGCATTATGCAGCGCCGTAAACCACACCAGTTGTGCATGTATTAAAGAACAGTCTGCAAAAATGTTTACGTTTGGCTAGTTTTATTGCGTGGCAAACGTTGCAAAATTCAATGTTTCCATACGTATGTGGTTTATTTGAATATATATGTTCTATATTTCCATTTTTGTGTGGTATAATTGCATATATATGTTGTATAAATTCATATATACATGGTAAAATCCGATATATGTATTGCATAACAAATATATGTTGTATAATTTCATATGTATGTTCGATATGTTCATATATATGTTCGAAAAGTTCATTTATGTATGCAATATTTTGATATATATGTGGTATTATTCTGATGTTTGTGTTGTATAATTTTCAAAATATTTGTGTGTTATAAACTTTCATATTTGTGTGCAATAATTCCATATGTTTGTTGTAAAATTTTCATATATATGTCCTATAATTTGCATCACGTAAAATATTTCGAACAGGCGTGAGTGAAAAGCGGAGATGGCTAAATCCGTCTTAAAGTGCTTTAAGTGGACGGAAAAGGTCTCATCAATATTAAAGCTGAAATTTCAATAATATTTTATGGGTAATTCACTTAAATAATGAGTACATTTCTGTTGTATATTGTAAAATATTCCAAACAAAACACATGAGGCCCTTTCCGTTTACTGTAAGCTCTGTCAACGGAAAGAAGCACTTCCCGCTATTCAGTCATAGCGATTTGAAACGAAGGATTTCATTGGAATGAATACTAGTTAATTGAGCACTTAGAGAGTTCGAACTTTAGTTACTTCGGCACTTGAAATTGGATACTTCGGCACTTATAGTAAGACGCTTCGGCACTTATTAAGTTTTTAAGAATTACCTAAGTTTTAAATAAATTAAATTCATTTATTTTTAAAATAATATTTTCAACATACATTGTATTGTCACCGGCACTAACGCTTCGATACTAACTTCGTTTTTACAAAACAACCTAAGCAATTAATATAGACTTGGTACATTAAGTAGGAACATACAAATAAGTCAAACACATCGAATTTTATTAAGTTTTATTTTTCTATTTTGAAATACCAAAAACAAATCATACATGGCAAAAAACAACAAAGATACACTTACTGATTAACATCGTTTAAATTGGAACAAAACAAATATGAACATTAATACTTTGTAGCGTAAAACATAATCGGATCAACATCAATGCAAAGTCATGTTGTTTGAAATATACAAAATAGTATGATATCCATGAGACACGTACATTTATGTGTATCTACAAAACTATTGGCAACTATTTAATATACAAAGGAATGTGTATCATAAACAGACATCTCAGCGTCGTCATTCAGAGATATTGTGTCGTGGTTCCGAGTTAACCTACAACATCATCACTGCGCTGCGTAGCTGGTCCGTGCACTTGGGCACACTCTCGTAGAAGACGAGAGGCGGAGATCTTACTCTCTCTATGGATGTACCTCTGCCACAGTGAAAACAGCTTCTCCCAGATGGAACTGATGGCTTTTCGTTGATTTCTTTTTATTTTCCCTTCAGACATTAGCTTGAGGTGTAGCGGGTTGTCCGTTGCCGCTTTTACAGTTCGAGGACAATTACATAGAATAGCACCGGTTCTCGTGTTGCTTACCTAGTGTTGAGACGGTTGTTCCATCCCTCACAATCGTTGTTCTTCGTAATGCTTTTCCCGAAGATTGACCAACACTCAACTGGAAAGACGCTGCTATTACTCCAGGTGTTGTAGATGTACACCATTACAGCTCCAGATGTTCATTGTTGGCCCGCTCGTCCAAGGCATCAAACACGGGGGGAATGTGCTCCGCCGGGAGAAACGGCAAAGCCATGATCTGGCGTTGGAACTGGTATACGTCATCTTTCCGATTGTATGCCGTCTAAAAAATATATATACTCATATATGATATTAAACATCAAAAGTATTTTCAACTGATATTTTTTAGTTATATATATAAATAAGTATATATATATATATATATATATATATATATATATATATATATATATATATATATATATATATATATATATATATCTCTCTATCTCTCTCTCTCTCTCTCGCGCGAGCGCGCGAGCGACGGAGAGAGCGAGCGAGCGCGCGCGAGCGCGCGAGCGCGAGAGATCCCTACCTTATCTCTCTCTCTCTCTCTCTCTCTATCTCTCTCTATCTCTCTGTCTCTCTCTATCTCTCTATCTCTCTCTCTCTCTCTATCTCTCTCTCTCTATCTATCTACCTATATATCTATCTATCTCTCTCTCTATCTCTCTCTATCTCTATCTCTATCTATCTCTCTCTCTCTCTCTATCTCTCTCTCTCTCTCTCTCGAGAGCGCGCGCGCGCGCGCGCGCGCGCGCGCGCGCGCGCGCGCGCGCGCCCTCTCTCTCGCTCTCTCTCTCGCTCTCTCGCTCTCTCTCTCTCTCTCTCTCTCTCTCTCTCTCTCTCTCTCTCTCTCTCTCTCTCTCTCTCTCTCTCTCTCTCTCTCTCTCTCTCTCTCTCTCCTGCCTTTTGCCTCCGCCGTCTCCTCTTGCCTTGCATCTGCTAAACTTTCTCTCTAATGCCTGAACGAAAAACCTGTATAAGTTTTAAACAATAATAATACCAGTGTACAACTGTTCAGGAAATCGAGAAATATTCCATGAATATTCTCGACACTCAGACCAACCAGAGGAAAACGGTTGATACTCGCTAAAACCTCTTCCGGCTGGCCCTATGATCGGCGTCATCCGATTGAAAACAAGTAAGTAATAAGGTAGATGTACCTGTTTGAAGACTCAATTTCTGCCACTTAGCGAGGCATCGGCGGCCATTTTTTTTCAAATCTGACCACGTGATTCCCCGCATTGTGTATGGCATGAAAAAAATACACACAATTTTCACAGACCAAGATTTAAAAAAACGGTTCTGCAAGTACATCGTGACTTTCCGATGCTTAGTATTCCATGTAAAACTAATAACTTAAAATTTCTTTAAAACGACCTATTTGTGTTAGCATATGGCAATCTGACAATATGATGCATGCCCTTCATCCTTACACTTATAACCATTATGTGCTACTTCTAGAATTCATAGCTATTTGTATTACACAACAAAATTCAAATGTGACTACTAGTATTCAATTGATGTCAAACATAAAAATCATTGGAAAAACATTATTTGCACGGACCTAGAATGTTATAAACTGGTTCAGTTCCTTAGTTAGCTGATCTTACGAAACATAATACATGTACTAATATCTGTACACATCTTGATTTACATAGACCTGGGCCCGTATTCACCAAACAATTGTTAGACTTAAGCCAAAGAATAAAGATTTTTTTATTGAAACATTTATTGATTTAATGCCTCCATCTAACACTGTATTATGTGAATTGGGAATAAGACATCAATTTGGGAATGAATTGTGTTTCATAAAACGTGAATAATATGCGGTTGTATATGTTGTTTTTATTTATTTTGACAAATTATAATTAAAACAGATACTTGCATATGTAATAGCATCATTAAAATTGATTTTACTTCAAAACGGATTTTTTTTTAATTTAAAAAAACAGTCCTCATGGAATGCCACGCATGGACACAGTTTAAAAACACAGTTAAAATGATCAAAATACAATCGCTGTAAATGAAAAAGTTATGGAAAATTGCTTATTAAGCTTTACTTATAGATAATATATAACAAAAATAAATGTAAATCATGAAATGAATAGTTTTGTTTGAGAAAATCACCAAAATGATGTCCATTCCCAGATTGATGTCTTATTCCCAATTCACATAATACGGTGAATCTACATCATTCTTCATGTTGAACATGTTCTTAATGACATATCACCTGTTGTAGCCTGTATATATTCAAACGCCGGATGTATTTTTGGTACTAAGTCTATTTTTATTCTTAAGTCTAAGAATTGGTTGGTGAATAGGGGCCCTGAATTGTCACTCTAATCATATAAACCCGTGTAAGTTAAAATTTACACAGACCTAAAACGTCTCACCAAACATACAAAGCAATGTAAGAGTCTCAATGAACAATGACCTTACATGTAACAAACTCCTTTGCTAACTTGTGACTTTCGAAGACAAAAGGCCAAACCTTGAATACATCTTGGAATAAATTATGCTCCCACTCAGGACGTAAAGCAACAGCTTTTCAATGGTTTTGCCTGCAGTTCATGTGCACGCACACAAATTCGAATTCTTTTCCACAATTGTAAAGCTTAAATTTGCAAATGTGATCATGGATAAAAATATGGAATTTTAGGCAATTTTATCATTGGTTTTATGGTTGTTTGAGTTATAGTATAACACTTGTCAAGTGCTAATAAGATGTATTTAAATACATGACTATCACCAGTTATTATTGATTCTTGCTTAAAGTTCCCTTTTAGCGACGGTTCTAAAATCTTTTTTTTTTAAATGCAATTAATTTTTCACAATTTCACATAAAAAAGTACATTTACAAATCACTAAAAGAAACAGTGACAACCACTCTATGTCTTGTTAAATACTTCATTAAATTAATATAAATTGTGAAATTGTTATACAATGTTTAATTATTTAGTTGTTAAAGTCATGAACTGTGTATGTATTGTATCGAGTCTTTTGACACCACTATTGTAATCCTTTTGCATTAAAATGTTTGTGCCTGTATGCATCAATAGTTTAAGTGATTAAAAAGAAGCAAAATGATGTCCATTCACAAGATTGATGTCTTATACATGTTTCTTTTATTTTTCATTTATGAAGAAACAAAGATTATTTTCAATATACTTTCCCGGTGATTTGGTTGAAGTTTAGGATAAAGTAGAGCAAATCCAATCATTTGTCTCAAAATGCAACTCCTCTGAAGCCCCCGCTGAGATTTGAACCCAGACCTCTTTCCTCTGGCATGAAAATTATTCTATTTTAAAATACAATGGCAGCTAAAGGGAAAATAAGCAATTTCTAGACTATACACCATCAACAAATATTGTATCTGTGGTATTGCTATTATGTGAAAACTTTCTTAAAGATATCTTTTCACTTACAAAACATACATCTGGGAATCTACAATACCGTACATTCCCAAACAAAAAAAAACTGAGAACAAATATGGTTAACTAATAGTCAATAAATAAGCTATTTATTGCATAGTTATTGCCAATGCAAATCACATGCAAATGAGCTAATAAATATGCAATAAATTTGCAAAAAATTGGATCAATAAATCGGCAATAAATTGTGAATAATTTAGTCATACATGATAAATGAATTGTCAATAAATAGGGTATCTAATAAATATGCAATAAATTGGCAAAAAAATGGATCAATAAATCGGCAATAAATTGTAAATAATTTATTCATACATGATAAATGAATTGTCAATAAATACGTTCAATAAACTGGCAATAAATAGAACTTAAGTACAAAGCCTATAAGCAATAAATTGACAATAAATCGGGTTAACAAGTCTGCAATAAATAGTGTTGATAAATTCTGAAAACTGAAAAAAAATCTGATGGAAATTTAAATGTAACAAAGTATTAATTTGTTCCTGTATTTTTCTTTTTAAATGTATTGGTTTGGTACAAAGATTTTTTATGCATGGGCTGTATAATAAGAAAGCGTCGTTTATGCTAATAAAAGTTCATGAACACATATTTTGAGGCCATATATATTCAGGAAAAAAGGCAATATGCCCATCATTCCACATATAATACATTACAAAGAAATATATAGCCAGTTAATGGTGGGGTATTATACAATATATTAGATATCTGGTAAGCTATAGATACAACAACATGTAGTATTGATGATGAAATCATATGGAAGTAATTGAAATAGAATATAGCATTTAATTGTCTGAGATCATACAGAATGGAGGGTATTTTTCGAAGAAAAATCAACATTCAAGCTTTATGATATGAAATTGTATATAAAATTAAATATATATTTCAAATATGTTTCAAAAATGTTATAGTTATACTCTTCAAATTAGGGGATCGAAATAAACGCAAAATGGTAGTGACCACAAAAATGTATGTAAAATTTATGTAACTATGTTTTTATCTTTAGAATATGAATTGTAGCTCTATAATTCTTATAAAGTAATGAAAACTTGCGCAGTTTTGTTTTGCGTAAATGTACATATCATGTGCCTTTATCAATATTAGTTATTTACAATTTACATATAGTAGCCTGGTCTCTTATGAATTCCACAAAGGCAGTGAATGGAGAGAAACTAACGATATGTTTCTTCTCGTAATCCTTGGCTTTGGCTGCCCAACGTTCTTGAACATTTAATGGAAGCTTGGCTAGTATAGGGGCTAAGCCAATCGAGGTATCTTAGAACGATAGAGCCGTTGAGAACTCATTGTCTTCTTTCAAGGCACGTATTTCATTCAGCAAGTCACTAAGCTCATACCATTTTTTGAGTCTTTATAGGTCAGCTGAGGGAAAGATTCAATACACCTTGTGATAGATTGGTGGACAATCTCCGCTTTTCCATAACGTTCATCCAGTCGAGACCATAGTTTCTCGCATGCTAAGACTGGATCTCTGCGGTACGATGATCTCAAGCTAACTGCAGGACTCGAAATTAACACGCGCACACTCGCAAAATGCGAGTGAAAAATACGGATTGCGAGTTAAGTTTTAAGCCACTAGTAATTTTTTGCGAGTAAAGAAATAGTGAAAAAAAGTAATATCGCTAATGTGCTCGTCTTTCTGAACGCTAAACCGTAAGTCATAGAACGTCCATATACCCGTATGCGGAAGCCCACACCTTGTATGTAGACTGGTATACTTATAGTAAAGATACGCGGATTGTATTGGTACAGAGAAAGTTGAACAGTCTACTAATTCACACGTGTTCATTGAACTTGAACAGACATGGCGTCAAAGCGAAAAATAACTAGTTTCTTTTTGCCCACAGGCGTAAATAACAATACGAAAGATAAAGCAAAGTTAACCGTTGCGTACAAAAAACGAAGTTTAATTATGTTTCCAGCAAAATTTTCGAGAATGTTTTTGAATTTGCGAGTTGGTATTAAAGCTGCTCGCAATGTTTTGCAAGTAGAAAAAAAGAGTTAAATTCGAGCCCTGATCTGCGTGCTGGGGAGAACTTGGCCACTTCACAGCCAAATCCATTTCCTCAGAAGCGCTTGTATCCATCTCGAACATCACGTTCTTGAAATTTGTTTTCCGCCTTGTCACTAAATATAGTCAGTCGCGAGAGAGCCACGTCTTTTTTATAAGGAGGAATTTGCACAGATTTTCTCCAATATAAGTGTCAGATACTGTTAGATTTTTTGTGGATTTCTTGATGTAATCTTGAACTAGATTGTCAGGTTTTACAAAAGTTTGCAATTTGAATTGAAAGTCTGGTGCAACATGACTTTCCGACCCATCAGAGCCTCATGCTCATCATGCTCTTGTAGTACCTTTATTTTTGCAGCCGCGGCTTCAAAAGCTTTTTGCCGAGAAAGAACTTGAAAAATCGCTTCTGATTCTGCCTTTTGTTTCAAAAGAGCTGTTTCCTGTTGAGTATATTTCTGTTTTATCTTTGCAGATTCGGCTTCTGCTTGTTTCAATGCGATGAGTTCACTGAACTTCACTCCAACAGCTAGTATCTCGAACAGTGTGTCTTAATTCACACCACCATAAACAGAGTTTGGCTTCATGCTTAACATGACTTTTTTCTTAATATTTATTGTTTAATTTGGTTAATCTTTTCCAGCGCGTGTAACTTTGCTGTAGCAACGGGTCTGTATAGTGAGAGCCAATAATTCTTTAAGACTTGCTTCACTTTACACATATTTTAAGTACACTTCAAATGCGTCTTTTACTTTTACGTAACTTTCATAGGTTTCTTGTAATTGCTGTTCAATCAGGTTAATTTCACCAACATAACTCTCATAAGTTAAACTTCTTACTTAATTTGTCCAAACTTTCAGCCACATTGTGCCATGAAGCAGAACAGCGCTTCCTAAAGTCATCAATTCTCTCTTCATAAAGAGCCATTCCTTATACAGATAACAGACATTTACGCTGTGTTGACATACAATTAACTTTCTAAAGCCGGTTTAAATACAGATGAGACTTGAGTGTGACCATTTTGAACGTGGATTTAGTTCGATGTCCAGCACCCGTCATCTCCATCTGCTACTAGCAAAGTGTAGGTCAATTTACTATTCTAGCTGTTCCGGAAACAGATAGCGAACTGATTGTGTCGAAAAAGAATACTGTATGTGGTGGTATTCAGTTTTTATTCTTAGATTCAACTTGATGTATGTGGTAAATTGCTGCAAAACAAAATATAAGAAATTCAGTTCTGCAGTAAATTAAGTATCAAACATACAAAGAAAATGGTGTATTGTTATAAAAAAAAATACTTAAAATGACTGAAAAAAGGTTAAACATATAGCCTTTACCTAATTAATAAACAATGACATAGTTACGAAAGAAAAGCTTTGGAAGTTACCCTAACATTTAGGACATATAGCCTCAACTGGGTCGAAATGGTAGGTACGACGTAATTTGGGTACGAATAGCATTTACTGAAAAACCCTGAATGAATGAATATACCTCAAAAATAATTACTGCCTTTACAAAATACAAGTTACATAGCATTGATAACATGTGGAAACTTACACCATTCGGGGCTATAAACCGGTATAAACGTCTTAAGAAATGCCGAAATAGCAATGGCGGCAAACGCTTCAAACATTTGTAGGTGAACAAACACTGATATATCCAAGGGAAGTAAGCAGCGCAATATTAGACGGTTACATATGATCGATATAGCCAGCGCACAGGTTTTGTTAAAACTGTATACAAATTGCTAGAATAATGTGTTTGTTTCTCATTGACTGTGTTTTGTTGTTTGAAAAAACATTTTTAAAAGGATAAAAAACAAACAAAGAAATGTTCATTTACATAGAAAAACAAATTTTGCTTTCGTGTTCGCTGGATCGTCTGCACTGAGCAAGGTATAGCGTCCATGACCTTAATTTATGGAAGACATAACTGCAAATATCTTTGATCTTCATCAGTTTTTTTGCCCAAAATTATATATTTAAATTAGTATTGAATTCATTATTTATGAAGATGGCTGGTCTTCTGATAAACAAGAATTGTAATCAGGCTTATTGTATAAATTAATCATGTTAAAATTGAAAGAAACCAGCTTTTTATGGCTTTGTAATTTTAAATTAAATCTACCAATTTATCGCTACTTACAAATAATGTTTGAAATTAGCAGGAAACGATTTTCATTGCGCAAATATAATGATCATGAATTAAAAATGTACAAGGCATATATTTAAGTATAAAGAATAGGCAATAACTATTGCTCAATTTTTTCTATCTATAATGAATAGGCAATACATAGTGCTTGATTTATTTCTATTTTTAATGAATTGGCAATAAATAATGCTCTATTTCTTATGATCCATAATGAATTGGCAATAAATAGTGCTTGTCTTATTTCTATCTATAGTGAATTGGCAATAAATAGTACTAAACATTTTTCTGTTACAATGGATTGGCAATAAAGAGTACTCTATGTGTTTTCTTTCTCAAATAAATTGTACAGAAATCGGGCCTTAATAATGAGTTGACAACAAATAGGGTTGGGGCTTTCACTGAAGAAACCAATTTATTGCTTATTCATTAAATGAATTGTCAATAAAAGGGGCTAATAAATTGTATTTCTCAGATTTATTACCAATTTATTGACAATTTTGGTACAATTTGCTAAAGGTTTTTTTTGTTTGGGTTACGGTTTAAGTTTAGATTTGTATTGTTTTGAGTTATTCAATGTTCACGTGCGGTATTTTCAAGTACATGTTTTATTGTATGCTTATTTAACTGTACTGCCAAAAAAAATGTGTTTTATACCGTAATTAAACTCTAAAACGATGGTATGGTTTTGTTTTTCTCTGTTGATGTCCTTATAAATGTGCCACCATTTTAAGCAACTGGTTCTTATATCATTTTTTTTTAAATAATGTCAATTATGTTAACTGTTTGAATACAAAACTTGAAATAGCAAAAGACTGAAACACCAATATAATTACAGAAATCTTGTAAGACACAAATGAAATAGTTTTCCAATCTCAGTCTGCGAACAGTTCTAATGAAAAATATACATTTACTTGTATCAAACCTTTTGAGTTCAAGTAAAACTGTGTAATAATTTAATTGAAGAGAGAAATTTCCTGTTACATTAAGATCAGATTGACTATCAATAAAGGGGTCAAATGTTCGCTACTTTCATGGGTTGGGGTAATGTAACAACGACGATGTTACTGTGAATGCTATGTAACGAAACTGCTCTTTCTATTTCGTTTGTTTGTTTAATTTAGAGTAACGACTTCTTGGTGTTTGTTGTTGTGTGAGAGGTAGGAGTAGGAGCTTGACTGCAACGCCTAAATGAAACACATTTATTCAAACTAGTATTTAGCAGTCATACAATCATGCATACAAAAATCAAAAATACAATTTAACACATATACATCTACATTGGGAATTAGTCAAATTTAAGTAAGAGCTACTCGCTTTGAAAGTAATTATTAATTAACTAAACTTTAACAAACATAATTATTAAATTGAGAAAAATTAACTGAATTAACTCTATTGCATTGAAATATAAAAACATCTCAGCCCTAAATCTACATTAAATAAAATAAATCAAAGAAAGTAAATTTGGTTTCTTATCTGCAACGTGAAAATGAAACACATTTATTCAAACTAGTATTACGCAGTGAAGATGTAGTAACTGTCACCACCTTAAATACTAGTTGTGTGATTGAAAAGATTATTTGGCGTTACCAGGTGATTATTGAAAGTGAATACAGAAAACATTTGTTGTCAAAACAAACCAATAGTAAACAGGGCTATTAAAAAGGAATCTAAGATTAAGACGTGATACATATTGCATAATTCAGATGTGTGTTGATTGGCAAGGAATTGACCAATACCATATTGACACTTATAAACAAGCTTAAAGGGTAAATTCCATGTAGCAATTTAAGCCTGTCATGTAAATACTTGTTCTGGATTAAAACATGTTGTTTTTTTAAGAGAAATAAAACATATTATAATGGAAGAACTGAATGTTTTACTTTGGAAAACAATGCCTATAATGCTATTAAATATTGACTTATATATCATAAACGTTCACAAAACTGGCAATAAGGCTCTGTCTTTTTTCTATTTGTGTACGTCTGGTATACGGAAAGGTAGACAATCTTATAATGTCTGACTAAAATACATTCATAACAAGTCTCATAAAATTAACTGGCATATCCAGTGTAAAAGTCCTATCACTTGTTCCACACAAACATTGGTTTGTCACCTATGCATGTTGGAGTACATCTACCATGAAGCTTAGATAGTCACTGACAAAAGTTAGCAACCTAACCATTCCTGTAGAATTCTTGGATGTTACAAGACCATAGATCATTGTTTGTAATATAATATTCCATAATTCCTCAGAAAATGGTCCTTACTATAATCAGAATCATAGCACATGTAGAACGCAAATTATTATACCAGACTACAATTATCAGAGTAAAGAAAATGTAATGATCTTTAACTTTGGTTAACAAATTTAATGTCAAGGACACCTACCATTTAACTGACAATACCTCAAAACAATACTCGAAATTAAATGCTGTAAATTTAAATGCACAAAAACATAATATTTACACAAAATTTTATTTTTGTCTTTTTATATATTTTGTGTTTCAAACTATTAACATTTTCCATACATTACTAACTTCGTCTATCATATCTTTTTCTATTTTTGTGGAATTTTACACTTTTTTTCAATTATAAGATACACCATATTATTGATAATTGAACTTAATGATCATTTTGAAAAATTTCCCAAGTAAACCCTTCAGTTGGTCAAATTTCTCATACAAGCCAATGTCAAAACTGGGCCTACCTTGGGTCATTTTGTTGTCTGCTTTTCCTTGAAAGGACTGGCACTGGCACTGGTCACTCGATTCACCTGGCATTGTTAGTCATGGTCACTGAATTGACTGGCACTGGTCACTGAAATTAATTTGGAATGAATTGGAATGAATCTGGTAACTGGAATCGTCAGGCACTCACGGGCTCTGGTCACTAAAGCGTTCGACTGGATGCACTGGTTTCTTCATGTTTCTACTCATCAGTGTAATTTTGGTAATGCTCATCTGAAATTTAAGGGATGTGAAAGGACAGTAACCACTAATGCTTGATTGGTCATTGTCATGGTAATATGCCCTTAAGTATACTACAATCTAACCGGGTAACGGAAAATATATTTAAAAGTACCACAGAGTATGGCGGGTGCCTTTTAGAGTATTTCCAGTTCCAAAGGTGCATTGTAGTATACTTAAAGAGTATGCGGGTACTTTTAAGTAGTACCTGAGCTGACAAAACATGATTGAGAAAACCAAGATTGGTCATTGTCGTATTAGGTGCTAGTTGAATGTATTCCCTCGGGTACTCTTAAGAATACTACCCCGTGAACGACAACGACCAATTTAGCAACACTAACAGTATCAACAGGATCTTGATTATAGTGTGATAAGGAGGATGTTTAATCATCCAAAGTATGGTTTTCTTCACAGGCATACTTCACTGTTTAAGTTTGTAATATATTTAAATCAATCACCTGGGAGCACTTTTTGTCCAGGGTTTACATTAATTTTGTCAGAGGTAAAAGTACTAAAACACATGTGTGTATGGATGTCGGATGGCGGCTTAAAGTTTAAGGAGGAGTGAAGTATGTATGGGTAATATATCTCAGTTGGTAGATCACCGTGTTTGTGTTCAAACTGTCATGGGTTTGAGCTGATGAACTTTTCCTCCAAGGTTTACTTCAGCTTATTTATGAAATTATCACTGTAGCACAGTGTTCATACATGCATGTACTTTTCTGAACCATATTATGTCAGAATCTATGGAAAAATAATCATCAAGTCTACATGATGATACTTAAATATTTTGACATTAAACAGACACCAACCGGTCCGTGAATAATGTTCAATACTAGACATAAGCCTTCTACTACTAAGTTCTAAGCTACTAGCGATAGTCATAATATTTAGACCATACTAAAATTACTATCAGATTTGATCACATCTAACCATGAATTTAAAGTTGTTAAATGTAAAATAGTAAAATGCTCTTCCCATATACAACTACCAAAATTAAAATGAGGTCCCTTTATTTGTTCAATAAATTCAACAAACGTACCGTCGCCTTTCTCTAAAAACACATTTGCTGTCGAGCAATTCACTAGCTCACTCAATTTGTACATTTGTTTGCATAAGCGAATTGGGCATAATTAAATGATTCCATCTGCGTAAATTGGCAATAAAATAGTTCTAAATAGATGCATACAAATTACCAGGTTTTAGTTTGATGTATCGTTAATAAAAATTGCTATTTCATTGTTTTATGCCGTTAATCCTATGTTTTCAATTAAATAAACTTTGAATTTGTTTGTTCGGTTTAAACAAAATTATTATTGCAGTTTTTTTTCCAATGGCTGCTGAGCCCTATGCAGATGTGTATGTGAGAGCAAGGAACGACATCTCTGCCTGGATATTGTTGCGAACCGCGTCTGTCATAATGCGTCAGCACACTGATTGGGCATGCGCAGCACATAACTCATTTAAGGACAACTTAACCAGTTGTGGAATAGACTTTAGTTAAAAGCTTCAGCACATTGCATGGTAAGCTTATTTACCAGGCAGGTACATGTAGTCAATACTAGTCATTTGAATTTCCATCATTCAAGAAGTGGCTTTCAGCACATAAATATCACTTTTCAATTGAGGAAATCAACCAGAAGTTACAAAAAGCAAATTATTTAAAATAAACTCAGAAAATCTGCAACTGTATGCTAAAATCTTTAATTCGTGCATTATATTAAAAAAAATGACCATGACCAATGAAAATCACTTTAATTATAAAGTTTTTGTCAAACTTTTAATTGCTTATCTGGAAAATACAAGTATAAATTACTTAGTAAAAGGGTTTTATAGTTTTAAATACGCTGATGATATCGAAGTCTAAGTGGTGTTTTGGAAGCATAGCTTTTGCTCTTAGAAGTCTTGAGTTGAATGATTTTAAGTGTTTTTTTTTAATTCAACTTTTTTCTTGCTTTTATAGATATATATATTTGTTTTAATATAACATTGTTGTAAGTAAAAATATGATATTTTTTAAATACCAAAATCTGCGAACAAGTCCTTTAAGCCCCTTTCTTGCTGTTGGAAACATAATGCCCATTGTTACATATGCAATATTATAAAGAATTTTGTAACGAAGTGAATGTGAGACAATAGCTAAAACGCAATTTTCATAATTTATATATCCACTGCATTTTCATTGAAAACATTTAACTACAATGAGTCCAGTCTGTAAAGACACTAAGGTTTCTGTAAAACGATTAGATGTCCTTTCAACCAAATATGTTTGAAACACTTGGGGTGGAGCCCGGATTTGGAGTGATGCCTGTCAATGCTGAAGTTCAACTGCCCCGATGGAGATACTTCTGGTGGTTGAACTGCGCAAAGAATATCAAATATGTAACCATTGTGAAATAGGCAACTATTATATCAAAGAGTTGTATCAGAAATAAGCTTGTGTGGTTCTATGGGCTGACATAGGTAACCACATCATTTACTAAAATATTACTCTTTTTTATAAAAGTAGTAATGTGTTAAAATACACATTTTTTAAAGAATTAATTTGATGATAAAATTTTAGTGTAATCATGTGTGTTTAAACTGAGAGAAATCTATTCATATAATAAGCGAGAATTACTCTTCATGCACATGGTTATTACTAATTTGACAAGCAGCATTCACTATGGTCATAACAAGATTGCGTTATATATTTTTTTATATACACAATTTGAATTTACAGAATCACTTTCATGTATAAAGTATTGTTTGAAACATTATGACCTACACAACTGGATTATGTGAATGAGATGTCATCACCGCAATGTCACCCGGGTAACTTGGACCACGCACTCCCTCAATCATGATCTAAACATGTTACAAAAAGTCCCAAAACACATACAGGAAATCTTAAGTAGGAAAAGTTTTTGTACACAACAACTCGCATATTTATGAACTACTGACATGCGAAGTATTATGTCTTTGTATCACATATCTTTACATTACTTGTTGATGTTTGGATTCAACTGTCTTAAAAAGCATTCCTCCATGTTTTTAAAATAACACAAGTATGCTGTTTCTCTCAATATATTTTTTTATGAAAAAAATCAACAAAATTTAATTTTTCAAAACCTTTTAAATGGCTCCAGGAAAAGTATGACACCTGTAATTTTTGTTTACAGCGCACATTTTTTTACAATATAGATCTAATTAAATGTAAAAGTACTAAAACTACAATATGCATATCTGAACTGTTTGAAGCCTCTTTTTCTGAATATTCCGCCACTTGAGAATTAAAATTGAATTTTTATACTAAATGTACACAACTTTAAAACAAGAGAAACATTAAGTTTGAAATTAAATGACTTTTTAACAAAAAAAGGCAAAAATATCGTACAGATGAAATATTCTCTTAGTAACAGACTGGCTCTAGGAAGGCACCCTAACAACATTGATTAATTATATATTTCTAATCAATATGTCCAGTTATCATTTGGATATGCAAACACTTAAACTGATTTTGCTAATTTTTTATAAACATTTTACTTTTTCAAAACAAAATCTAAAACTCACAGGTTTTAAACCCAAAACAATAGGTGAAAGAATTTTCTAAAAAGAGTAGTTTATTTTTTTATCAGAAATCAAATATGTGACCATTTTCAAAATATGCGGGTGGCTGAATCTAGAGGAATGGATTAAACTGTAGAAAAGAAGAAAAACGTGAATGGAGTAATAGAAGAGTATCCAGTCTGTCCATTGAATCACTGGTCATTTTGGTCGCAGCTAAGCAACCAGATCATGGCGTTGGTTGCCCCGGTAACCAGGTTGACAGTGAGCGTACAGATAGTGGAGCTGTACATGTGGAACCAGAAGTTGGGTTGAGCATCTCGATGAACAGGTACTTTCCTGTAAAATGTTGTCATTTTGAGGATAATATAGAAAAGAACTGGTGTAAAAAGAGAGAAAGAAATCATAAGAGAGATATATTAGCCAAATGAACTGATAATTTCCTACAAAATAAATCGATACTGTGCTGATAATGTACACAATATTTGAATTATTATGCCATTATCATTTATGGCCATTTTTACCTTTGAACACTTGAATTCTTTTGTATGACACGCCATCCAATGACTGTGAACAAAATTAATGTACAGAGTCATTTCAAAATATCACAATTAATGGCATAGTTATGGCCTGGCCAAGCTCAGTTACCTGCAATCATGAGCAGAATTATATCCATTGAATATTTGACCTTCTAACTAGCTGATTGAGAGGAAAATTTAGATAATTTAATCTTAAAAGTAAGTGAACAAATAGGCCAGACACAAATCTGCAGTCCATTCTGTGTACCGTAACAGAAAAGTGCATAATATGTTTATAAAATATAATTATAGATAATTGTTGACCAACAAAATTAGAACTGGAAGACAACGGCAGTAATCTCAACTTGTAACAGCACAAATATCAGTCCCAAGTTACTGTTGTCAAGATGTTCTCCTCATGCAGGAGTCCCAGATTTGCCCATTTTGTTTGTTTCAATTTTTGTTTTCGTTTTCTTTATTAGAATTTGAATAATTTCTTCTTAAAAACAGTCAAGAGTATAGAACAATACATGCGTTCATAGGACACATATGCTCACACATTCCAGGTTTGCAGGCTTTCCAGCAGGCGTCATCAAAAACCTAGGAGAAAACTAAGAGTGCTCTGAACAAAAAACTAGCAAAAAACTACAAAGGTTTATGAAAAACTAGGGGTTATACCATTACTAGAAATGGCGCGGTAGATGCCGACGCGTATCACCTAGCCGCGACATGAATGGTCGAGATTGACCTTGTTGACATAAGAGATTTTCAGTAGTAAAGTGATGTCACGTCAATTGGTGAATAAATGAAGAAGTTATGTAAAAACAAGGAGTTGGATCAAAATTCCATCACTGTCACCGTCGCACATTTGCTCATAGTTACCATGTGTGTAAGTTTCAAGGTTCTAGTGCTCATAGTGTAGGAGGAAATATGGTCCGATAAAAAAAAACGGAGATCAATACAATATCCCTACGCTTTTAAAAGCGTGGGGATAACAAATCATACCTTTTTGTAAGTATTTTCATTATACACACAAATGCAGAAGCTGTTTGGCTGACTTTACTTTCTTGGGCTGATCTATTGGACAAAAGTAGAGCGCATGGCATTGGTGTGTAGGTAGCTTATATGTAATTAAAGCTTGGGATTGAACATTAATTATTTAAGTAATATTTTAAAACAATGAAAATCTTGTTTTGTGGTGTTGCCATGTATCTGGGTTTTTTTAAACAAAGAAATAAACTTACTGTATACATATGAGTATAAATAAATTAGTTATTTATCAGTTGAAAATTTAGTCGCTCGCAAAATGGGACTATCAATGTTTCCAAGTTAGGAGTCCCAGGACCAGTTATGAAATCCTATTGCCAGAACAGTCATTGTGTTTTTACCCAGTGTAGACTTTCACCAATATGGGAATAGGGCCAGGTCCCAGGATTGGGAAAAATAGTGTTGTTTGGCTAAAATTGGGAAATAAGTGTTGCTGTCTTTTTACTAACAAATACTTTAAAATTAAGAATAAAAGTAATTTAAATAATTTTTTGTTAACACATTTATATTTCAGCTAGATTGCATCAAAAGCCTAAGGTTTAAAGAAACTCTTGAATTTATTTCTTAGGTATAACCAGTGCAAGAACTTGATGTCTTAAGAAAAGATCAGGGACCTGTCTTATCAACGATTTAACAACAAACTTTTGTAACGACTGGATTTTCATCTCCATACAAAAAGACATTTATAATCAATATGTAACTAAAACAAAGGCCATGGGAAAATTGAATTAGAGTTTGTGGCTAAATGATTACACTTCTTCAAAAATTGCATCATAACTTAACAAGAGCATCGCCTAGCGGATGCATGCTCGACTTTTCTCAGTCTTGATAGAGTAACAAGCAAATTTGTTGAATTGATATCCCCCGCCAAACTAGAGCTTTGTCACAGAAAACAAGCATTTGTTTCAAGATACAAAGGGTCATAACTCCGTTATTAACAGATGGTGTACAATGCCATTTGGCGTGCATCATCCTCTTAGCCATTTATAGACTCATACTAAGTTTTTTTTTCAAAGAAATCCGCGAAAGCACTTCCGAGATATGGCTCCGGACACAAAAGTGCCGGACGGACGGACGGAAGGACGGACAGACGGAAAACACCAAAACAATATCTCTCCGCCTTTGGCGGGGGATAATAAATGCTTGATATTGTTATATTATATATATATATATATATATATATATATATATATATATATATATATATATATATATATATATATATATTATAAGAGATATTTTAGTTATGTCTGGCATGAGTGTTGTACCCAAATGTTCAATTTATAAAATTTTAACGAAAATGTCTACCTTTGACCTTGAAGGTCATCATTGACCTTGACCTTTTTACCACTCAAAATGTGCAGGTCGATGAGATACACATGAAAAAAATGACCTTTGACCTTGAAGATTTATCTTGACCTTTCACCACTCAAAATGTGCAGCTCCATGAGATACACAGTCATGTATGCCTAATATCAAGTTGCTATCTTCAATATTGCAAAAGTTATGGCCAATATTAAAGTTTTTGAACGACGACGACTACGACGTCGCAGAAAGACGATAGGCTTTACTGTGTGTTGAGAATGAAACAATTTTATCTCTAATGAAAAGGCTTGATGGATAGAACAGTTTTACACACAATTATTGAAATCAATACAAATTTGTGTGCCCCTTTATATTCAGAGGATTGACAGTGCCAGAGCATTTGTACTTAAAGGCTATGTTCTCATATTGAGCAATTACTGCCATATTGCTGTGTACCAGTATATTTTAGTTCATAAAAGTATCTTTTTCCCTATCCTGATATTCGTTTTGGCCAAACCATTTTTAATTGTTTTCAAAAACTAACATTTAACATGTTAAAGTATAAAGTTTTAAACAAGCCGTCGTTCCAGCAGTTGAATCGTTCACCGCACTTTTAAGTATTGCATTCCAACCCGCAAGGTATCTGGGTCAGTTCAGGGTCAGTAAACGGATCTTTATATAATATAGAGGCTATCATGTTAACAAGGTCAGGCAAGTATATTAGAATAACACTTCCCTTACTAGGTTAACTGGAATGGTGAACTGGAATTGTATTGAGACAAGAAATATGTTCAATGAAGATATTCGGCGATATAATAATGGTATGTTAATCATAGATTCCTAATGTGTTTTCAACAATATCATGATTAATATTATTTTTGATTAATTTAACAAGCATTATTCAATCGTTTTCACCAATTTATTAAGCATGAGCGCGATTCTTCCAGATACTGTTAATAATCGAATCAAATAGCAATGCCCGACATACCAAAAAACAAGGTTTGTTCATAACACTTGTGTATACATATTTAAAATATGTACGGATATATCGCCTGTGACCGGTTGACTTATGTTTTTATTTAACTTCAATTCTTCTTTTGTTTTTCTGTTTTGTATCTATAAATATATGATACGCACTCTGTAATAATGTAAAATAAGCCGCAAAAACTCTGCAAAACATCCCGTTCTGCGTGTGATGCAGCTTAGAACTGCATGGAAAAAGACATTCACTATCTTTGATCTTATGCATTAAACTTCACCAACTCCAACCACAATTAACGTACATTTTTTTAAAGATATTTCTTGTTAAATATTATAATTAAATATTAATAAAAATTAACCCAACACCGACGAAGATCAGGTGATGACATAAGCTCGTATTTTTTTTTCAAAAGAGTAATGCACCTACGCAATAGTCATGTTGTCATAAAGAATTTCAAAGTTTGAGTTAAATATCTTTGATAGTGTTTAAGTTTTAGAAATTAAACAACATATTCTAATTTAAAAAAGGGCATAACTTTAAAAATATTGTTGACAGAGTTATCCAGCTAAATCTAAACAAGTTTCTTGTCCCCATAAGGAAGTAGTCCAAGTCTGAATTGATTATCTTTGATAGTATTCAAATCATTGAACTTATTAAAAAAATAACCCAACATTCTAATTTAAAAAGGGGCATAACTCTAAAAAAAATGCTGACAGAGTTATGCACCTTGACCTACACATTTGTCTTGTTGCCATAAAGAAGTATTCCAAGTTTGAGTTAAATATCTTTGATAGTGTTAAAGTTAATGAACGTAAGTGAAGATTTAGCCCAAAATTCTGAGTTAAAAAGGGGCATTTCTCTAATTATAATGCTGATAGAGTTATGCAGCTTGACCTACATATGTGCCATGTTGCCGAAAAAAAATATTTCAAGTTTGAGTTTAATTATTTTTTTTAATATTATTATTAAATATTAAAAAAAAATAACCGGACGCCGACGCGAAGTTGAAAAGGGGCATAACTTTAAAAATATTGTTGACAGAGTTATCCAGCTAGACCTAAACAAGTGTCTTGTCCCCATAAGGAAGAAGTCCAAGTTTACATTGATTATCTTTGATAGAATTCAAACTAGTGACCTGAAAATCAATAGGGGTTATCTGCCAGTCCAGTGATGCATTTTGCCGTGCGTCCCGCGTGCCAGACGCACGTTTTTTTCTGGGGACGCATCATTCTCAAACATGAGCGTCGTCAGGACGCATTGTTAAAAAACTCGATTTTCAACATCGTCAAAGTTATACATACCGAGTTCGATTTGTGGAGATAAGCGAAATACATGTCGACTCAACACCGTTTTTACTTGTAGAACGGAAGTCACATTACTACTTCGGAATGTAGAACGCGTATTTTGATTGGTTAAAATATATCAATTATCCAATTAGTTACGGCGTTTTATTAAAAATTCGTTGGGCGGTTAGCTGGGTAAACAAATAAAATGCCACCCAAAAAGGTTTTAAAAATTGATCCTCAACAATTTAAATTAACATCTTTCTTGAAAAAAACCAGTTTCTCGGCCTAAGAACCCAAGACTGACACTCCCAGTGTAGACTACAATGACAATGGTGTTTCTAAAGAAATTTCCGGAAATAAAAACGATCGAAAATTTCAGACGAAGTGGCTCTGGCTCTATTTTTGGCTGTGCTATGTTCCTAGTGAGAAAAACGCAGACGGCTACATGTTTTGTTCTGTGTGTACTGACCACAACAAGGTTAATGGTATGACGAAATTAGCGAAATGTCAAAACTTACAGCACTCCACTCTTTCAAGACATGTCAGTTTGAAGAAGGCTATACACCTTAAATACATTATGAGTGTTGTTACACTAAATCTGTATTGAAGGTGTAAACCTTTTGACCAAAGGAGAAATTGTCTTTTGTTACACTGTTTGCAAGGGCTTATTTTGACCAAAATATTATAAACACTAGTCATCCAATTTAGTAAAACCCTAGTAAGTCCAAATTGTTAAAGATGTTAATAAAAGTTCTCTGTTTAAGATGTTAAATGTTTCGTTGTTTGTTATTAAAAGTAAAAAACAAATAAAGATTTTACTTGCTATAAACCGATTTCAGTTTTAAGCTGTAAAATTGCATTAAAAGAGCCCCTGGCTTAGGCGTATCATGTTAAGTAGATTATTTGTAACGAATTTACAAAGACACAATATGGGACCCATTGTTTTCAGTTTGGACCCATTGTTTCAAAATATGTGAGTCCCAGGGACTCATTGATGTAGAGATGTAGATTTCAAAATGTTCCTATGCAGTTTTATGATCCTAGGTGTAAGCTTTCTTGAGTTATCATCCGGAAACTATTTTACTTTGTCGAGTCACCGTGACCTTGACCTTTGACCAACTAATCTGAAAGTCAATAGGGGTCATCTGCAAGTCATGATCAATGTACCTATGAAGTTTCATGGTCCGAAATGTGTATTTTCTTGAGTTATCATTCGGAAACCATTTTACTGTTTCAAGACACCGTGACCTTGACCTTTGACCTAGTGACCTGAAAATCAATAGGGGTCATCTGCAAATCATGATCAATGTACATATTAAGTTTCATGATCCTAGGCCTACAGGTTCTTGAGTTATCTTCCGGAAACTATTTTACTGGTTCAAGTCACCGTGACCTTCACCTTTACCTAGTGACCTGAAAATCAATAGGGGTCATCAGCAGGTCATGATCAATGTACCTATGAAGAGTTATGATCCTATGCGTAAGCCTTCTTGCGTTATCATCCGGAAACCATTTTACTATGTTGAGTCACCATGACCTTTGACCTAGTGACCTAAAAATGAATAGGGGTCATTTGCCAGTCATGATCAATGTACCTATGAAGTTTCATGATCTTAGGCCTAATTATTCTTCAGTTATCATCAGGAAACTATTTTCTATTTTGTGTCACTGTGACCTTGACCTTTGACCTAGTGACCGGAAAATCACTAGAGGTCATCTGCGAGTCATGATCAATGTACCTTTGAAGTTTCATGGTCCTAAAAGGGGCATAACTCTGAAAATACACAATTGTCTTGTTGCCATAAAGAAGTATTCCAAATTTGAGTAAAATATCTTTGATAGTGTTAAAGTAATTTGACTTTATAAAAAACTTTAATCAACGCCGATGCTGGGCAGAGTAGTATAGCTCTCATTTTTCTTCGAAAAGTCGAGCTTAAAATGGCCTATGATGTTTAATAAGATGGGCTCCTTGTGAATGTTCCCAGGATGGGAATCAGACTAATAACCTCCTGATATCTACATGGGCTCCTTGTGAATGTTTCCCAGGATGGGGATCAAAATAATGACCTGATATCTACATGGGCTCCTTGTAAATGTTTCCAAGGATGGACATCAAACTAATAACCTCCTAATATCTACATGGGCTCCTTGTGAATGTTTCCCAGGATGGAAATCAAACTAAAAGCCTCCCGATATCGACATGGGCTCCTTGTGAATGTTCCCATGATGAAATCAAACTAATGACCTCCTGATATCTACATGGGCTCCTTGTAAATAATCACAGAATGGGAATCAAACTTATGACCTCCTGATATCTACATGGGCACCATATCCTATTTGCCACAATGAAAATTTGATGCAAAAGGAATCATTAATCTTAAGTATCTTTAACATTTAACAACATTTAAACTTTTTTCTGTGAAGAGTTCTGAATAGAAGCTCAATAGACATTTCAACAGAGATCACTAATTTCCCTATTATTAGCATGCTTTCTTTCATCACTGTACTCAGACATCACTGTTGACCAAGATCCGATATCAACACAACTTCTATGGCAACGTGTCGAATTTGGGCTTCATCAAAAATAAACAACTAATTTTCCTGATGTTAAAACACACTTCATACATCACTGTCCAGTAAATAAATAAATAAATATTATGTTTTAACCAATTTGTTATGAGATTGATTGCATCAAAAACCAGACCCTCATAAAGACACCTTTCCTTCTTGGAAGAACTATGATTTGAAAAGATCTTGTGAATACTCTTTAAGTGGGGATCCAACCTTGGGTCTCAAAGAACAAGGCTTTCCGCTTTTGTGTATTTTTTTTAAAGGACGTGTCTTCTTAACGAAATTCCAGTTAAGAATAAAGTGTGGTCCCTGGTCAGCCTGTGTGGACTGCATAAGCTTATCTGGGACGCCACTTTACACACAAGTATTAAGCCCATTTTTCCAAAAACAAGGCGCATATGTATGAAACGGCCCTGAAAGCTTGGTAAAAAGTGAGCCATTTACTCACTTGTGTTGATGTTAGTTGTATGATCGTTAGTGGGTCCCGTCATGGCGGAAGGTGTGCTGCATGACCTCTGAATCCAATCAATTTAATCCGTGCGACTCTGCTTCCAGCCACAGGGTCCGATGTCAAACGTGCACAGGATGCCAGCTGACAGAAAAATTGAAAGTTAATGGGTAAAACCAAATACACAGTCTGAGTTTTAGCTTTTTAATGTTGGTGCATGATGTATTTTGAAGTCTTTTGAATTTGAATAAGGTCATAGTGTGCATCTGATAAACCACGGGTCAGTAAATCTGCTGGGTTGTCATGGGTGGGCAATATTTCCATGCTGATTGCTCTGTCAGCTGGTGGATTTCGTCTTCTCGGTTTCGAACAAAGCGTTTCAATGATTTAGATGCAGTTAGCCAGTGGAGTACAATTTGGCTGTCTGGCCAAAATGTCACTTTCTGTGGGGGAAGGGACTCGTGTAGGTGGGATGAAAGTCTGGCTCCAATCAATGCTGCCATCAGTTCAAGTTGGGGTAGGGTTAATGTCTTTAGTGGCGCTACTCTGTTCTTTGCCATTACCAGTCTAGATTGTGATTGGTCGCAAATGAAGGCTGCCGCTCTGTTGGATTTGATGCTTGCATCTACAAGGATATGAAGGCTGGTTCCACTGTTCACTGAGGGTAAAAATTGTCTGGAAAACTTCACATCTGTAGCTCTGTTGAGGGATTTAGCTAGCTGATTCCAGGTTTCGCATATATGATCGGGAAAAGCGGTATCCCAGTCATATTTGGCTTTCCATAGTTCTTAAAGGAGGATTAGTGCACTGACAGACACGGGGCTAAGTAGACCAAGGGGATCATAGATCTGGTATAAGTATTTTAGAATGGTTCTCTTCGTAACGACATCTAGAATAGGGATATTTCTCTCAGCAAATGACATTTCATCCTTGACCGGGTTCCATCTCATTCCAAGTATCTTATTCACTTCGTCCGTATCTAGCACATTCTCTTCTTTTGCACGGGATCTAAGCGTTTCACTGTTGGAGGTCCATGAAAGGACTTTCATACCTGCGCTGGATCAAACTTCGGGACTCTGTGAAGTAGGTTAGATATGACTATATCTCGAAGCTTGCAAGTAAATTGTCCAGGTATATATCTTTCTTGATGACCTTGGCTGAGGGCACGTGCTTGTTTATTTCAAAATGTTTCAAAATTGTTGCACTAAGCACGAATGGCGAGCAAGTGACAACAAATAACACGTACTTGAAATGGTAAGTTTGTAATGGGCTGTTGGGGTTTGTAGTATGACTTGTCCACAGAAATCTGGAAGGGTCTCGGTCACCTTCATTTAATCCGACATGAAGGAAGGCTTTCTCAATGTCTGTTGCGATGGCGTAACCATGGAGACAGAATTTCACTAGTATGGTGGTAAGGTCGACTCTAAACAATCATTCAAGCTCGGGAACTGGGGAGATTTGCGGCAGCTGCAATCATATACTATCGAAATGAGTGTGGTTGCTGAATCCTTTGTCACTGGTTGGTGGGGAATGTAATGGAGTTGTCCTGTGGGTGGGGTATCGTTATCTATTCTATCAATAAAACCACGACGTTCCTGTTCAGCAATGATTTCTTCATAATGCTGGAGTAGATGGGGCTCTCTACGTAGTCTTCTCAGGGAACTATCGGTTCTTGCTTTCACTATGTCGTAGTTACTAGGGAGGAGCGAGTGGTCTAGTTACCAAGGTAATTTGGCAGTGAAGCGTCCATTCTCGTATTCTATGGATGAGGTCTGGTAATCCTTGAAATAGCGGGTCTTGTCTATATTGTCTTCGCTCTGAGTAACTCCCATACTCTCCAGATTGCAAACACGTTCTAATATATCCGTTGTCATAGATGACGCCATTACATTAAACACGTGATCTGTAGCTCGGTAGTTTTGTGCTTGGATGGGTCCGGATAACATGTAGCTGATGTTTGATATCACGGCGGTGGGTCCATTTCCACGTACTATGTGGTCTTCAACGATATCCCAGTAAAAGTCTGCACCTAACAGCATCGAAATTGTAAATATGGAGTTTCCTGTAACTGGATGGGCGAGTTTGTGACCTTGTTGATACGGTAAATCGGACACTGATGGTTGGAATCTCTGGTTGAGGGGCGTTGAAATGTTAGGTACTATTAATGCTCGTATCGGGATCTTCTGGGCTCTATCTTTAATAACGTTTACTATAGCCACATCTGTTTTCTGTGCTTTGTTGCTAGTGCTCCAGAACGATGATAAGTATATAGGTTCTGTGCCTTGTATGGGGAGTTCAAGTTCCTGGGTTAATTGTTCCGTAATAAACGACTTCTGGGCACCCTCATCGAATAATATGATAGCTTCAGTCTGTATATTACATGCTGATATGGTTGCTATGGCAGTTCTCAACAGTACATCCTTGTCTGGAAGGCTCGTGCACGAATGAAGTACGGATGCAGTCTCAACGTTTTTCGTCTGTATGTCCTTTTCTCAAGATTTATAAATTGCCATATGGTGTTTTCGCTTGCATAATTGGCATCGTCTCCTTGAACTGCATTTAGCAACTTGGTGAGTGCCTAAACAGTTAAAACACAAGTGTTTCTCTTTTACTATTTTCAGACGGAATTCTGCAACCGGGTTGGTTTAACATTCATGGGATTTGTGGTAACTATCACAAAAGGCGCACTTTATCTAGGGTCTGTGTGATGAACTTCCAGTTGGGGGTTTTGGGTAATTGGGGGGGGGGGTTTGCTTTATTTCGCTCCTGTATGAAATGACGCGTTTGCGCTGAAATCCTCTACTACCGGTTTGCTACGGATGTAACCTGTTTCTAGGATTCCAATCTCCCTGATGATTGCACGACGTAGATCCTCTAGTAACCAACTGTTATCTCCCTTTTCACATGCTAATTGCCTCCTTATTTCAACTGGCATCTTATATATTACAACTGGGACTAGCAAACTACCGTATGTGTCGGACTCTGACCCATAGCTTCTAAACTGCGAATGTAGGTCTCCATTTTATCATGAAAAGTTCTCAAACTGGACACTTTACTGGGCGGGGCAGATAGTTATAATAGAGCCTGCATGGAAGCGTGTATGATTTTGTATTGCTGACCATACCTTTCCTTCAGTAGATCTATAGCACGTTCATAATTTGCGTTAGCCATCACAATATATCTTCACTAAAACTTGGTAATGCAATTTTAGGTAGCCTGTAAAATTGGGCCACTCTCTTCAATTTCCTCTATCATGCCATTTATGTAAATAAGATACGACAGCGGCAAACTTTTGCCTCCCTGACGGAACTACGAAAACTGACGAAAATAACGTCAAAAGTTATTTGTAAATGAATTAAATTAAGCGACCTTGTAAATGCAAAAAGTTTTCAGAAGTTATTGAATATATAATTTATTATTCATCCATATCGCTAAATCTGAATATTTCTAAAGAATGTACATAAAGACAGCAATTCAATACACTTTTATCCAGTTGGAGTCATGGAGGTGTGTATTAATACCATTTTATCTCTCAGCAGATTCACTCATTTACATGTATTTTAATGATGAAAAAAAGCTTTAAAAAATTGTGAAATAAAATATTTCGCATTTTCATTATCTGAAATTGCTGTCAATTTAAGACAAAACGTAATGATTCATACATAAAGACACAATCATCTATTAGATGTTTCATGGGATATATTTCACATAGTACAAACTTTTCCTCACCAACAATTTTCATGAGAGATGTTAGACATGGTATAAGCTGTTGCTCACCAAAATGCTTAATAGCTGATTCAGATCTCTACTTACCAAAAGGTGTTGGTCTGGGTTTAGTGGCTGGACTTTGTGTTGAAGAGATGTTGCCTGGATTGGCACTCTCTGGTTGGTCTGCAAAGTTTTATGGAAGTGGGGATTATAGAACTGTTTAACATAAGTCTACATACAAGAATACTAGGTTGCTGGTGTGCAAAACGCGAGTCAAAATTATGTTATATTAAATACATGGAGATATGGGATTTAAATTATTGGGATAAAAAAATATAAACTGTACAGCTTTTTATTTGATCGCTTTATCTGTTTTTTATATGAAGAGAAAGCCAAGCAAATTCTTTAAAATATAAATAGCGCTCAAGAATTTTCCAAAGAATAAGTAGTAACATGATGGGAACAATCTATAAACAACACAACGCTTATTTAAATAAATAAAAAAATGTAAATATAATAACAAATATCAATACAAATATGCAAATAAAACCTAATACTTTACATACATCCTTAGTTATTAGACACCATTGTAAAGTCCTCAATAGCAATATTTTCCCAATGTAAAAAGAGCCTCTAATGCCCTCTAATTAGATCGTGTAAAGGGAGGGAATTGCGCTGATGGGGAACTGCCCTTTTTGTCCCCCTTGTTTTCTTGTTGACTCCACAGGAGCTGTGGCTGAGTTGTTGTGGTGTTCAAGTAGACATTTAGAGAGCCTATGTAATGTATGGTCACATTTTTAATGAAAAAATACCATATATTATTAGCATATAGGGAAATTAATATCAAGGGAATGTGTACAAAGGAAAAAAAGAAAGAAAAAAGGAATATGTCATACATTTCAACATCCTCAATTACCCGGTACATTGAATGCATCTGAATTTATACCAAAAATAATAAAGTTGCAATACTTAATAACATGTAAGATAAAACAATATGTATTTCAAATTTTATAAGTTAATAAACAACAGGAAAAACATGTAACTGGTTTATTAGAACCGAAGACATGTGTTACATATCTCTTGAGGCTCCAACATTTAGGAACAATACAAATAATATCGTAAGATACATAAAAGAAGAGGGCCATGATGGCCCTGAATAGCTCACCTTTTACTAGAATTGGCCCGATGACCTAATTTTTGACCCAAGGTGACCCATATACGATCCAAGGTCAGATATTATGAAGATAAACATTCTGCCCATATTTCATTAAGATCAGATGCAAACTATCACCTCTATTGTCTACACAAGGGTTTTCTATGATTTGGTCTAGAGACCTAGTTTCAGACCCAAAAGACAAACCCAACCCAGATTTCATCAAGATTAACATTCTGGCAAAATTGTATTAAGATTGGATGAAAACTGTGACCTATTCTGTCTACAAAAGTGGGGGTTTTTAACTTTGATCTAGTGACCTTGTTTTTGACCCAAGATGACCCAAATTCCATCCAACCCAGATTTAAACAAGACAAACATTCTGACCATATTTCATTAAGATCTGATGAAAATGGTGACCTCTATTGTCTACACAATGTTATTCTATTTTTTTACCTAGTGGCCTAGTTTTTGACCCCTGATGACCCTTATACAATCCCAACCCAGATTTTATCAAGATAAACATTCTGACCAAATTTCATAAAGATTGGATGAGAACTCTGACCTCTATTGTCTACACAAGGTTTTTCTAATATTTGACCTATTGACCTTGTTTTTGACCCCAGATGACCCAAATACAATCCCAACCGAGATTTCATCAAGATAAATACTCTGACCAAATTTCATAAAGATTGGATGAAAACTGTGAGCTCTATTATCTACACAAGGTTTTTCTATTTTTTGGACCTAGTGACCTAGTTTTTGACCCCAGATGACCCAAATAAAATCCCAACCCAGATTTTATCAAGAAAAAAAATCTGACCAAATTTCATAAAGATTGGATGAAAACTGTGACCTCTACTGTCTACACAAACACATTGTTGACGGACGCACGCACGGACGCATGCACGCCGGACATCACACGATCACATAAGCTCACCATGTCACTTTGTGACAGGTGAGCTAAAAACAAATAAATAAATTGCATACACCCATGCAACCTAATTGCAACATACCTATAGTGCTGCCGTACATTTCAGAACATTCAAAGACAATTATCGAACTCGACGATGTAGACGACCACACATTTTTACTAATACCTGTGTTTGTTGGTAAAGCGATTTAAAATTAATTTTGCGTTTATCTTTCAAAAACAACTAAATATAAGTCTCAGTAATATTATTTTTTATTTTAACGACCGACGACATGTGTTATGTTATAGGCAAACGACCACACACTGTATTCTTGACACATGTATGCATGCAATAAAATTATATTTCAGATGGATGACTCAAACCCACAAATATGCCGCTATTGTGGCAACGTTCTTAAAAGCAAGTCGTCTCTGCGCCAGCATGAGATTAGTCACACAGGGACTGCGAAGGGTTATACCTGCTGCGATAAAGTGTACTTCAGCAAGGCGAATCTGAACAGGCACAGGTGCAATAATTTTGTAAATCATATATTGAATATGTTTGTCAGAAAGTGTTATTAATACAATAATATGCTGTTAAGTTCTTCTTTTTTATGTCTATTTAACCCTTATGAAATTTTACAAATTAGAGGAACAAAATCGACACAGCAAAGATGGGTGCTTATCCTATCAAAAATAGTGTGTTTCATAACTAGTATGTCATGTCACATGCAAAAAGTCTAACTTGCTTATGTTTGTAATGGGATCAACATCGGCTTAATAAGCAGCTTGTAGTACTCATAGTTTAAGGCCCAGACTCACTAACATTTTGCGATGCCGGTGGAGCCCCGTTGCGTGACCCGGGGTTCTACCGGGATGAACTTAGGCTCCACCGGAAACGTCCGGGATGAACTGGGGACAACCGGGGCTATACCGGCAAACTATTAAAATGTTTAATACCTCTGGGATGAATCGGGAGTCACCGGTCCGTACTGGGAACAACCGGCGCGGCACCGGGAACAACCAGGGCAGCATCGTAGCTCCACCGGCAAGAACCGGGGCTCATCCGGGATGCTATTGACCCCGGCAAAACTACGGCAACGTCCTGGTATGACGCCGTTATAGCCCCGATGAATGCCGGCAGAGTCCCAGAAGCTACAGTTCACCAAATAATGCCGGTAGAGCTACGGTTCGTGCCGGTGGAGCCACGGTTGTAGCCGGTTAATTACGGCAGAGCTACGGTTATTGCCTCCAGGATGAACGGGACGCTACCGACTTCGACCGGGACTCTACCGGCTACGACCAGGGCGTCACCGGGATAAACCGTAGCTCTACCGGGGCTGACCGGGACTCTGCCGGGATGTAAACCGAGGTAGTACCGGGGCAGCACAGGGAATATGTTACCGCGCTAAAAAATAACCATCGATCATCATGGAAGTTGCCTGTCGACCGGCTCTATCAAACCGGGATGAACCGGGGCTACACCGGCAATAGTGAGACTTGGACTTAACTCCATATGATTAATACTTATTGACCCATAATAAAATATTTTGACTAAAATAAGAAAATTGAGTATGATCTTATATAATTACATGCTATTTAATGGTACTGATAATTATAATTGTAGATGTCATGTACATGGCGAAGAGAAGGCATTCATGTTTACTAAGTGCAGTAAGTAATTTCCTACAAAAGTTGACCTGCAGAAGCACACGCGGCGGATAACTGGGCAGACAATTGCGTGTGATAAATTTGGCGTACGTTTTGTTTTGCTGAGAAACCCAATTTAAAGGCACACATAGATATGCACAACGAAGAACATAACTTGAAATGCTTGAAATGTGACAAAGTATTCCGGCATCGGAGTAGCCTGTCTCTTCACATGAAAGTACACAGCAGTAATTAAGCGACGCAAAAAGTACAGTTCGCTTATCATGCATTTGAATTGTGCTGTCCGTTCGGCCGTTTCATTAAATATTGTTCGACAAATTTAGAATACGATTCATATTTTTAAGAAACAATATTGCAACACAGCAATGTATAATAATACTAATTTCCAGTATACTTATTTCATCATATTCCCACCATTGTTTATATTTAAAATGGATAATGATGAACAGCTTGTACAATTTCAGATTTCAGATTTGAGTCGCAAATCAAAATTACTGTACGGTGTTTGATGTAACTGCCCCGAAGTAATTATGTGTAGTTACATTCATTTTCTACATGGTCCTATTACTCGTCCAAACACAGTTTGTGTGGAATATTGGAATACCCCTGTCAGTCGGCTAGTGACCTAGTTTTTGACCCCAGATGACCCAAATGAAATCCCAACCCAGATTTTATCAAGAAAAAAAATCTGACCAAATTTCATAAAGATTGGATGAAAACTGTGACCTCTACTGTCTACACAAACAAATTGTTGACGGACGCACGCACGGACGCATGCACGCCGGACATCACACGATCACATAAGCTCACCATGTCACTTTGTGACAGGTGAGCTAAAAACAAATAAATAAATTGCATACACCCATGCAACCTAATTGCAACATACCTATAGTGCTGCCGTACATGTGCTGAAGCACTGTGCGCCTGTGGAAGGGTTGAATGTTGACTGATAAGCCATGTCTTGTTGCCGGAGACTCGCGGGGCTGACGTCCTGATGTATATGTAGTGACCTGGGGCAATGGTAAAATGACTGTTTGAATATACAAGTCAATTTATCTATAACGAATGAGCAAACAATTCACCAAATATTCATAAAAGGTACAAATATTTAAAGATATAAATATTGCATACGATAAATTTCCTTTAAATATATGTATCTTGAATCAAATCTTAAATCACATTATTAAATATACAAAACATTAAAAAATAAATAATCTTATTTATAAAAATAAAGGACATATTCGTTTTTTACAATCAAGACCTTAAAATTGTTGTTTTCATATGTTTTTAAAACAATATTCTTCCAAATTAATATAATGTAAAAACGTAATTCACCTAGGAATATTCCAATCTCGTGATCCCAACTTGGTCCTGTGCCTGTGGTGTCAGTGGTTCCCACCTTTCTCAGCCATTCAAAATCATCGCCAGTTGGGGTTTTGGTCAATGAACAGGTGTCTGTCTCAAAGTTGCATGACCCCGAGGACCCCGTACACGAGCCGTCAAAGACGCTCTCGTCATCGATTGATATGCCAATCAGTTTCCATGAATACCCTCAAACGCCAACTACAACAATAAGTTATTACAAGATATGAATCATTTCTTTCTTGATTCTTTATAGCTCAGATCCCTTTGATCAAAATGAAAAAATGTTCCTCTTTATTTTTTTTGTACGTTTTGTTTTGCTGAGAAACCCAATTTAAAGGCACACATAGATATGCACAACGAAGAACATAACTTGAAATGCTTGAAATGTGACAAAGTATTCCGGCATCGGAGTAGCCTGTCTCTTCACAAGAAAGTACACAGCAGTAATTAAGCGACGCAAAAAGTACAGTTCGCTTATCATGCATTTCTATTGTGCTGTCCGTTCGGCCGTTTCATTAAATATTGTTCGACAAATTTAGAATACGATTCATATTTTAAAGAAACAATATTGCAACACAGCAATGTATAATAATACTAATTTCCAGTATACTTATTTATTTCATCATATTCCCACCATTGTTTATATTTGGAATGGATAATGATGAACAGCTTGTACAATTTCAGATTTCAGATTTGAGTCGCAAATCAAAATTACTGTACGGTGTTTGATGTAACTGCCCCGAAGTAATTATGTGTAGTTACATTCATTTTCTACATGGTCCTTTTACTCGTCCAAACACAGTTTGTGTGGAATATTGGAATACCCCTGTCAGTCGGCTGTTTGTTACGCTACACAGGTGTACTTTTGACGCAAATCTGTCTCTTAGTTGTTTTGTTGTATCGGCATAAAACGTAATAAGATATGATGTTAAATAAATTTATTCTATGGCGAAATGCAAGACGTTAAATGGTGCCAGAGTTATTTTCTGTTGAGCGCAGTCAAATTTTGCATACCTACATAATGTACAAGTCTACTTTTGTTTTATGCACTAAAGTTTGCATCTAAAGTTTGTTGTGTATTAAAATGAAACTTTGTTAATGAGTTTTATACTTAATACAATACTTCGTTTTGGTGTATGTCATGTCATTTATTGCAGAGTTGTCCCCTCTCACTTAGGTAAATTTTCTTGTTTTACCTTGCTCACGATACCTACATCATTGTACAGGCGAACTAAACAACTAACAATTATGTGCATCAAACTGAAACTTCATAGCTCTGTTGTTCATACTTTGTATAAGTGCGAGACATAATTTTTGTGGATGCAACACTATTTTTCAGGGACAATTAGCGGCTTATACAGTTAAAAACAATATTACAATTATTGCTTTAAACGTAGATATCTTGTTGAAAGTCACTTAGAAGCATATATATTTCAATAATTATACACAGTTGTGCATGGGATATTTTAGCAACTGCGGCAACATTGTAGTAGCTTATAGTAATGTAATGTACATGGCAATACCTCTAAGCCGGTAGATACCGGACGTGTAAATATGCTTGTACTTTGATGTGATGTAATCGGATTCCATAAGTGTGAGTTTTAATCAAACAGAGGACGTGTTGGTTAAAAAATATTTTAGCTGTTACATTTCTTAACGATTCCATCAACATAGTATTGCTTTTTGTGGTATATACCTTACAATCATTGTATTTTATATATGTATTTATAGAGGGGGTAACCGTCGATATGCCCATTTATTCAGAGTAATGCTGCATGAAACTAGGCGACTTATTCGATTATCTAATATAATCTTTGTGTGTGATCAATGTGTAGTCGGAACACAATTTTGGCATCAACATTGTTTTTCACCTGCTTGAAAGAAGCCATTTCGGGGGTATTTTTAATCTTCATTTAAGAGTTGTTTGCTGTTTTTCTAGTGCCATAGCGCTAGTATGTGTTATAAATTGGTGCTTGTGATAAATCATTTATAAAAACCTTGTTCTTTAGTTCATGTTTCGTTTGTCAATGTTTTTTATGCGTTTACGATAACGATGTTGTTGATTAATTAAAATAGTTAATACAATTTGTTATGCTCATTTGAAGTAGAACTGAGTCACATGACACAAAAACCTGATTTATACAGGCATTATATAAACACTTCTAGTCAAAAGTTTCAACACAATTTGATTGATGGTTTGCTTTTGTATTATATTCTTGCATAATTGATGTTCCATATGGCGAAGTCATTAATGTGATGATTTATGATTATTTACACTCAGTGCTATTATTTTTATGTTCTTTGATGTGTTCAGGAAAACATAAGTATACATTTTAGACTGACAGTTTTTGTGGTAAATAAAATGAATGTACAGTTATGTGATAGAAAGGATACAAATATCAATTGTCACTCGTTTCACCATTCAACACCATTGTAAATAACTGCATATTTTATAAGACTTCCACCTCATTTATGAAATTTAATATGCATATATTAACACGTATAACAAGTTTAACAATAAGTTGCGTATCCACAAACGCCACTGACGCCTGGGATATGTATACAATATGTAGAAACAAATGCACATTCAGTTGGTAAATGTTCGCATAAGTACAATGTATTTACCTTTTAATGAATATGTCTTTAGCTGGTATAAAATCTATATTATTTACATTCGAATTCACGGTTTTGCTGTTTTAGTATTGAACACAAACACAATGAAAGTTAGATGAGTCTGTTAAGCCCATTTTATAAGTAACACGCATTTTGGAATCATTTCTTCTATCTTTTTCCACCTAACACCAAGGGGCCTTTTTGTATTGAGTTTCTGTCCATATCAACGGTTCCGCCTTTCTTCTTACTCCCTTTTCGATGATTAAAGAAATGGTCCCTGTAAGATTACATACCATATTGAGCTTTATTAATTTAATCATCAGTTAGCGCAAATGTGATAATAAAATATATTGAAACAAATTTATATGGCTCGTATTTAAGTATTTGTAACTTTAAAATATTTTTTTTCAAACTAAACACATTGCCAGCCTATTTCGAAGTTAAACAATCCACGCGGTTTTCATTTGATATATGTTTTGTCATAACGATCGGAATTGAGCATATAAAGCCATATATGTACTAGCGGGATAAACAAAACGAAGTTTGTTTTCATAGCCTACAGTTAGTCAAACTAACTTACTTGATTGTAATATCAGTAACGACTGTTCTGGATCTAGATATGCATGCCGCACAGTTCTGGTCACACTCTGATGATAAATCCTTGGACTTCTCCAGCAGTTGATATTTATGCGATCGTTCCTTACGGTATATAAATGGTCTATAATAAAAAAATATATTGTTATATGCATGGATATTCTATGACTATATACTGAATTATACTAAAGTATATTAAGGCACTAAACAACAATTAATTGAAACAAGAGTGCCAATTGTCACAAGATACGCCAGTTCATAGGTTTTGGACACAATGCTAAATGCTTGAAATGCACTAAGTGACCTAGTTTTTGACCCGACATGATCCTTAATTGAACTTGACTTAGATATTGTTTCGATACAACTTCTGACCAAGTTTGGTGAAGATCGGATGAAAACTATTTGAATTAGAGAGCGGACACTGCTGTGGACGCCGCCGCCGCCCGCCCGCCAAGTGTGAAACTATAATACGTCCCGTTTTGAAACAAATGGGCGTATAAAAAGGCGGGCCGATTATGAAGATTTTTGAACACATAAGCTTATATTTAGGGAATATATTACCACCGTCCCCTTCATTGAGCTTGAGCAAAATAAAGAATTATTTTAAGTGCTTCTTTATCAGATAAGTCAACGCTCAATGCTTATTAACAATAGACCTAGAAAGCGGATAACACTTAAGAAAAATTCTCTTGTTGGACTAGTTGATACATTCGACATCGTACATCAAGACAAGGATATCTAATTTAAAGAATAGAGTAATAAATATCAAGAAGTGTCACGCAAGCTGCCCTAGTAGTATAGCACTTAGATTATTTGCTGTGCTTGGCCTGAAATTATTAATGACAAGCGATCGAATTTCCAACATCATCGCACCAAACAACACATAAAACTAACATTATATAAATAAATAATTAATATTCATATCAATATTTTTTTAGTTTGTTTGACAAATTGAAATTTGCTTTATAGCAGCCAGACTACAAAAATAAATTACCTATCCTGGTCAAGTCGAGCCTGCATTTGCTCAATAGAATTACCCACAAACCGTCCAAATTTTTCAGTAGTCACCGTGCATCGCCCCCGTCTGTCGTTTAAGGTCAGTTCGGAGAAAAAGTCTAGCCAGCCAAGCTACTGAAGGCTCTGACGTTGTTTGTTCCTCCATGACATAATGAAAAGATAATTATTTTGGCGTCGATGTGAGCGATGAGCGCCTCCCAAAGCTGAATGGGCCATCCATTGATATACATAGCGGCTGGGGGAAATGAACCAAAATTGTAGTTGTTAATGAGTCCATTTTGAAGCATCAGTCTATTAATCACCCTATCCTTTGCAGAGATTCCGGCCGTATCCTCTGCTGCCCACCACAATCTGATGTCGCGACAAAGATCGGCCGCCTTCTCGTCCCCTAAATGTATCATTTCACGTTCTACTTCTTCTGAAAAATGAGTTGCAGCCATGGAATCAGACATCAGGTCGGAAACCTCCTCGGCCATTATCGGTGTAAGCCTTGTCTTTCCCGATTTAGCTACATATAGCCAGCTCTCTGTGGCAGCTTTTTCGTCGTGTGCGTGTCAACAGATGTGTCGCATCAATGCAGTGTACTCTCAGCTGCGATCTTCGTTCGCTATATTCAGGTTGGTAAAACTACTTTTTGATGGCACATAACCCGTCTAATATCAGATTTGTTTGAACTGTACCATTCTGTTTCCATGTACTGTATTTCTTTGGCCAAAGCAGCTCTGCATACATTCTGTTCAATGACTGTTTGGTCGTTTTCGATATTAACACATTGGCTGCTAATTCACTTAACGACAGCATTAACTGCTTCAATGGTATTTTTGTTTCTGTTCTGGATTATGTAACTTTATACATCTTGAAAGAACGATCAGTTTATCCTTTTTTGTGTCATTTCAGTTATACAGACAAATAGCTGTTTTCATGGCCCTTTAAAAGATATCACCATTGCGCAGCACTTTAAAGGCCCAAGTTTCATTTTCAGTCCAGCTTACATACAGTAGCCATTCAACGTTGAGAACTGCTATCTCTGCTTGGCACTGTAAATAATAGCGAGACGGGGGAAAATGTGTGAACACCATTTAATGGGCATTTTATTTCTACAGCTACCTTGGTGGACGAAAGTTCTTTGTTTAGCCGTAGACGTCTGTCGGTTGAAACTACTAAGAATGGTTGGCTGTCCTCATAAAACACCTGTACACATCCTTTCTCACAAAACACCAGTCCAGGGGTGATTATTGGCATTATCCTTGTAACAATAGTTGCAACTGAATTGATTTCATGTATGATACCATGCTGCATATTTTCCCTAGTTTTTGCATTACCTTCCTGTTCCAGTATGTTACATTTTATGAGTTCAAAATAGTATTTCAATTTCTTTACACCATCGAGACCAATAGCCTTGTGTATCGTGCTACCCGTAACCTTTGCTTTTTGTTCGTATTTCAAACCATTTCTCAGTTCGTTGTGGTAAGGGTCTGGTGTTGTTTTTGTCTTCCTTTTGAATTCCTAGAGGAAATAATTCTCACACTCGCTTAGATTTATGTTAACATCTGAAATGTATGGTGTGTTGTTGAGTGAACATTAACATAAGCATATGCTTTTAGTGCACACCTCTGCAGCAAGTAAGTATTTGTCGATATTATGGAGAAAACCTATAACTGAACTTATCGCGTAAGAAAATTTGCTTTCTTTCCAGGCAAGTCCTCCACCACTCTTTTCAATTAATTTTTCCTTGGCATATTGTTTTTTTCTTTTTCAGGGCACTAGCCTGCACAATACCGGCAGATGTTTCACGGAGGGACTTTCCTAGAATATGTATTGTTGAAGGTAACAAATGAATGCGTCGTATCCGCTTGTAAACATCTCAAAATTTAACAGACGCTCTTGTAGTGAAGTCGAATCCTCGAATCCAAGTAAATCAACATCCCCCGAATATGTGGTTAGACTTTGCTTGATTTTCTTGCCATCAAATGTCAGACACGCAGATTGCTGAAACAGACTCTCGCCCATATGCACCATTATGTCACCATAAATCCCAGGTTTTCTATCGGTTACTTCAGTGTAAGGCGTTGATTTTCGAAGGCCCTTTACATCTGGTACGACGAAGTTGATGCGAGATGTAGCTGGATCAAAATTGCATTTAGGATCATTGGAAACATCGTTCTTTTCACTTTGCTGATTTTTGTAACCGCACATAAAGTTAATGAATATCCCTCCAAACATCCCCCAACCTAACTTCCAAAATAACTGTGTTGTGTCCAAATAACGCATTCGTTTTGCATTGCCACAATTATACCAAGAAACAACTTCCAGCCAGAGAAGAAATGCTATATTGTAAAGTGGGAAGGCGTTATATTTTTCTTGGCGGAAGAAAGCAAAAATTATCAAGTGAATAGCATAAGGAGTTTAAGCCAGTTTTGAAACTACTTCTGGGACCAACGTTTACATTTCTCGTATTACCTCTTGCAGATTGTTATGAAACTGTACACCACCAACTACGTTGTTGCTTTTATTCAAAATGTTTGTATTTTCAAGTGTCTGGCCATCGGCAACGTTGACCCCATTCAATTTTTCGTCCAAATCGGTACCAATTAATCTATCGACTTGTGATGCGATTCCAAAAAGAGATCTTGACGACGGACATCCCTTACCAAGTGCCCTTGCTTTGTAAATGGGAGATTTGAAAGGGGTCTTAATAGGAGACTTCAACGGTGTCAGTTTGCGTTTGTTGGTTCGCGAAGGCGTCATGCATAGGTGTGCTGATTTGTTCGAGATCTTGGTGTTGATGAATTTCTTTTTAGGCAACAAAGTTTTCCCGGCGTTTACATCATCTTTCGCGACAAGTTGATGCAGTTCTCGCGTCATGTCAGCATGACCACGATTCGATCTTCTGAATTTGACTCTATGAAAGTAAAGCTGTGTTTTTCGTCGCATCTTGTTTAAATACTGAAAAAGATCAAATTTAACAGTTATTGTTATTGTAAGCATGTGTGTGTGTGTGGGCGCGTGTGTGTGTGTGTGTGTATCTGCATGTGTATGTATGTATCTGCATGAGTATGTATGTATCTGCATATGTATGCATGTATCTGCATGTGTATGTATGTATATGCATGTGTATGTATGTATATGCATGTGTATGCATGTATCTGCATGTGTATGTATGTATCTGCATGTGTATGTATGTATCTGCATATTTATGCATGTATCAGCATGTGTATGTATGAATATGCATGTGTATGTATATATATGCATGTGTATGTATGTATCGGCATGTGTATGTATGTATCTGCATGTATATGTATGTATCTGAATGTGTATGTATGTATATGCATGTGTATGTATGTATCTGCATGTGTATGTATATATCTCTATGTTTGTGTATGTAATTGCATGTGTATGTATGTATCTGCATGTGTATGTATGAATCTGCATGTTTATGAATGTAATTTTATGTGTACGTATGTGTATGTATCTGCATGTGAATGTATGATTCTGTATGTGTATGTATGTATCTGCATGTTTATGTATGTAATTGCAGGTGTATGTATGTTTCAGCATGTTTATGTTTGTATCTACATGTTTATGTTTGTAATTTCCTGTGTATGTATGTGCATGTATCTGCATGTGTATGTATGTATCTGCATGTGTATGTTTGTATGTATCTGCATGTGTATGCATGTGTCTGCATATTTATGCATATATCTGCATGTTTATGTATGTATCTGCGTGTATATGTATGTATATGCATGTGTATGTATGTATCTGCATGTGTATGCATGTATCTGCATGTGTATGTATGTACATGTATCTGCATGTGTATGCATGTATCTGCATGTGTATGTATGTACATGTATCTGCATGTGTATGTATGTACATGTATCTGCATGTGTATGTATGTACATGTATCTGCATGTGTATGTTTCTGCATATGTATGCATGCACCTGCAAGTGTGTGTATGTATATGCATGTGTATATATGTATCTGCATGTGTATGAATGTATTTGCATGTGTATGTATGTATCTGCATGTGTATGTATGTATTTACATGTGTATGTATGTCTGTTTTTGCATGTGTATGTATGTATCTGCATATTTGTGCATGTATCTGCATGTCTCTGTATGTATCTGCATGTGTATGTATGTATCTACATGTTAATGTATGTATCTGCATGTGTATGTATGTATCTGCATGTGTATGTATGTATGTTTGTACATGTGTACGTATGTATCTGCATATTTATGCATGTATCTGCATGTGAATATGTATATGCATGTGTATGTATGTATCTGCATGTGTATGTATGTATATATGTGTGCGTGTGTGTGTGTGCGTACACGTGTGCGCGCGCTAGTGCGTGCGTGCATTCGTACGAGTGTTTAATAATTAAGTGTGGTCCTTCGCATAAATTTGTACACCAAGTGTGGTCGTTCGCAAATGGTTTTCAAGTGTGGTCGCTCGCACATTTTTTCCCCTTATAATTATACTTAAGACAATGTTAATAACCTTATTAAACTATTTAGATTTCGAAACTACTACTACTACTATTACTACTACTACTACTACTACTACTACTACTACTACTACTACTACTACTTCTACTACTACAACTACTACTTCTACTACTACTTCTACTAATACAACTACTACTACTACTACAGTAGACTCTCTTTAAACCGGACGGTCTCGTGACCGGCCTGATCGTCCGGTTTTCAGAGAGTTCCGGTCTACCAAGAGTTTGCATATTGCCGAAATATACATGGTATGCATTGTGTACAGAATCACATAAAAGTAAAACAAACCATATACATTTACATGTAGCATGTGATAACTGTACACAGGTACTGATGATGTTAATTGCATTCTTAAAAAATGTGTTTTTAATCGATTAAAAGCAAAAAATATTCCATACCGACTTGTTTTGATTAATCCCAAAGTGAGCGTTGTGCTTTATACATGTACGTATGTGGCATTTGTCATAAAGGCGAGTGACGACACAAATAAGATTGTTGTAGATACACGATTTATTATATTAAATATACACACAAGCAAACAACCACGTCATAATTATTTTTTAAGATATTTTTCAAGATATTCATACTCTCAAAACCTACTAATTCTTGAAGTTTACGATTTCACGAAAAAGTCCAAGATCACTCTTTGCTTGAAAGCACATTTCTCCTTTTTGTTAAAAACATGGCTATAATTAAGATCTTTTAAAATAACCAAGAAGATCACAAGAAAGTGATCGTCGCAACGGCATGCATTAATTTTTTTAATTAAATTGTTTATCATAGGCGATAATAAATAATTAATAAAACGATCGAGTCAATCACTTGTTGGTGTTACCGCGAGTCTATTATAGACATTCACAGTTTGTTTTACATTACTTAATCGGACTCCCATAGCGCGGTAACGACTTGACACCTTTATGGTATGTTTAATCTGATTATCGATAATTGCGCGAGCAAAATGTTTGACACCGCACTGCTGACTAGGTATTGTTATTTCACGCCTCAGGCATCTTGAGAATTTAGACCGTCCGGTATACTCAATGTATTTTACGTTGAAAATGACTAAATTTACGGAGATACCCGTCCGGTTTCCGGTTTTCAGAGAGCTCGGTTTATTCAACATTTTTTTAACAAAGAAATAGAAGGAGAAAAAACGGGACTGGCCCGACCGTCCGGAATCGGGAGAGTTCCGGTATTCAGAGAGTCCGGTATTGGCAGAGTCTACTGTACTACGACAACAACAACAAAAACAACTACAACTTCTTCTACTGCTACTACTGCTTTTTCTACTACTACTGCTACTACAACTTCTACTACTACTACTTCTTCTACTACTTTTACTACTAACTTCTACTACTACTAGTACTACAACTACTACTACAACTACTACTACTACTACTACTACTACTACTACTATGGCTACTAATACTACTGCTGCTGCTACTAAGACTTTTCTTCTGCTGCTGCTCATACAAAGACTGCAACAACTGTGTTAGGACACATACTTGATTACAACTGCGATGCGATTTGTTCTATAAATACGAGTATTCTTTTCTGTGTGTTATTTTTGGGATTCCAGAAGTGTATTTCTACAAAAATAAACAATATATAAATACAAAGGCTTTTTATTTATAGAAAACTAGCACGTCTTTAAACCACGTATTAACTATCAAATTTAAACCAAATTTGAATAAAAAACAAGTCGTCCTAAATCATCGTTATAAAATGTATTTTTTTGAACCAAATAAGCTAATACAATAATTCATTTTTAGCTGACGACAAACGGAAATAAAAACAATACATACATTATACGTGAATATAGTTGAAAACCTGTCAAAGTAAAATTGTTACTCCACAGTGTTCATATACGTAGTTTAAAACTCGTATATATTGGAGGTCCGGAGACTTTGGGTTCTCGAGCTATCCCACCAATCGTTTCAAATTAGACATCCATTTTTAGTCTCCACGAAGCCGTTCAACCGAACGAAACAGTTCAAACACCACAACCACTACTACTACCGTTTCTACTTTTACTTTTCTTCTACTACTACTACTACTACTACTACTACCACTACTTTTACTTGTACTACTTCTTCTTCTACTACTACTACTACTATAACAACAACAACAACAACTACTTCTACTAATACTACTACTACAACTATAACTACTACTACTACTACTACTACTACTACTACTACTACTACTACTACTACTACATCTACAACTATTACTACTACTACTACTACATCTACTACTAATACTACTACTACTACTACTTCTACTACTACTACTACTACTACTACTACTACTACTACTACTACTACTACTACTACTACAGCTTTTACTGCTACTACTACTTATTTTACTACTACTACTACTACTACTACTACTACTACTACTACTACTACTACAACTGCTACTACTACTACTACTACTACTACTACTACTACTACTACTACTACTACTACTTGTTCTTCTACTTTCTTCTTCTTTTTCTGCAGCTTATACTATTACTAATACAACTTTATAATGATACATACTCGATTACAACTGCGAAACTATTTTTACTAATACATGTAATTTTCTTCTGTTTCTCATTTGTTTTGCTAAGGATTTTTATTTATAGAAAACTAGAAAGGTTTTAAACAACGGATTGAATATATCAAATTCAAACTTAAAGTAAATAAATAACATGTTGTTTTGAATCACCGTTTTGAGACGTATATTTGTTTTATCAAATAAGCTAATACAGTAATTCATTTTTATCTATAGACAAACGACAATAATAACACTCTCTCCATATAATCAGTGAATATAGTAGAAAACCTGCCAATGTAAAAAAGCTATTTCACTATATTTTACTATAACTACTACTACTGCTCTACTACTATAATGATACAATAATTAGTTAGTATCATTGAATGGACTCAACAACTATACAATTAATAAACAATAGTCTTCGACGATGAAGGCAACTTAAACAAGGACATTGTATTCTTAAACAAGTTGCACTTTTACAAAGATTAGAAATTCAACGTAAAAATAATGCAAACAATTGGTCATCGAAAATACGGGACATTCTTAACCAAACCGGTTTCACCGATGTATGGCTATTCCCCGAATCTGTAAACATTGATCAATTTATACCGGTATTCAAAAACAGATTACGAGATCAGTATATACTAACTGGAATGTCACAGTGTGACGTCGAGTAGCTCAATGATCCTATATAAGGAACTAAAACCAGTATCTGAAAGATTATCGTAATTTGATATTGTTGAAAATAAACATCATAGGAACATTATTGCTAAATTACTGTTATCGTCTCACAAATTATCTATAGAAACGGACAGACACCAGAACATTGAAAGAAATCAAAGCAAATGTAGAATATGTAACATAAATGACATCGAGGATGACTTTCACTTTTTTCTTAAATGTCCGTACTATGATGATGTTAGGAATGCATTAATTCCAAAATATTATATAATCCGACTAAATATGTTTAAGTTTATTAAACTACTAAATAGTTCAAACAAAACTGTATTAACAATACTAGCCATGTTTAGTCTTAAATGCTTTCAAATAAGACAAAATGTTATATATTATTAAACATTATTATACACCTGTAGTGTCTAATAATAATAATACTTTTTTACAAAGAAAATATGGTGAGAATTATAAAACTATTGTTCAAATTGTAAAGCAATACGTATAACATTGTGTGATCACTATATATTAACCTCATCCATGTGACATTCTCACGAAACATGTTCACGAAATATGTTTATTTTGTGTTTATTTAGACTAACTATTCTTTAAAATGATGTGTGTTTTGTGTGTTTTTCAACGCATGCTGTTATTTATATGTATGTCTACGACGATGAGCTTCACATACTTAAGTAAAAAGTAAGCTATTCTGTTATGTTCTGTTTTGTTGTAAAACAAGGCAGCACCACATAATATTGCCCGCTTTATTCAACGAAGTGGAAAACGGTATAAAATGCGTGATATGACTTAATATAGTGAAGGAGGCAATTCTTTTTTAATCTTGTTGTTTGCTGCAAATATAGCTTTCTCAGGGATTCCAAATCGCTTAAAAATATGTGCGTTAACATGTTTAAATGGTACATTATATTTTCTATATATACACATGACAATTAAACTTGTATTTAACCAAAACAAACCATATTTATAAAATCGAAATTGTTATTTTATGAAATGCTCTAAATAACAAACTAAAGCTTGGAAAAATTTTAATATACACACAGTTTTAATCGACACATCTATTATGTAATTTTCTCTTATATTGTTTTGGCAGGCCACACGTATATTCAATGCGCCAGTCCCTAAATATTGAACAGAAATCGTTATCCATACTATTTAAAGATGAAAGCCAATTGGCAAATACGTGAGGTCCGGAAGCAATGCATTACCCCAACTATATGCGCATTGCTTGCAATTAGACTTCCATTTTATTAAAACAAGAGTCCCACTTCGCACTAGTGATTTAATCCCTACGCATCTAGACTTCCGGCCGTGGGTTATTCGACAACAAACTATATCGTACACGAATTATTTCTTAAGTAAAATTTATTTTTACTACGAACACTGTTATGTCGTTGAATATATGTTCCTTTCATAACAGACATTTCATGTGGTGGATATACGATTATTAAGTAAATAAGAAAACAACAATACCTAAACCTTTGTTTTCAATTAACAAAATAAAAAACATAAATTTTCTACCTTTATTTCAAAGTCAGCATAAACCCAAAATATCTTTTTTTAAGATATTTTTTTATATAATAGTATAAGCCAGAAAAAAACGATGCGAGAAACGACCGGGCAAGGCTGTGTAAATTATGTACAGTGTTGTGAAAATAATGGATTTAATGACAGAGATTGTTAAATCAATTATTTTAACAACACTGTACATAATTTACACAGCGTACGAGTGTTTACTGAGACAGTAAGACTTTTTTTCTGAGACATTTTTTGAAGACCTTATATTTGGTATTTATAAACATATTTTGAAATACTGTTATTTATTTTGCGTTAACAAAACATTCCAGAAAAAAAGACATGAAAAAAGAAACCACAAATATTCACGATCATTCTCGGATATAGACGAAGTAACCGGATATTTCACTGAGCAGATCGAGCGCGCAAATCGAGAGCGAAAAGTTCTACGTGAGACAAAGTACCAATCTCTTGCACGACGGTTACATTACATTCACCTCTGTGTTGGGCTCAAAACGGACTATTGTTATGAAAGCATCTCATTCATGTCATGATCATACCAAGCGTTCATCATTGAGGTTACAGTATACTAAACAATCTCTTGCACGACGGTTACATTGCATTCACTGCATTAAAGAAAACCATCTCATACCATGATATCTTATATCAGTCTTAATTCATTGTTATAAAATTGATATGGTTTCTTGATGTTAAGAAACCAACATACATACACACGTCGACGCAATTCCTAACGTCACTCAATAAACATTATGTTCAATTGTTGACATCTGTAAAGTGCGAGAAATGATTCCATCTGCGTAAATGGGCAATAAAATAGTTCCAAAGAGTTGCCTTTAAACTCGCAAGTTTTTGCACGATTTATCGTACATTTAAAAGTCATATTTCTTAATTTAATGCATGCGATCTTAAATATCCAATCAAATATACATTGAATGCGTTTGTTCGGTTTTAGCTATTCTATAGACAAATGGCGTGCTGAGCCTTTCGCAGAGTTGTATGTTAGAGCAAGGAACGACAACTCTACGTGGAGATTGACAAAGTACACAATCCGTACACCGTTCTTTATCGAGATAAGTGGATTTTCTTGTGAACACATTACAAAGGAAGTATGTGTTTTCCTGATCTATAAAATATGTAATAAAAAGCTATTTGAGAAAATTGAAGTGATTTATTTGACGCCAACAATAACAGTTTTTGCGGTCATGTTGTTGTTGTTGTTGCTGTATATCTTCACCGCCTATGTAGAAGTACCTCTACCAGATCTGTAGTGTTGAACAAAAGGTTATCGTTCCCCCCAACAGTATCGTGCAGTCCTCCACCGTCTATGTACTGTAGTATATACACATATATTTTCTTGTCTAACAGTCTCTGAACTTCTGCACTCAACCGCTAGGGTCAATCCGTATAAATTCTGACAAAGGGAGAAATTCGGACAAAACTTCTTCCCAAGCACACTTAATCTAGCTCCAGGCCTTCAGCGCCTACAGCGCTATGATTTTATATCGTTAATACAATATTGTGGAAATAAATATTTATGTGCACTCCAAAACCTTTAAGTTTTGTAAAGGGGTTTCACATTGCCGCTTATTTATATCGGCACAGAAGTTTTACTTTTGTAAGCTGTCTCGGTTGGTAGCAGGCTGGACAACAAAACCGCGGGAACGGTCACATACATTAAGTGAGCATTGGTCATAAAAACCTCTTAAGGCCACTCTCCCTTACCTCTGATTCAAGTTGGGCAGATGTCAGTTACTGGCATAAATGTGCAAACCAGCTTACCAAGATAGAAAAACATAACGTAATCCATGATAATGCATGCATGTGACTGAGTTTTGCTACCACCTCCGCACTTAAAATTATAGTAATTTTATGAAAGCAAAATACTTTTAATAGAGAAATAAATACACTCATGCCAAATTAAACTGAAAACACGTTCGTTTTAACACGAAGATCAGTTCAAGTTCCTAGACGTGACCTAATTAGGTATACTTTTAGTGATGCACATATTGTCTATGATGATTTTTATATAACAATATACATGTAATCAATAATGTTTAACATTCGATTTTGTTTTGAAAATCATGTAAACTGCATACATAAAAAAACGAATTATTGATATATCAGACAATGTAACCGATTTTCTGATATGATGAAAAGATTTTCAAATATCGATAATCAATATTTTGATATCAAGTAATTCATTTTTATAAAACATATATTTTATATCAATAATTTTATTCTTCATCGATACAGTATAAATGTCATAAAAAGTTCTGTTTCGTACTCATAGTACTGTCATAAAAATAATCAAGCGCCGTAAACTTATGATAATTTACATATGGAGTGAAAACAAAATTCTTTGTGCAAAAATAGTCTGACAAATAAAGTGACACGCAATATGTACATCTCCAATCTTAATCAATTCTAGCCGCGTTTTGGGACAGATATTTTCACTTATGTGTTTATAATATGCGTAGATCTAATTAATTTTACTTGACCTACTAACATGTTCGTTTTATACAGTTTCGCTGTCGTGTTAGTGTACGTAATCTTCTTACACCTTTAAAACAACACAGCAGCACACAGTATATTTTAGCAGGTTTTGTCTTAAACGATACTTTAAATTTGTGTGGCCTAACTAGTTACATAAAACGTAGAGGTTCATGCCTCCGGCAAGTCTTAAAATAGAACGCTCATTTGATTATCGACTATCTCCGGAAAAATCGTTATTTCGCCGGCATAAAGCGTTGTTCCACGACTGCAATCGTGTCCAATGATATTGCTCGCAAATTGTGCCTACTATAAATAGACATAGATTCATTTTATTACTTTAACATTTAGGCCTATTTACGATGATATTCAAATCAATATTTGCTTAAATAGTTTAATTGATATAATTTATCAAGATAATACTTTTTTAAATATAATAATTCATGGCTAAAATGACGAATATTACTTTTAAAATGAATTTGCTGACTCTAAATGCTGCAGCTGTTGCCTTCACGTATTCACAGCTTTAAACCTGAATATTGTTAACAGAGCTAAGACCGTACTTCATAAACTAAATGCGGACCACTTCAGTGTGGGAGGTCCGGAGGTAATGGGTTACCGATCTATGAACACCCCATTCCACATTTGACCTTTCTTTTACAATTTAGCTGAGGAAATCGCCTACTCGATCAGCAATATATATCAACTACCGTTGAAAGTACCACATAGTACGAAGTTTTATAAATTTTGCTATTACAGCAACACTTCAATTTAGATAGCGACAATTAATACTGCTGCGACAGGAGCTGCTTCTACTGATAAGATAGCACCTACTTCAACCGTACAACTACCGTTGTTAAGACATCAACTGCTGCTACGACACCAACTTACATCTCAGCTACGGCAGAAAATTAAAATATTGCTTTGACAAAGACTTCAAATACAACAGTCATTACTACTTCTCATACGACAACTACTACCACTGTAAATATAGAAACTATGGAAGGGAATGTCCCCGGAATGTCCGCCAGTCAAACTATATTGCTAAATGACAATTCAATTCATATTGCTAAATGACAATTTCATATAGCTTAATAACAATTTATATTGCTTATGACAACTAAATGTTGACAAATTTCAATTGCATTTTGGTATATATTGCAACTTCCATGCTCATTTGTTCTTCTTTGCATCACTTTGTTTCATATACTAGAAACATCATTGCATCTGTCGTTTCTTTATAATTGTAAATTGCACCATTTAGTACCAGCTTTATTAAAGTTTATATCTCTTTATCGTTAGTACATTACAACTTTACAATAGTAATTACATTACTCATTAGTATGACTCAAGTAATTACACTAACTTATCAACAAAACGTATGCGATAAGCACTAAGCATGACGAAAGGCATGCCGCAGCTTGAAGTTAATAGAATGCGACATGACAATTTGTAATGTGCAATTCATTTAAAACGGAGACCCATAAAATTCGGGATTATTAAAATCCAAATTATTTCTTGACAATTAAACCACTGACTATTTTTGTCGAAAAAGCCTGTCTCTGCGAGTAAGTAAAACGCCAAAAACAGGCTTGCTTTTTTATGCGCAAAAGCAAGTCAATGCACATTTATATGTCAGTACTTTCTAATCCGCAGTGGTTTGTACATAGATTATCTCCTCGGCGACCCGGGTTCAATGCCCATTTACTGAGCATGTGAGTTTGGTTGGTGGTTGCCGAACCAAAAAGGTGGGGTTTCTTCCGAGTACTCCCCCCCCCCCCCTACACACACACCACAGCACATGGCTACATCAAAACAGAACATATTCAAGTTAAAATGAATAGCTAAACATATGAGCTATAATTTATATTCGTCCCAACTTTCTAGTTAGTTAATAAGGTCGCGCTGGGACACAATCCGGATCCTCACATAATGCAGCCTCAAGAGCTGAAGTACCTCATAAACTAGGAAATACACACAAGTGCGTTCGCTTTCTGATCTGGCGCTTTTATAACCAAACAATGTCTAGATGCAATAAATGCGTATGATCAATGCAAATAACACAAACATACAACAACTAGCACCGCGCAAACAAATATAAAAGCAGGAATCCACGCGCATTCACATATCTGCACAAGCGAGTATCGCGCACTTAACGTGTGGTCGTAGTCAAAGAGTCTTTACGCTTTGCAAGTTGCAAATAAACAAATCGTAATATTTATTTTACACGAATACATCTATTTACGGATTATGATATCAGCAAACCCACTACTACTATAACACCTATTACTACTACTACTTCTACTACTACTACTACTTCTACTACTACTACTACTACTACTACTACTACTACTACGTCTACTACTACTACTACTACAACTACTACTACTACTACTACTACTACTACTACTACTACTACTACTACTACTACTACTACTACTACTACTACTACTACTACTACTACTACTACTACTACTACTACTACTACTACTACTACTACTACTACTACTACTACTACTACTACTATCACTACTGCTACTACTACTACTACTACTACTGCTACTGCTACTACTACTACTACTACTACTACTACTACTACTACTACTACTACTACTACCACTACTACTACTACTACTACTACTACTTCTACTACTACTACTATTACAACTACTACTACTTCTACTGCTACTACTACAACTACTACAACAACAACAACTACTACTACTACCACTTCTACTACTACTACTACTACTACTACTAATACTACTACTACTACTACTGCTACTGCTACTGCTACTACTACTACTACTACTACTACTACTAATACTACTACTACTACTACTTCTACTACTACTACTACTACTTCTACTACTACTACTACTACTACTACTACTACTACTACTACTACTACTACTACTACTACTACTTCTATGGTTACTAGTCCTACTGCTGCTGCTACTACTATTTTACTTCTGCTGCTGCTCATACAATGACTGCAACAACTTAGTTAGGACACATACTTGATTACAATTGCGATATTATGTACTATACATACGAGTATTTTTCTGTTTGTTATTTGTTGGGATTCCAGAATTGTATTTCTAAACAATTAAACAATTTATAAATAAAAAGGCTTTTTATTTATAGAAAACTAGCACGTCTTTAAACCACGTATTAACTATCAAATTTAAACCAAATTTAAAGTAAAACAAGTCGTCCTTAATCATTGTTATAAAATGTATATATTTGAATCAAATAAGCTAATCAAATAATTCATTTTTAGCTGAAGACAAACGGAAATAATAACAATACAAACATTATCAGTGAATGTAGTTGAAAACCTGTCAAAGCAAAATTGTTACTCCACAGTGTTCATATGTAGTTTAAAACACGTATATGTTGGAGGTCCGGAGACTTTGGGTTCTCGAGCTATCCCGCCCATCGTTTCGACTTTGACTTCCATTTTTAGTCTCCACGAAGCCGTTAAACCGAACGAAACAGGTCAACTACCACAACCACTACCACTAAGTGGAATGTAACCCAACCGGAAGGCGCCGACAAAATTTCTTAGAAGAAAAATACGAATAAAAATCATAAAGAACGATTACTAAGAAGTTTTGTATGCATCAAACGCTTTATAAACATTTTACAGAAACATTTTAATTCATCGCATACGATTTTTAAGCTGAACTTGACGAATTTCCAAAATTTTCACTTTAGTCAATGCAATTTGAACGCTTGGACCGGAAGTATAAGCGCTTATCTGATCAGGAAGATATACAAAATGGCAGCACCCATGAAAATAACAACTATGCTGCTTCTACAAGTCGTTTCGGCCTATTCAGGTATTTTCGACGGTTTACATGTTCATAACATGAGAGCCAATGAAGAAGCCAATCTCTCTGCGAGCACGGTCAGTATGATTGACACGTACCCACTAAAATCGCTCCAAGTCTGAACTCTTTGGTAAACATACACAGTGAGATGTTTTATCATCTATCGCATACACGCCGGGTTCGATCCAAGGCTGTCAACCTATGGTCATGCTACAGGTTCTATCTACTATTACTAGCAGGCGACGTAGCCCAAAACCCCGGTCCAGTTGCCAAGGAAAAATATTTATGTGGTAGCTCAAGCTGTAAACACGTTGGAAAAACTGTTGCCTCTAACCAACATGCAGTTTTATGTGAGGCCTGTTATAGTTGGTTCCATATAAAATGTGCCGACATATCTAAGGCGGAATATACAAAACTCTCGGAATCACCAGACCCTTGGATTTGCTATGACTGCTCAAGGTTTCACTTCTCGGACTCTTACTTTAGTGATTATTCCCTAATCTCAGACTTAAACTCATCGTCTGGATCCAATACAATTTTATCTGTTTTCGAAGAACTTGCTGACGTTCGGAAAAAACATTCAAATAAATTTATTGTAGCTCACCTAAACATAAATAGTCTAAAATCAAAATTCTTGGAAATATATGATGTGTTAAATGAAAAGCTTGTTGATCTTTTATATATATCAGAAACTAAAATAGATAACTCCTACCGCAGTGCCATTTTTGAAATCCCAGGATATAAATTTGAACGCAGAGATAGAGACACAAATGGGGGAGGGTTAGCAGCCTACATTCGATCAGACATTCCATCCAGGAGACGTATAGATCTTGAGTCGGACAATCTAGAAAACATTATTTATGGAGTTAATTTAAATAAATCAAAATGGTGTTTTTTCTGTGTATATAGACCTCCAAGCATGAACAACAAATATTTCTCAGAAAACTTTTGTAAAACTTTAGATAAATGTATTAGTGTTTTTGATTACTATGCTGTCATTGGAGACCTAAATTATGATCTTCTCTGTGAAACCAAAAGCAAATTTTAAACAGATATCTTAGAATTTTTTAACTTGACCAATATTATTTAGAATCCTACATGTTTTAAAAAGGGTTGTACTCCATCCCTATTAGATGTCTTTCTGACAAACAGTAAAAAGCTATGTATTAAAACTCTCAATTTTTTAACTGGTATTAGTGACTGTCATAATATGATAAGTACTGTAATTAACAATACTGTTCCTTAGAATGAAAAACATAAAATCACATACAGCAGTTTCAAAACTTTTAATATTGAATCATACAATGAAGACCTTTGTAATTTAAATATTGGCGGCTACACATGTAATTCAGAAAACTTAGATTCAGTGTATAACAAATTTGAAAATGATGTTGTTGAAGTTATGAATAAACATGCTCCTTTTAAACAAGCATACAGAAAACCTGTTCAGCTACCTTACATGAATAAGGAATTAAAGAAATCTATCTTCAATAAAAAGATGTATTTTAATAAATATACTAAAGATAAAAGTTCAAAATCTTGGGAACAGTATCGTAAAAACAGAAATCTTGTAAAAAATTGAAACGGAAATCTATAAATAACTATTTTCAAGAAAGGTGTACTGGTGGCTGCAAATCTAAGGATTTTTGGGATACAATCAAGCCTTATATGTCTAATAAGTCGAAGAATAACCAGAGTAAAATAATATTGAATGAAAACCAAATAACTTTGTCAGATAATAATGAAGTAGCTGATATTTTCAACGATTTTTACGTAAATGTTGCTAAAGATATCAGAAAAGATTTTACTTTTGATGAAAATAACCATCCTAGTATAGAAAAAATTCTAGAGCAGAATATCTCTCAAGATTGTTTTAACTTTTCACATGTTGAACAATCCACAGTTTCAAATATTTTAAATAAATTTAATGCTAAAAAAGCTACAGGCATTGATAAAATATCTGTAAAACTACTCAAATTAAGTTCGCAGTTACTGGTCCCTTTCTATACACATTTTATAAATAAATCTATTGATACCGGAATTTTTCCGGATAGACTAAAGCAGGCACAGGTAACCCCAGTATACAAGAAAAACGACCCCCTAGAAAAATCAAACTACAGACCTGTTAGCATACTACCAGCTCCATCAAAAATCTTTAAAAAAGTACTTGCAAACCAACTTACATTACATTTTGATAAAATTTTTAATAATTTCTTATGTGCCTTCAGAAAAGGACATGGTTTCGACTTTGACTTCCATTTTTAGTCTCCACGAAGCCGTTAAACCGAACGAAACAGGTCAACTACCACAACCACTACTACGACCGCTTCTACTTTTCTTCTACTACTAATACTACTACTACTACCACTACTTTACTAGTGCTACTTCTTCTTCTAATACTACTACTATAACAACAACAACAACTACTACTACTACTACTACTTCTACTACTACGACTACTACTACTACTACTACTACTTCTACGACTACTACTACTACTACTACTACTACTACTACTACAACAACTACTAATACTACTACTACTACTACTACTGCTACTACTACAACTTCTACTACTACAACTACTACTACTACTACTACTACTACTACTGCTATGTTCTCATATTGAGTAATTACTACGATATTGCGCCTATGTACTAGTATATTTTAATTCATTAGTGTATCATTTTTCCCTATCCTGATATTCGTTTTGGCTTAACCATTTTTAATTATTTTCGAATTTGAACATTATACATGTAAAAGTATAAAGTTTTAAACAACCCGTCTTTCCAATAGTGGGATCGTGTCCTCACTTTTATGCATTGCATTCCAAACCGCACGGTATCAGGGTCAGTTCGCGGCCAGTAAACGGATCGTTATTTGTGAACTGGAATTGTATTTAGACCAGAAATAAGTTAAATGAATATTAGTAGGTCAATCATAGATTTTTAATGTGTTTTAAACAATAGAATGATAAATATTATGTTTGACTAATTAAACAAGCATTATTCCACCATTTTGACAGATTTGTTAAGCATGAGCGCGATGATTCCCGATACTGTTAATAATCGAATCAAATAGCAATGCCCGACACACCACTAAAACAGGTTTGTTCGAAGAACGCGCGTATAAATATTTAACATATGTACGGATACTTCGCTTGTGGCCGGTTGACTTATATGTTTTAATATCACTTCCATTCTTGTTTTGTATCTCTGTTTTGTATCTATAGATATATGTTAAGCCATATGTCATACTGTAAAATAAGCCGCAAAAACTCCGCGTAACCTCCCGGCCTCCGTGTGATGCAGCTAAGAACTGCATGGAAGAAGACATTCGCTATCTTTGATCTCATTCATTAAACTCTTTACCTTTCACCAACTCAAACCACAATCAACGCCGTATATCTTTTTTAAAAGATATTTCTTGTTACTAATACGAGTAATTTTCTCCTGTTTCTCATTAGATTGGTTTCCCGAAGTTTCTATCTTGACAAGTTCAAAAAATATAAACACAAAGGATTTTTATTTATAGAAAACTAGAAAGGTTTTAAACAACGGGTTAAATATATCACATTTAAACTAAAATTAAATAAATAACAAGTCGTTTTTAATTACCGTTATGGAAACGTATATTTTTGTTATCAAATAAGCTAATAAAATTATTCATTTATATCTATATCTATAGACAAACGACAATAATAACAATCTCTCCATATCATCAGTAAATATAGTAGAACACCTGCGAAAGTAAAATAGTTATTTCACAGGGTTAATATGTAGTTTTAAACTCCTTTATGTTGGAAGTCCGGAGACTTTGGGTTACCGAGCTATCCAACCCATCGTTTTGTCTTTGACTTCCATCTTTTTAGTCTCCATGAAGCCGTTTAACCGAACGAAACAGTTTCACTACCACCACCAACACTACAACTACTTTAACTACTACTACTGCTAATATAATGATCCGATGTTTAGTTATTATTATTTAATGGACTCAACAACTATACAATTACAAAACAATAGTCTTCGACCATAAAGGCCACATAACGTTGAAAAACAAAGCAGCATCACAAAATGTTGCCCGCTTGATTCAACGAAGTGGAAACGGTATAAAATGCGTGATATGAATTGATTTAGTGATGAGTATTACATATTGTTGTTTGCTGCAAATATAGTTTTATCGGGGATTCCCAATCGCTAAAAATATGTGCGTTCACGTGTTTTACTGGTACACGTACATGTTCTATATATACACATGAAAATTTAAACGTGTAAATAAGCAAAACAAGCCATATGTATTAAATCAAAATTGTTATTTTATGAAATGCACTAAGTAACAAACTAAAGTTGAGACAATGTTTAATATGCACACAGTTTTAATCAACACATCTGTTATCTAAATCTCTCTCATCTTGTTCTGCCAGGTCGAACGTATATTTAATGCGCGAGTTCCTAAATATTTAACATAAATCGTTACCCATAGTATTTAAACATGAACGCCAATTGGCTATTACGTGAGGTCGGAAGCAATGCATTACCCAAACTATATGCGCATTGCTTGCAATTAGACTTCCATTTTATCAAAACAATAGTCACACATATAGTAACTATTTCCTTATGTAACAATACCCGAATAATTTAATATTTAGTTTTATATTGATAGGAAACAACAAAAACATCGAAAGCAACAGCAACATTAACAGTAATAATTTCTTGCACGGTCACTAAACACGTAAGGGGTTTCAAATTCGATATAAGGATAGATGAGTACTAGTCGGATGGCATCGTTAAAGACATATATACATTAATTATATTGAATGTACCAAGTGATTTGAAAATCTATTAATGCTTATAATCCTAACAATGCTTGGGTGGACACCAAGTGACAAAATAAAGTCGGGGCGATACATTTTAGAAATATGCACATTATAATTAACCATATTAAAAATGGTTAAATTGATTGATTTATCCATACGTTTTCGGCATAGCTGTTCAACTTAGCTTTTCATCTTAGATGACATTTACATAACGCCAGCAGACCCTAATGAATCCCCAATGCCCCATGACTTTCAGGGTCAGTGTTGGGTCAGTAAATCGTCATTGAAAGACGGTATTTACTATCTATGAACGCCGAACGTTGAGAACACAGTTTTGCTTTGAAGATATCAAATAACACGTATTTAAGGGTAAACATTAAATGAAAACCTATCGGTTAACGCAATTTGTCTTGTATTGTCTGACAAAAAACACCGAAATAGTATAGTGTCCATGATAGAAAGGAACTCGTTTAATAATCTAGCCACAAATGTGTAACGCGGTCAGTCTGTCTGAAAATATCTCCTGCAAGCCGAAAAAGGCTACCGACATTTGCCAGTTTGTTTTAAATATTATAATGTGACTTCAATTTTCAATCGGAAAGTATCGTTGTATGATGTTCCATTTAGAAGACGTCATAAGATTTTTTTTAGATCCGTGACATGCGAAAATGGGTCTTAGGCAATAAGCTGTCAGCGTAGCTCCAGTCCAGTCTGCGCAGTCTTGTCGGGATATGCATACTAAGGAGAATACTTAGGAGATACCACAAAACCAAAATAGATTTTTGCTAAGAGAGGAAAGCGTACCACATGACCGGACTGCGCAAGCGAGAAGGCTGGGCTTGCACTGCGCTGGCTGCATATGCAATATGATCATTTTTCGTATGACGCGGATTTAACAGTTTTATTTGAATGTGTGGAAAGAAAACGGTGTCTTAATCAAATATCAACATACCTTATGTTTCAATGACGAAGAAATACATTCATAATGATTCGTGTGAGGACACATATGATGCGATCATACGTAGTAAAATTTGTATCTACGAACATTATTATGAAGTTTAAAATACGCGCAATTTATAACAAACACTTCTTTGGGTGGATATCACATAGTAAAATTTGTATCTACGAGCACTTTTATGTCGTGGAATATACGGTCCTTTCATAACAAACATTTCATGCGGTGGATATGGGACTTTTAAGTTAAAAAAACAAACAAAAATGCCCAAACCTTTGTTTTCAATTTAATAACTTAAAAAACATGAATTTCTTACCTTGATTTCAGAGTAAGAACAACGCCGAATATCTTCTTTTTTTATAAAGATATTTCATTTTATTTTAAATAATAGTTTAAGCCAGAAAAAGATGATGCGAAGATCAATCGGACAAGGCTGTGTAATTCATTGCTGTTAAAATATCGGATTTAATGACAGACATAGTTTGTATACCCAAAACTCGAAGTTTCGCAGTGGGTATGTTTCGAGTCAGCACTCTTCTGATTGGTTTTCTGTGTAAAAACGTTTGTGGTGCGACTTACTGCCACATTCCTCAACCGAGTAAATTTAACCCATTTTTGCCTAGCGGACTCTCCCATCCTTCTAAATTGGATCAATTTATTACCAAAATTAGGGATGTCAAGTATAGTTATGTCTATATTTAGAATATTTCTTACAGGAATTCCTCTAAGCAATCAGCGCAGACTCTGATGAGACGCCGCATTATGCCTACGCTGTTTGCAAAGGCCTTTTTTTTACACGCTAGGCATAAATGGGTTAAAACGTTCCTGAATTATGTTTTTCTCGATTTTTTAAATGTTCAAAATGGTACATGTTTCTTTAGCGAACTACTTCTACAGTTCTCAAGCTAATGTATTTAAACTTCAACACCATAGAGTGTAGTTGTGCCAGACAGTTCATGCCTTGTGATCCACATCTTCCTAAGTTATGTGTTAGTTATGTGTCGTTGGGCTCAGCCATGTTTAGGACAAAATTATAAACTCGTATATGTTTGTGGTGCGTGCTACTTCTTCTTTTCTCAAGGCATTGAATATAAACTTACAGGATTTCATCACCATGAAGTGTAACTAGTAAGACACTTTTTCATGCTTATACACGTTTCTGAGTTATATGACTTGATCATAGTACATTGAATTCATCTTAGTTTGCGGTGAGAAATATTTTCGTATTGCTTAAGCGATTTAATCGAAACTTGACTTATTTGATCACTTTTAATTATACTTGAGACACTTTGACAGCTATACTTGTGGCAAAAAGGTGCGGGGGTATTTTAGTCACGTTTGTAATTTCTTGGTAAATATATTTTTTTACATTGAACCATTCGATGCACGTCGGATTCGTTGTACGTGTATTATGACGAGCTCTGTCCGGCGTTCGGCAGTCATCGTGCGGATGCCCTCCGACTATCAGACGGTCGTCGGCCGATGTATGTCCCTTGCAACTACCTTGATTTTTGCCGATACACGTACAATGAATTGGATGTCGGGCGATCGCCGGGCGATAACCGGGCATTGCTCGTCCGATCGTTTGTCGATCTTAATTCGATTCCTTTCCGGGACCGCCATCGGGTAAAATTTCAAGTGGGACTTAAAATGAATCCGGACGCCGCGCGATGCTACACAGTTACCCGGTGTCCGTGCGATCATCAGCTGGGCGCAAGCCTGATGAGCGTTAAAATACGTCGCCCGCTGATCAAACGGTGATCGGTCTCTATTTGTGACTGAGGTATAATAAAAAAATGGTTTCGTAAAAATGATCAAAAGATATGGTTGTAGAGTGGTTACGGCAAAATTGTTGAAATCAGCTATTCCATTAATCGCAATAATCGACATGTTCAACCGATTAGATAATCTGTTTCAATCTTTAAGTTAAACTGCTGTGTTTAAAACATGTACAAACAGGTTTATACAATTTAACTTAAACAGTTGTATTTTATACCTTCGGTAAGTTTTGCTTTCTTTGAACTTATATAAGCGCACAAGGTATCTTTTAAGGTACATGTCCAAATTCTTTTTCGCGGACCATAAATAAGTATAGTGCCCATAGCCATCGGGTAATATTTCGTGAAGAAGCCCTCCCAGTTCTAGTGGTTTATATTCACAAATTTAAGAATATTAAAGTCGGTCAAATTAATTTTAAATTGAAGATGTTCAGTACTTTTGCACAGTTCATCGATCCTTATTGTTGTAATAACATGGATCAGGTTATTTTCCAGTTTGACAAGAAATGAATTTGAGAGCAATGCAGTTCGACTGATATTGGATTTTTTTATCAATATAAGCGCATTTCTGTGAACGAAATTTTTAGTGTCATCAGATATCGATGTTATCGACGATACGTTGGATGCAGTAGTGATCAGCAAAAAACAACAACAAACAAACAATACACCTAAATAGTATATGATTTACTACAAACAAGTAAGCGATACGAAGATACAAAACAAATTAAAACAGCAATAAATAGCCATCATCATGAGCATTATGAAACACGAAAGAGAATTAGTTGCATGGCAAAAAACCATTGTATTTACAGATAATATATATATATATAATGCTACTTAGTATTATTTATTAAACAAAGCGAACAACACCAATAAAACGTAACTACACACATCATCACAAAACGTTAATATACACTAAAAAGATTCGAAAGTGACATATACTTTTATAGTGTGAACATGCAAAAAAGTTATTATTCTGCTAAATTATAACGTAAACAATCCATAACAATAAACAATTAATAAGTATGTAAGAAAACAATGGACATGTTTTGCTTTTTGTCAGAACAGAACATAACACAATAGTTTATTTAAACTTAAACATGTTAAGCTCATCGTCATTTACATACGCATACAATAACATAATGAAGTAAATACAATATATACATCATTTCGCAGATAGATCAATTAATAAGAACATAAGAAGTAAACATGTTATCGTGTTTTCATGAGAATGATATTACATAGTTTCAAACGTAGTTTAACCCATTCATGCCTAGCGTCCTGAAAAAAGGACATTGCAAACAGCGTAGACCCAGATGAGACGCCGCATGATGCGGCGTCTCATCTGGGTCTACGCTGTTTGCTTAAAGGAATGGTAGTGAGTAATATTCTAAATATAGAAATAAATATACTAGACATCCCTAATTTTGGAAATAAATTGATCCAATTTAGAAGGATGGGAGAGTCCACTGGGCATAAATGGGTTAATAATGGCAACACTTATTATATTACTCGGCAACAAATTTCAATAGTGAACAAATGTTTTATTTCAAACTTGATATGTAAGATATTACTCGTTTTTATACATTCAAAGCTTTGAGTCTTTTTAACATAGAAAAATATATTAATATGAAGTCATATGATGGACAGATAAAATCGCACACATCCGACTTAATACGTGCATGTCATTTTCATTAGTAGTTAAATAACATTTAAAAATAAATTTCTTAAGTTATAAATAATGAACAAAAGGATGGCAAAAAAATACGAACCGTATGAACTAAGTTTTTGTAGCTTTATATTATCAGTCTTTTATTTAATATTTTACAACTTCTTTAGAACTTCAACATTCTGTGTCATGGTGTATAAATAATTAGAAAACACACACAATCATATTGAAAACACAAATATGAAATAAAAATATTTTCAAATTATAAAAAAGTTTGATTTATTAAATGCTTTTTAAGTAGGCGCATTTATGGATGTGGTAAACAAATATTACCATAGATAAGAAGGTAAACAAATATTACCATAGATAAGAAGGTAAACAAATATTACCATAGATAAGAAGATAAACAAATATTACCTTAGATAAGAAGGTAAACAAATATTACCATATATAAGAAGGTAAACAAATAATACCATAGATAAGAAGGTAAACAAATATTACCATAGATAAGAATTAAACCTTTTATACAACAGTGGTGTTCTCGGATTCACGGAGTCTACAGTTGCTTTGTTAGCCGAATATATAAATATATACTCACACTTAAACTTGAGTCGGTGGAAATGAGGATACCTTTAACATGCTATTTATCTTCGGTTTCTTTCCTGGCTTTTTTGATGGGCACATCAACACTATGTAGAACCTGGTGTGTCGTCAGCAACTATCCTAGGAATCTGAAACGACGTTCTACTTAAAGTATTTCTAGTGCGCCTTGTACAATACTTTGAAAGAATAAAGATAGTGTACACGATAATAAAGCCACACAAGAAACACATACCTATAGTATAGTTTATATAGTATATAGTTCTTTCTTTTGACGTACCTTAGCGGAATCCTGATTGAATTCTAGAGCCATTGATCGCCATGTTCTATGCCTTGGGGAGTCAGGTTCATCTGAAAGAATGAATATACATTTCTACACCATCTCACATTTACCAGTAAAAAGTAATCAATATAAAGAACACAAGGCTACCTTTAATGTTTGCATAGGTCGAAACTTAATGATGATGAATATTGAATTGTAGATTAATACGCGTACCACCTCACCATGAGAAACGAACATACTTACTTCCAAGGCGAATTTCATTGAAAGGCGATTTCAAAAATACCTTCCCACCGTGTCCATCGGATCTAAATGAAGATCAGAGCATCAGTTATTTAGCATGTGTCATCATTATGCACCTAATATTGCTACAGTGGGGTTTCAACGTATGAGAAGTGTTTGCTATTAAATATGATATATTACGTGTAAACGATTTGTTGATCGACTTAATGAAAAACGCATACATGCATATGTAATCAACTACAACAACAACAACACCAATAAGCGTATGATCAGTATTTGAACACGTGAAAGCTATGTTTTGTTTTAAGTTGTGTATACATGTATTTGCACGTTTACAATTTAATTTTAGCGAAACCTTATAAAATGTTATCTACATCGCGTTAAAGGTAGGGATGACAACGAATGTTTGAATGATTGAATATTTTAATTTCATATTCTAATTTTTTTGTTGTTGAACATGTTTCTTAATGTAGTTGATTTTAAACAATACTTTTAAATGTTGAAAATTTCAATATATTAGTTCCTCAACCGACACTCCATACTGCGTATGGACATCAAGAACACTTTCTATTAACAAACACATTATGTACAATTTGCTTACGTGTATTACAAATGCTTTTCGGCGTCTATCTTTTTGAAATAATACTTGACATAAATGATTCGATATACATGATTTATACTGTTATATCTGCCGTTCAAAAGGCTCCCATTTTGTTCAAGTTAGCAACATCGAGAAATCAAAAGTCATATGGATTAATTTTTAACAAAAGAAATATGTCTGTTTGTAGCTTTTTGAGGTATGTATGTGTACATTTGTGATATATTTATTGTATATGCGTGTATATGGCTTCTCGTTATCATAAAATGTATGCAACAAATTTGTTCGCAAAAAGTAGATTTAATATTGATGTATTGTTTACATGTATCTAATACCGAATGACCGAATCGAATACTTCAATGAGTGAATAGTTGAATATCAATTTTGCTATTCGTTGCCATCCCTTGTATGCATCAATGTATTAGATTCTCTATATGAAAATGTATATTTTTAGGGTTGTAACATAATATTTTGCATTACTAGAGTACACTGCATCCAAATTCAAAGAAACATTTAAGGAAAAGTCAAGGATTCTCAAACATTTAAAGTTGCATACTCTCAATGTTTTTTCCGCAATTTTCTGAACCAGTTATTTTCAATTAATTAATATTAACATTAATTAACATTAATATTGAGCAAGAAATAATTGTGTGCATATATCTATGCAATCATCTCCTATTGATAGATTTATGGTAGTAAATAAGTTAAAGAAAGTGTAACAAAGAACATATACCGGTAAGCACACATGTGTTGAAATGATCTGTACGAAATCGATACAAAACTAAATCTAGTTATGCTTCTTTAAAAAACTACAAATAAAAAAAAGTTATCAATGATGTATCCTTGATATAATATAAAAACAGGTAATTATTTAAATTTCACGGCGAAAACATTAAGTTCCAGCTTCATCCACGTTTGCAAAAGTGAACATGTCTTAACGATGATACAGTAGAGGATGTTGTGATTTATAAGTCAGTCTTATTTCAAACAGATAAATGGAATTTAGTACATCATTTATGAACGAAAGTGATCGAGCCCGAAATAATTTATATTGCTCAACTAAGGATTGCAATTCAGTACGATCTAGTTTTTGTATAAAACCGTCCAAAAATATTTAAATATGTGAAACGAATGGTTCAGAATAAACTGAGAGGGTACACACAATGTGTGTACTTTGTACCAACAAATATCAGAAAGGAATTACTCAAACTAACCCCATCATTTTATAAGGTAAAAGACAGTAGAACTTTTTACTGATGAAATTATTCGGCTTTTGACGTTTTATCCATATTTTGAAAATGTCATTCAAGATATCAAGAAATACAACTTTGGAAAAGTCTTAAGTGTAACAGCATATAAGAAAAGTTAAATTATCAATTTTTGCCTTTTGCGGGACTCAAAACAAGTATCTATAGTGGTAAAAAACCATTCAACATCAAATATGTAACTAAACGAATACCGATTTAGGCTATCCAGCCTATTGGAATGCTTGTTTGCGTTCCTCGCCTTTCTTTTGACCACAATACATATCGCTGTAAAAGTTCCTATAGCGAGAAGCAAACCGCCCGAAACAGAAACACCAATAATCAGCTTCACATTGACAGTGTCTGTAACATAAACAATACATAAATGTAATGAATATTGTTCGTCATAGAAACAGAATCGACCAGCTTGAATTTAATTGAAAGATAAATCTTACATAAACATAATGAATATTTTTTGTCATAGAAACAAAAATCGCCAAGCTTGAAATTGAATGAAAAATAAAAAATATATAAATAAAGGGTATATTGCTAGTGATTGAAACAGAAATGATCAGCTTGAAATTGGCTGAAATAGTATCAGTAAGAAAGTTATAAAATGATATACTGTCCGACACAGTAATATCAACGATCAACTTTACATATTCTGCAAGACAAAGGACGACTCTATTAAGGTATGATGTACTGCACGTCGCAGAAACATCAATCTTCAGCTTAAAAGTATATAAAAGACAGACGATTACAGAGTATTATATACCGACATAAACAAAACAGGATCACGATATCTGAAATACAGAATACGTATACAGTAATAAAAGATAATATACACCCAGTCACAGAACCACCAACGATCCGCTTGTCATTATCTGGAAGACAGAGAATAACAATGACGTAGTAAGATATTCTGCCCATTGCAGGAATTCCAATGGTCATCTTAACATTATTTGAAAACATAAAGTAAAAAAATGTTAAATTATATTATTCTTTCCTCCGTAGAAACGCTTATGTATAGAACGTCATGAAGTGTACGTCAAAGTAAGCAAAATAAACAGGAGCGCGGCACTGTGAAGACAAAACACAACAGTGCTTTTGAACAATATACTGCATTCTACCGAAACATAAATTTTAACAAATTTCGCTGAATAATGTCGCGAGTGTCGTTTCGATTCAGATGAATTATTCGCTGAATTGTTATGGCGTAGTAAACACATTTTCAAATAAAATGGTGTTTTGCTTGTATAAGCAGTCATTTTTTCCAACAACCTTTGCTTTAATGAACAAACATTAAAATGCATGTTAACGTTAACGTTTAAAATAAAAATATCAAGCGTACCTGAAGGCACAATGTCCGCTATGCACGCGAGTTCACCGTCGTCTGTTACGTCACATATTGTCCCATATTCACAACGACCGTTGACTTTCTCGAACAATCCACATAGCACGGTGGGGTAAGCAAGTGGTGCTACTCATGCAATAAAATACAAGTCATCATTAATTTAAATTAAATCGTTGTTATCAGTATTATCAGTTGTAGAAATGTGGTTAGATCGTTTACTGCTAAATAGCAGCTAAGGTTTGCTAAGTATATCATAGAGAGATCCCATTAGTGGCAATCGCTTGATTACAACGCGTTTTAGTTCGTTTTACATGGTGAGTTGCGCTAAGCATATTTATTTATATTTAAAATGCCAGTAAACTTAATTTTATCCACCTGATATCGCTTGAACCGTCTCTCCGTCATATTTTATCTGTGTCCCTTTTGCAAGATCCAATAAAGCATATGTTATCCGTGTTGACGCATCGACAGTGTCTTCGTAGAAAAGAGTGAAGTCTACTACTATGTTTCCAGTCCTATACACAGAATGCCAAATAGTATTGAAATAAAGTGATTTTTCAAAGTCGTTGTATATATAAATAGTGTTCGACAGATGCATCTCAAAACAAGAACAATTCAAAATAAAAATACACGCAAGAAATCGCAGAACGACTACCTTAAGGTATTAACGACGATTCCGAAATTTGTAATGAACCGCAACACGTAGATCCGAAGCTGCAATTGAACAATTTTGTTTACGCAAAATACATATATTTTCGGTATAATCTGTTCAATACATTATGCAGTAATTAAGCACCATATTCAAAACTATAAAACTAATACATATTTTAAACAAGGATTTTAACACATTCAATAACTTGTCTCTCGAATTATGAAACCATTACTTTATCACTGTTTTTACATTATTTAAACAGGCCTACCACGATATCATAGTTTGACACAACTTTCCGTTTCATAAGGTGTTAGTTTAAAAATTTACTGGAAATTCGTCAACTAAAATATTTTAAATGTGCAATTTAACGTAAGATAGCGATCGCCGGGTTTAATTGATTCAATATTAAATTCAAGATAAATAATAGTATCTCATCGAACATATTATACATACCGATAACGTAACTTTGTCTGCAACCTCTGCAAACGTTGCGTTTGACGAAAAACTAACATCTTGTCCTTTCGATATCTTCAGTGTGATCTGCAGGTCAATTTGTTTGTAATTGTCTGAAATGGCCAACATTCTATAATATGTTTACATATACAACACACATTTGGCCTTCTGTCGTGTAGGTATGAATGTCATATCTCTTGTTTGTGTTTAATGATGATGAAACATTTTATAAAAAAATATCTCCGCTTAAATATCAGCCACAGTCATTTTACACGTTAACGGATGGTATTACTAATGGCTACTTTAGGTTTCATTGCAATGTATTATCAGCAAAAGCGAAAATGAAACAAATAATCGCCCGTCTGTATGTCCAATTTTAAGCAAAGCACGCAAAAGGCTGTCGTCAAATAGAGTTTGTTGAATGCATTAATCTGTTTCGTTAAAACATATAATAGAGGTAGATGTTAATGTAAAAAATGTTGTCACAACAGATTAAATGATGAAACACTACACTGTTTTAAATATTTGGGATTTAGTGCACTCGCATACGCTTACACTGCTTTTTAAAACGAAAGCATGCATTTAAAACTGTTTTGGTGCTGCGATTATACTTATGGTGGGTGCACGACAACTACTGGTAAGAAATAAACAAAAATCACCTGTACAGCTATCTTGTTTGCTGCTCGTTTTGAAACCCAGATTACAATGACACTTGTAACTACCACGTGAATTTACGCACGTCGAATGTGCAGGGCATATAGAGCCATTAGCTGACGCACACTCGTCGACATCTCTATTACATTCGGGGCCAGTCCATCCTGCGTCACACGTGCAGCTCCCGTTCACTGGGTTGCACACGGATGTATGTGTCATATCACACAAACACGTGTTTGTACAGCCTTTGCCAAAACGGCCTTGAGGACATGCTGGAAAAGAAACAGAAATAAAAACAAAGCAACATAGATCAATGCAAGCACCTACTTATGTATGTACATACGTTTTGTAAATAAAGAATTACTATGCGATTGTTGAGGTAAAGCGCATTTCCAATTCTACCACATTATTTGCACATCAGTTACGCGAATCTACCATCAACGTGAATACATGCTTGTTGAAATAGTGAATCTGGATGAACCTACCTTGACAATGACTAAATGATTGTTTCAGGTATCCGGGATTACATTCGCACGTAAAACTTCCTGACAGGTTTATACAGTGTGAATTAGTGGGACACACGTGTGTAGTATTCGAACATTCGTTGACGTCATCCGAGCATTTTTTACCTTGCCATCCTTTCAAACAAGCGCATGTTCCGTTCTTTGGATAGCAAGTTTCAGTATTGGTAACATCGCATTCACACTTACTAGAGCAGTTCTCCCCGTAAGTCCATTTCATGCAATCTGAAAAAAAAACCGCATAACCTTCGATGAAAAAGTAAAGAGATATTAACTTGTAAGTAGCTACTGCACATAATTACACAATACTCTTGCATTTGAACATACAAGAGGATGTACTGAAATGATAATTGTGTTAAAAAATTGACTAACATAGCACGCGGAAAATAATATTTGGGGAAATTAATACCAAGTTCTCATTAGCTTAAACGCTATTATATGTTTCAAATAAATGGAGTTTTATACAAAAACTGGAGAAAGAACAAAACCTACCTGCACACGTGGCATTGTCGTTTTGCAGAAAATGTCCAACTTCACATTTACAGTTATACCCACCAACAGTATTGATGCATTCTTGGCTACACGTATGTCGGCCAGTCTCGCACTCGTTAAGGTCTGCAACAAATGAGCAAAGTTGTGTCCCTTTATATTCTTCTCCATGGACTTGTGAAGGACTAGTGACACACACACACCAACATACAAAACAGCCAGTTTACGTTAAAGAATTGAACACACATAAATAATAATATTAAATATATCAGAACCATTACAATGCAATCCCGCTTAACAATTCACAATTTGAATATATCGCTATACTTAATTGTTTTTATTTCTTTTAATTTATAGCGTTTATTCACCTCCTTACAATACACAATTTATTGTTAGTTTGCATGTTAATATGTTAATATACAATAGCGTTATTTTAACAATTCAAATAGGTTGATACAATAGAGGTAAATAAAATCTATGCATTCCTTATATATTTAGACATGCATACAGTTCACACACACACACACACAGACACATACGAAAAATGCCATGTTATTATAGAAAAAAAGAAAAGTTTTGGACTTCAGAAAATTATAAACTTGAATCAGACGTTTGGACTTCAGACAATTATACACATTAATCAAATGTTCAAATTTAATAATGTTATTTAATATTTTAAGCAAACAAACAATTTACGATAATACTATTCTATTGATCTACAAAAAGTTTAACAATTTGCCAGTTTAGTACTTCTTTTTCTATATATTTTGTATTAGATTGGATTTCCCATGCTTTGCTAAGATAATTATTCAGCCCTATTATTGAAGGTAATAGGCCCTTTCTCTTGCATACAAATATATATTATTTAATTTCTAGGATGAGAATATTAATATCAGTCATGTTAATATTTGTACAACCAAATAACATTGTTTAACATGAAATCTCAGTACATTTTTGCACATTATGTGATCTTAAAAATTCTACAACATGATTTACAATTCTCTTTGTAAAAATGCAGTCCCAGAATATATGTAATACGGTTTCTTCATTTTCACTACAGCAGGAACATAAATTATCATGAACAATGTTCATTTTAAATAACAAATATTGGGTTCCTAATATTCTGTGTACAATCCTTGTCTGGAACCACTGAGTGTATGTGTCTCTAGATATAATAAAAACAAGTGCATGCACGTTTGTCCATTAAACGTTATTAAAAAGTGTATTCCATTTTGAATGGCAATTGGGTATTTCTGTATTAAAGCTAAAACATGTATACACAAGTTTGTTTTGATTACCCCCAAATACTATGTTATTCAAGTAAAATGATATAAATGCACAATGTATATTTGGCTTTTTTTATGAATGGAAGTCCTGATAATCTGATAAATGCCTTCACAGTTCTGATTAAACCTTCATAAAATAGGAAGTTAATTTTACAACCAATGAGATTTTCTATAACAGATTGTTTTATAAATTCTCCAGAAGTACACAATATATCTCTTATATATCTAATTCCCCTATCATACATATTTTTATTATATACAATATTCATACCTATCTTAAAAATGTGGTTATAAAATAAAGGCATATCAAGGATATCTTCACACTTACTAACATTTTGTTTATTGATATACTCGATGTAACATGTAAGGACATCTCTCCAAAAACTATTTTTTTAACTTATCATAATTTTTTCTATATATTTTTTTCCCAAAATATACATTTTCTTCACATCAAAGATAAAATATACTAGTTGGAAACATTTTCCATCACTTAATACTTAAATGACTATTGTACCACAAGCTTGTTTCATTCCTATCAAAAACTATACATTGAAAGAAAAAACACATACTTTGAATTATGCATGTAAATATCTGGTACCTGTACAATTAGTCCCGTTGTAGCCATTTGGACAAACACACACAACCTCTTCATTGGAAACAGAACAAGTGGAATTTCCAGAGCAGCGAGCAAATTGATTTGCCGTGCACACTTTCTCAGCTGAAAAAATCAACACACACCATTATCATAATGTAGTTGCTGATATGCGTAACATTTTCAATTCGTTAAATAATGTTTCTAATTTGAATAATAATCGAAAAGATATAGCGAAATATAAGTAAAATAGATTCATACCTTTATAATTTGCATTGAAAAACTTATATAAATATTACACTTACGTATGCAAGATTTTCGGTCCGTAAGATCAAGGATAAATCCCGCTCCACAAAAGCATTTATAGCTACCGAGAGTGTTGATGCATTGTTGTTGACAGTTGTTGTCGCCATAGCACTCATTTATATCTAATATATAAGTAAATAGATAAATAAAAATAAATAGATACATAAATAAACGTATGAAGCGTTGGTAATGTGAATTTCTAGTATGATCTAAAATATAGCAATATTATTCATTGGTGTTTTTTTTAACAAACCATGGTGTCTCTTTCAAAAATAAAGTTAATATCATTTGAAACTCGCAGAAAACAATGAATGTCGAAAAAAAACACACCATAATAAATGTACAAACATTGAATCTAAATGTACATCGCAGTCACATAGTACAATTTAAATTTCACATTAACACAAAATGGTTAATTTACATTGTTAAATTATATACCTGAGCACGTTCCATTCCTGACAACAAATCCTGTCCTGCAGTTACACTGAAAACTTCCTGGTGTATTGATACAAATCTGTTCACATAAATTCTGGTCAGCAGCTTGACATTCGTTAACATCTAAACAAAACATAATATTTAGTTCAGTACGTTTCTTTAGTTAAAATGACTATTTACGCCTTTGAAATGTTGATTAACAACAGTACGTAGTTCTAAGCATTATTTCTAGCCAAACCGGTTTTGGTCATCTTAAATGTTTAGTCTTATTCTAATGTATAATATTGCATTAACGTAATTGTTTGATTTATTCGAAGACTCTCAGGGAGAGCCCATAATTCTAAAGAACGGCTGAGAGTCGCATGCTGCGAACGATTTTTTTTTCAATTTGGTCGTTTTCGGGCGGTTTTCATTCTTGTGTATATGAAACTCCTGAAAGTATGAGGTTATATAATTTTGTCCTTATCCACCAATACTTCAATAACATAAAGCCAACTAAAATATAACATGAATAAAACTGGCATTACCGCCTGTGAACGAAAAGTATTTTGGTGTTAAACCAGTTTTATGGCTAGCCGACCCTCATACTTACACCAGAATTTATCACATACTAAACGAGCGTCAAAGACGAGTGAATCAAATACTGTACACATAATTTTATTGCACTAGTTTCTAAGTACCAAAAATCTATAAATAACATTGGGCGATAGGGTTTAAAGATATTAGTTTAGGGAAAAAAATCATCTAAAAATATTTTAAACAAATTTCGCGATGAAACTACGGAAAATTTTAAACACACTTTGTGTAAGAAAGATCGCAAACATGTTGCAACCACATATCAAAATAGTGTTCTTTTTCTAACAGCCTCTGGGTATTACAAGTTTACAACATGGAAGATATATACAAGGAGGCTTTCTACTGCATCAACACAGCACATTTCGAAATGTTGAAGAATGTAATATACCCAACGAGAAAACAGTAGATAATTTATAGTTCGTATTCACTACTTTATAGAGAATGCCAAATATACACATAAAATGATTTAAACTGTACATACTACTTGATCAACAATGCAGTTTTGTATTAAAAATATATAATTGTTTCTTTATTGTGAGTGTTTGAGTTGGCTCACAATTGCAACGAATCAAATGGTTATATATTTACGATACATTTACAAAAATGTTTTCAAACATGCGCTGATTTTGGAAATAGATTTGATGATGCTTAAATTGCGTATGGTCTTACATATACTTAAGTTATTCCATTATTATTTATAAAATGAACACAATGAATAATATTGCTTCGTATGCTATAGTACACTTTCTTATGTGTAAAAACACCTTCATTTTTGTACAATATGGATGTTGTTATTATGTTTATCTTATAACTATAATGTTGCTGTTATATGTGTTTGAAGTAGTCATTATATTGCTAAAGTGATATCAAGTTCTTCTTTTGCAAAACTTACAAAAAAACTGTTTTATTCATTTTTAAAGAATGTATATTAAGAAAGTCAAAATGTAAATTCATTGTCACAGTGTATTGTTTTTTTAATAAGTGAAATAAACATATCGGCGTAATACAAGTCTATAATAAAATAATGCAATGTCCCAACCTTCGCACTTTCCCGATGCTATGTTTTTCGTGTAGCCTTCTTTGCAGACGCAAGAGGCGCTGCCAGGTGTGTTCACGCAGAGGGTATTGGGTTCGTAGCAGACTACTTGGTTTTCCTTGCATTCGTCCACATCAGCTTCGCAACTTATCCCTATCAAGCCCGGGTTACACACACACCCTGCAAATAAATCAGATTGTACTAGTGCTTGCTGTAGTCGTTATAGCTGAAGCAGTAGAAAGCAGCAAAACAGCAGGGGTAGTAACAGTTATTATTATATTTTGTAAAATATATATTAAAATAGTTGTTTCGCTAAAATAATTTTTAAATAACACTTACCTACGGTACTATTACACACACCATGGATGCACGAACACGTTAGCGAACACTCTTTCCCATAATGGTACTTGTCACAATCTTAAAAATAGTTCATAATTTATTTTATCCCTAACCAAAAACCGTCGGTGTAATGGTTTAATTATAAACGCATTAGTTTCAAAATAAAAAATACGACGATCGAACAATTTGTCTTGCACAAAGTAAAAAGTATACACATCTCAATAGCAGCCCATTTTTCACACATTGAGTAGCCAAAACTCGTAACTATAGAAGCAAGTGACGACATGTATAAAAAGAGTTATTCAGTTTTTATTTTATTTTAATTGTGATAACAATATTTCACACCTGTACATATCCGTTTGTTATTTTGCAGCTTCATACCGACAGGGCATTCACATACATACGAGCCAACTGTATTTGAACACGTTGCTTGTTCGGAACACTTGTTTTCCTCCCCACATTCGTTGATATCTGTTAAGCCAATAATAAACAATTATATTTATCTTTTGTAACATTCTTATATAACACTACCTTTTCAAAATGTGTGTGTACGTGTTCAAACGCTTTTAAATGGATTAAGGTAAACAAGATATTTAACGCGTATAAACTCGTTTTACCCAGACCAGAAACTAGTACAATTACGGCGGGATTATTTTACCTGTACAAGTCTGATTATCAGAGGCAAGGTTAAAGCCTTTCGGACACTGGCAAGATGGAACCATGTCTTGTACCACACAGTAGCCGGTACATGTCAGATTGCGGAATTCTTTGCAATAATCTTTCACTGCAAGATATCAACTATTTTATATTTTCAAAATACAGAAACCATACATGTTATCGAGAAATGTGTAATGTTTTATTGTAAAAATAAGATGGTCTAAAATTAATAATAGATACAATAAATACACCGATAAAATGAAAACAATTTGGAGGCAATGTCATTCCTTCACAAAACATAATAATCAGTTTGCAGTTTGATATCGTTTATACGCTGCTTTAATAGAACACATCATACCTTTACTACACGACTCTCTGTCGTCGTTGAGTCTGTATCCGAAATAACAGTAACAGTTGTAATATCCTGGATGGTTTTCGCACATCTGTTCACAGTCCGCCAATTCTAAATGGCACTCATCTATATCTGAGAATGAAGACAAGCTTTACTGACTACTTTATATCGTTTTTTTGACTTCGCAAGAAATGCTCAGTGTGACACTGAATACATAAACAATATCAAATGCTTTTTTTGAAAAGTGTCAATTTATGAGTCTGTTCAACAGCAGACCGAATGCGTGAAGCACACATGCCATGTAAATCCCAACTCTGTCACACACAGTTAACGTAAAATAATAGGTTGTATAATGAGTTGTAGAGAACAGTACTTGCGATGACCAATTAGCATTTGTTTGATACTTTATAATGAGTACCGTCTTCACAAAGGACCTTTTATAGGGTAAATGTGAATAAGGAACTGAATCTGTGACATGAAGCCACTAGAAAATGTTTCCAACCCACGCTAGATCTTTGTATAAAGAACGTTAATTATGTACCAGAACAATGTGTCAAGTTGACCTCTGTGTAGCCTGATTTACATCCACACGTGTAGCTTCCTTCTGCGTTCAAACACGTCTGAGTGCACTCGTTCAACCGTGGATCCGAGCATTCGTTAATGTCTGAACAAGCAATATGCATCCAAATACGTTATATCATAGAGAAATGTTTAGCTTTATAACGCAATACATAATAATGTTGTATTGTGTATTGTTTGAGGTATGCTTTAAGGAATGCGTTTGTTTGTGGATATTATTTAAGATGCAATTTCGAGTATGGGGACAAAGTTTTGCTTTTAAGCAAGTAAAATTTCATAGTTAATCGATAAATCTTTATTTAAATAACCTTCTTTATGTGCATGTTAAACCATAATATAACACTTATTATAATTAAATGTAATATTAAAAAAAAATTGTATAGATGTATACTTATTTTAATTAGAAAATACCAAACCTCGGCAAAATCCGCTAGCATCTTCCTGGTATCCTTGCATACAATCACAGCTGTACGAGCCCATGTTGTTACTACAGGACTTTCTTGTATCACCACAGACTCTTGGATTCTCCTTGCACTCGTCCACGTCATCGTCACATGAACTTCCTGTCCAGCCATGGGAACACATGCAGCCTCTCACAGGATCGCATCTCTCTGCACCTCGTCCGGTACATGCGCAAGTTTGGCCACAATTTGTACCCCAGTTCGGTACCTCACATGCTTTAAGAATCGAAGGTAAACATTCACATAAAATTATCACCTGTCAATTACTCGTTAAATCTATCAAGTATTCATTTAAGTTTAGGTTGCATATACTTACGTTTACACGAGACCTTGTCTACTAGCTGATAACCCGCTATGCAGCTGCACTGAAAACTGCCGATAGTGTTCATGCAGTCTTGTTCACAAATATGTTGAGAGCATTCGTCAACATCTGCAAATAAAACCTGTTATCGTGTGTTTGTTCATAAACTAAAATACTTGAATATATCGTTGTGGGTTCATTTGCCACGGAATGTGCATGTAACGTAAAATAGATATACAAAAGACGTACCTTGACATCGCAACGATGTTTCATTTAACCAGAGGCCTGCATCACAGAAGCACAAGGTATTATTTCCAACATCCAGGGTGCATCCCGAAGTACGACTGCAGTCGAGTGTTGAAGCAGCACATGGATCAGAATCATCTGTAACAATGCAATTATGATTTTGAAACATATTTCTTTTATGTTACTTAAATAGTTTATTAATGGTGCATTCATAATATAATATATCGATTAAATTAAACAATCGTAAAGGCATGAACACACACAGTTTAATGTTTCTTTTTATTTGCGGCCTTTGAATATATTTTTATGTGCAAACAAATTGTCGCCAATCACACACATATTGTAATACTTTGTTTTTCCTAGAAACGTATTGTGTGTTTTTTTTTCAAATAAATATGTATATGTTCCAATTAAAAAGAGAAAACAAATACGGATACCTCGTGAACATGTAAAATTTGAAACATTGAAGGTAAAACCAGGCTGACATTTGCAAAGAAACCCGCCGATCGTATTGTCGCAGATCTGAGTACAGTTGTGAGTAGCCTCGTTGCACTCGTTGATGTCTATATAAAATAGAAAACTATATTATTGCAGTTATGCATAAAAAAAGCAACTACGAGTTAAAACAGGTCAACTAGACAAAAATTCATGTTTATAATAAAAATAAAATGTAATTTGTCTTCAAAGAAAAAAAGAGCAAAAGGTAACTCCTTAACCCATTAACTAACTAACATCTAGAAAAAAGGCATTGGCAAACATCGTAGACCCAGATGAGACGCCGCATGATGCGGCGTCGCATCCGGGTCTGCGCTGTTTGCTTAAAGGAATTTCTGTAAGAAATAGTCTAAATATAGAAATAAATATACTAAACATCCCTAATTTTGGAAATAAATTGATCCAATTTAGAAGGATGGGAGAGTACACTAGGCATAATGGGTTAAATACCATCAGGAATTGTATTTTTATACGAGTGAAATATTGGAGACACTTTCTTTTATTCCAATGTAAACTCATTGAAGCTGATTGATTACTTCATTAAACGATTAAGTATATAAAATATATCTTGTGATTTCTGTTATCCTATGTGTTTGGCTTTTTAAAAATATAAATCTACATTATATATATAATACAGACCTTACCGAATTTATTATATTTATCAAATCTTTTTTACGCCTCGTACCGATGCATGTATGTTCGTTGCTTGGATCGACTCGATATCCTTCCTTACAACCGCAGGAGTAACTTCCCTCAGTATTGATACAGAGTTGATCGCAGGGACGACTGCTACATTCGTCATTATCTATACAATATTATTTTTTTACCTAAGTTTGTTTTGCATTTCAAAGCAAGTTTAACAAAACGTGCGAATGGAACATCATAATCTATGATACATGAATAGGTGATTGTTAACACTCCATACTTTACGTTGAAAATGGTCTTATTGGATGTTAACATAAACATCGTCATTTACACACACAAAACATCACAACAGCCAGTTCAATAATTAAATAGTTGATTACGGTTTGTTTAAGCAAATAAACTATTTATTTCTATTGATCCACGATCCTATTTTTTTCAGGAATAAGAATATCAATAAAATAATTACGAAAAATGTTAATTTGAAAGCAGATGTATAAAACAAAAAGTGCATACCAATGCAATCGTTTGTATTAGGCACTGAAGCATATCCCGCTGGGCAAGGATAACACGAGTATGTATTGTTCTGTGGGACGTTTGTACAGTTTCGTCCTAGAGTGCAGGGACTTCCAGCACACCAGTCTAATGTTTTATCACAATCAGCACCTGAAATAGAATAAAACAATTATAAGAATATAATGCTAATGTAATCCAAAACAGAGGGTTGTTTTCAACATAATGGTAAACGCAGTAATTCACGCGAGTAAAGTATCTAAATATATACCAATAAAACAAACTTACTTTTCATAAATTATCTAAATGCAAAATAAACGTACCTGTACAATATATGATGTTTCTTCTTAAAATACTATATCCTAATGATACACGAATTTCATAATTTAACAAATGTATCTCATTTTTGGACATGTTTGTCCGTCCGGTATTGATAGTATCTAAGAGTTTGCAATATTTGTTATTGTTATTCATCCAGCTTTCACTAACCTGTGTATCCAGCGTTGCAAACGCATGACGAATACTTGAAATATGCATTCTCTCGAGGGTCCTGTCGCACGGTCGTAGAGCAGTGTCCATTACCATGGCACCCAGTGCAAAGTTGTACCGTAACAGTATGTTGCTGTGATTGCTTTCCATCAGCATTGACTGCAACGAACCTACAGTTGAAATGTACCTATTTGACTCCATTGTCTTGATTCAGTGATTCATACGTTTTGAAGAACTAATATATATGCCTTCAACGTAATTATCATCAATAAAAGTAATGGTGTATTTATCTTGGTAGTGATTTTAGCATTCAAAAATGAAACCATGTTTTTCATCACGGAATTAAAAAAAGTAAATATATGTGTAAATTGAGTTCAGCTGTCAAAGCATCCATGCATCTTTACCATACCTCTATAAGGTTTTAATTTATGTTAGGCTTTAGCAATGTCTATAATGGGTTTTATTATTATTTATACCATATGTTGTGTGGAAGGTCATCTGTCTGGTTGAAATATAGCGTCTTCGACGTTCTGTTATATGTTGTTCTATTACTTTCGTTTTTTACAAATGCGATATCTAATTCATCTGCAAGATTTAATTGACACGATATGTGTTCTCCAACTGTTGCATTAACGCTACAAGTATTATTGATTGTTGGCACAACTTTTGCTGAAAATAGAGTGAAATGTTTATTTAAGTTTTGATTTCATTTTCAATTTTGAGATGTGAAAAGCGAAACAGCAATAACAACTAGTTTTATACAATGTAAATAGTTTCACTCGTAAAATGCATACCATGATTTATCATTGGTAAGAACGACTCATATTTGTGATAGGTTACTTATTTGTTTTTAAAGTTGAGCATGAAATGGTTGCTGTAAAATGAGTACATCACATTAAAATACAAAAAAACTATTCTCGTATTTCATGTGAAAACGCACTTACTCTATGGTTGGTTTGTTAAAATCACATATGTTTTAATGTGAACTTCATCTAAAGTGAATGAAATATGCGAAAGAAATTCAACACTTATAATGTGACTAAAAATCTGGACGATTTACCTATTTCTTTTGCGTTTATGTTAATGGTTTCACTTATGTTGCTGGTCGTCTTTGCAATTGTACTGTTCAAAGTGAAAACATAGTCGAACACGCACTCTACATTGACTGACCCGCATATCTTTTCAGCTTTAATAATCGTTTCCTTGTCAAATGTATCTAGGAAACGCGGAACGTAAGAAGCGTTGTGGTAATCGGAATGGCTCTTGCCGTCTTCATATATAAAAACTGACGAACTGTCGTTCACTGACCCTGAAATGAAGTACCCCATTTGATAACATTCATCCCTATATTAAAATAATCCACACACGTAAACACGAGCTACAATAAATACCGGGATTTGTGTAAGTAGGATAAAATTATTTCGTTTATTATATGCATCTTCAAAGTTTTGTTGACGTAAAAATGTTCAAACATGATAAAATAGCGTTGTAAACGAATCACTTACATGTCTGACCAAATCTAAATATCTCTAAGTCACTTGCATTAAAATGCAGAAGACTCCCATTTGGGTATACAAAATCATTGTATGGGTCGCCGTCAAAATTGCCCAGAAGACCTTTCGTCACGTTGTTGAATGTTTTCGGTACAATGGTATCCAATGACAGCATTCTGGCCTCTTTTCGTATTTCAAGCGTTATCCCTGCAGATTGACAAAAACGACTTGCAAAAATGAAGTTGTTATAAATATCTTATACGAATATAAATAAAAACATTTTATTTACGTTTAATACTTGCGACACAACAACTGCATTTACAGTAAGCGAGCAATATGACAAATCCTGTATAATATTGAATTTTCTTTTATACCTAATTAGACAATATGACTTTCTGCAGTGAAATAACAGCAGTGAAAAGAAAAAAAAGTTATTTTCACCGGTGAAAAGAACACATTTTCGGAACTCCTTTTTCTATTTTTAGATTATCATAAATAATTACATATATTTTTTCTACGATCGCGAGTGAATTAAAATCGACATTCCACCGAATCCAACATTTTTTTAATGCTTTTTTACCGTTTATTAACATTGTAAAAGAGTTTAACTGGAGAATTTCGCTGGTATAATGACGTCATTTCGTCACACTAATGACGTCATTTTGTGATTTGAAATGTATTGAGGCACGCGTCTGGAGAAACTCCGAGAAAGCGTAACTTTTCAGCGAAAGGGAAACAGCTGTTAATTATTTTCTTGAAAAAGGGGCTTAAAAGAAACAGAAAATGTGTTCATGTCAGTGTAAGATATTTTGTTTTTTCACTCGTGATCATAGAAAAATAATAGTTTCACTCATGGCTGCGCCACTCATGAAAGTATAGTTTCTATGATCACTCGTGAAATGACAAACGATCTTTCACTGACATGAACAAGTATCCTCTATGTCATGCATTCCTTGCAATAAACAATAACTGGCACTTATACAGGCTTAACATGGGGTCACTTTAACAGAGATGTAAATGTTATATTAACACCGAGTGATCGCATTGACTATACCTGTCTCCAGAAATGATACCCTCAACACCCCATCTACTCCATAAATAGACATGGTTGGCGAATTAAAAGCGAACCGATCGTTTCCAAAGTCCTTTAGTGTTTTCGTTAAGTCGATTTCATTCCCATACAGGATTAAATCTGAATATACATGCGAGAAAAATTAATTGTAATTATGTTCGTGTCAATGGAAATTATACAATAAAAAGAACGAAAGAAAATAGTTTTAAAGATTTAGTTCAAATGTTTACACATATTATTGAGAAGAATTTTAGAAAAATAGACGTGGCCGTGTTGTTATTTCCATTAATAAGATGTTCTCGTGATATGTGTTTCAATATTATACAAATGCAATCGCTAAAACATAATTTATTATTAAAAAGCCAAACATTTCTTTAAGGATACAATCTGTTCAGTGACTTTCGCGCAGCATCCCAAATAAGAATGTTGTTAACAGTTAACGCACATATCTTAGTGTTGTAGACTTACCATCTTTTGCCGTATTGAGCTCGATATGAAGTGATGAATTCGTATGATCTCTTGCCGCAAAGGCAGTGAAGATTGTTGCATCCGAGATATTTCCGTCCGCCTTCTTTGCCCTCTCCGTTCTAGCTTGGAGTGAAAACGTGACATTTGATGTCTGGATGCTCAGCAACACATATTCCCCATGTCCGTTGAACGTGTAGTTCATTCCGTCAAGTGTGCGCATGTGTGGATCTCCCCAAAATGATCCTAATACACTCAAGCGTACCCAGAAAATTAAGAAAATGCAAAAAGCCACACATCAATTGTTGTTTTCAATACAAAATATCTATACTTGATAATATATATATATATATATATATATATATATATATATATATATATATATATATATATATATATATATATATATATATATATATATATATATATATATATTCGAATGGTAAAGATAGAGTGATTTAAATGAATGTAGACTTGTTAATATGGATCCACTTATTTGGCATGATATTAAATAAATAGGAATCGTCGGATATAAAATGAAATCAGAAGAGAGGTAATAAAGTTTGTTTTCATTTGAGTGGACGATGTTTTTTCCTTGTTAAGTTTAAATGTGTTACCAAAGTTGAACGGCGACTCGGTGTAGCATGTTCCTGTTGGATGCAGTTCGTAATAGAGATTGCAGTAGTCTGATTTCGTACAGCATTTGTCCTTCATGATGACGTCATTTACCTCGTGATCACGTGGTGAGAATGACGGATGTGAAAAGTACAATCCACCAGATAGGGGTTGCATTTCCACGAATGTCAATGACGAGCGGTAATAGCAGCACGACTGAAAATTTGTGAAAAATCTTAGTATTAACGCAAATGAATTTTTACGGAAACTTTAAATAGCACACTACAATATTCAGATACCATGACACATTGTGGGATAACTTTAATCTCTGAAATTTATTTACCTTTCCGTATGGTTTGTAACTTTCGCGTAATATCATGTCCACGCAGACGACTTCTTTGCTATCAGGTAGACGCACTTGGCGGCGGATCTGCCAAAACCAAGGATCCCATTGGGCCAGGCCGACGTCACATGGGCACGTAGGCAGACGTTGTGAGTAGACATGGATATTTTGTTTCAAATAAAGGTTTCTGTTGTACCACTTAATACAGTCCAAGGCGTCGTTACTTACTGTTGTTTTGTTATTATTTACATTTTTAAGAAGAAGTCCACGGATTCCTGCAAGATAACTTTCTTTTAAGAAACATGATATCTAGGACTCATTTTATTTATTAACCGACTGATAAATCGTTTGCATTTTTATATTCAGACAAATCTATCAATTGGATTTCCGCAATTTGTAAGTTTTCTCCAAATCAACTTGAAGGACATATACAGTTTACCTCCTGTTTTCGGTAGCAGATCCCATTTCAGTGCATTTTTGTTGAACGAGTAAATGTAACGGTATATCTCTCTGTCTGTGTCTGCATGGCCGATCCATAAAGGGATGCGTTCCCTTTCCGAGTTCCATTTCATTAAATTATGTCCGTATATTGAAAACGAAAAGGTCTGTTCACCGCTTGAAATTATGATCAATTGAAACGTTGCTGTCTATAAAATGTCAAAAATAAAATTAACAATTTCGTTAAAAGAATTATAGTCTATTCGAAAACAACTGACTGACTTCCGAAACAAAAATAGGTGTAAACAGAAACACAGAGATTAAAACAACTTATATTGCTAAGATGCAAATTTAATTTATACTTAAAAAGACTATATGCAAACATTATACTAAAGTAAATTAAAATAAAACTTGCATTATAAGGATTAAATGATGGTTTCACGTTACTCCATGTTGCTATCAAAACAAAACTTGTATCAAATGCTGATATATTTTCCACCCGCTTGATTACACTTTCTAGTAATTCCAATTCTCCGGCAACTTTAGGTGTAAAGGGGTAATTTTTAAGGACATCATAGGTTCTGTAAGTGATCGTTGATAAATGGTCCAAATATATTTCTGTAAAGTATGCCGCCACAACTGGAAAGTTGATATTTGCTTTGCCATCCGAAGCCATTTGAGGCTTTTCAGAAAGATACTTTGTATCAAAACTTATGAACCCTCTCCTACACACCTAAATATAAACACATTCGTTAGAAAGATGTTTTATATAAATAATTTACAACCTAAAGTAAGGAAATCAAACACAATCTTCCGAAGACCATAAGTGACTGGTAGTACTGTTCGATTGGTATGTCGATTTCTGCTTGGGTTTAAAATATCTTTTATTCCGTTACTTGTTCTTAAGAACTGCAAAACTATTTCCGGCAAACAATTGTACAAATTCATACTCAGTATTTGTAAAAGAAGTCAAGTAGTGCTTTGATATAAACGACATGTTAAGCGTACGATTTTTAAGAGTTTGCATAAAATGAAATAATTTATAAAAGACACTTATAACATTTTAAGCGAAGAAACCGCACACATATGCAAATATAGACCTACATGCATTAGCCGTCTCATTTTGTCGAAGACTGGAATCGTAGGTTCAAACACAATTTGTTCACTGCATAGGTCATGACCAAGACTTGTATCTCCTGCTTCTTGCCCGAATGGTAGTATTGGCACTGTGAAAAAATCAACACCATAAAGCTCCTCAAATTGTTTCAAGGAAACTGCACTCTCACCATGAGTTTAAGTAAACATGAACATAGGTTCAATCAATAATTATTTGTTCGTTTATTCTTATCTTAATTTTATTTAACCAGTGAGTAGTAAACAAGCAAACAAAACAAATAAATATTTTTTTCGAGTAAAGCGAGCACATTTATCACCTCAGTTTAGGCAGTAAAGTAGTCTGTAGCAAAATGTGAGAGATGAAAGCAAACACAAACACACTTTCTGGAAATTTCAACTCAAAAGCCTTATGAGATAAAGAATGTTGCTTGTTTTGGATAACAAAACATTCTTACTGATGTCGCATGTGCCCGAATGTTTGTCTTCCACACCAGACATACAAGCGCATATTTTGTTCTCGCATATTGCATTGATTGTCCCACACATGCTTGCATCAGTACATAGTCCTCCGATGTTAGCTGAAAGACCGTATAAGTTCACTTTACAAGTATAAACATATTCGTTTAGGATAGCTTTCTTTCGTAACCGTAGATTATATTCAAGAAGATTAGCTGGTCTAAAATGGTTTCAAAATAATCAAATTACATTTCCGGATGCAGGTTGGGACAGAACTGTTCCACGCGCCTGTGGCTGCACACCACATGACGTCATTTCCTTTCAGCAGATACCCTTCTTCACATCGAAACCGTAATAGAGAATTATATGTTGTCACCATTGCACTTCCATGGAGCATTCCCTTGGATGGCACAGTAATGTTGCCACAATCTAAAACAATTGATAAAACGTGAAATAGTTTTCTCAAAATTTGATAACGTCATATTATAATATGATACAATGTAACGCATTTGTATTGGTAGGCGAAAGAAAAAATATACGATTTTTGCAATTCCGGGTTTCCCCGCGATATATGCTGGTATTAATTCAGCTAACGTTGACGTCCATTTAAGAAGATAGAAACAACTATTATGCAAACGCTACCGCGACATATCGATTGCCATAACGGGATGACCTGTTTATACAATGTAATGTTGGGCACGCATTGTTGTAAATAAGCTATTCGTGTATAAGGTCATTATTACTCGTATGTGAAAATTTATGGTATAAACAATGTATTGACTAGAGAAACATTAATAGTATTATTATATTTACTAGCAGACTTAATGATGAATACTCCCCGTCACAAATAAACTGCTTAAGAAACGTACCATGTTATTGCAGTGTTTTTGCATGAATACAGACACATTCAGAAAACTGTGTTTGATTAGTAAAATTTAGACTAATATTCTAACAGTAAATTCAATCAGTAAAAAAAACAACATAAAAACATAGTCTTAACAGAAAAAACGTAAACGGTTGCATACGCATCCAATAAAGGTAATAGTTTTTGTAGTTTCTAAATCTATTTTATACCAGAACAGACCCTAATTTGGAAGAAATGGGCAATACGTTCTAACGAACTTCGAAGGGATAACACTGATTTACTGATATGTAACCTAAATACATAAACTATGCAAACGAGGCAATACTCATATCGCCTATGTTACGGGCAACATATTGAAAATTAAGAAACACATGATTTGAAAAACAACGTAGGAAAAGAAAAAAGCATACTTTTTATGACGCATGTTGGTTTTCCACTCCATTGACCGTTTGCTTGACATACAAGTCTATCGTCACCATTGAGATCATACCCAGTATGACACTGTACCTCAATTACTGACGCAAATTTTGTTGATGCTCCGGTCACTTTACTATTTGTCAGGTCAATCTGCTCGCACACTAGGTTAATATAAAATAACAGCATATATTCACTCATTATGCATACGGAATTTGATTTATCATTTTCATATGTTGTATATTCAATGCCATCAAATCTTTTTCTCTATTCAGTGTCTGTTTCAGTGAACTATAATTTGCTTACCAATAATATTGCATGTCGGATAGCTTGTCCAATTACTGTTACTCTGACATTGTATGATATGTTCGCCGGACAACGAATATCCATTATTACAGGATACTGAAACCACGTCATTATAGTAGTATGATGTCCCGTTAATGACACCATTCGCTGGAGTAGGGTCATCGCAATCTACAACGGTTTAAATAACAAAATAATATTGCTTGAAAGATATCGATTTATACACTGTTATAACATTTGATGTGCCTCGTAAACAGTTTTTTACAACACTTTGTAATTGTTTTCTGTCTCAATTATATTTCATAAATAGCTTTCAAACGTTAAATGGACATACGAAGTATATATTACATTTTCGAATGCAGGTCGGGACTGAACTGTTCCATTTGCCTGTTGCATCACACCACAAGATGTCATTTCCGTTGAGTTGATAACCATGTTCACATTGAAAACGCAACGATGAATTAAATGTGGTTAGAATAGGACTTGTAAGTATAATGCCGTTTGTTGGTATCGTCACGTTGGTACAATCTTAAGAAATTAAAATATACAATTAATGATATATTTTAAAGTAAAATGGAAGTACAATTGCAATAATCTAGAGAGACAGTATAATTCCAGCAAAAATTCACTTAAATATAAACAAAAATGCACTGCAATTGCATCGATACCAGAGAAAATTCTTTATAAAGCCATTGGTCTTTTTTTGTTTGATACTTGACCACTTATCAAGCAATGTGACGCAGCACACAAGCATAAGACACATAAAAGAAACACACAGCAAATAGAAAAGTCTTAATACAACTTGGGTTGCCGCCTATAATATAATTGAACGCAATATGTGTTGAACTTGTTTGATGTGGTTCGAACTTACATTTAGTCAAGAGTTATTAAATAACAAAATTATTATAATAAGAGTAAATAATATAAACTACCTAAAAGGTATCATCATTAAATAATAATTCGAATCACAAAGCAAAAACCTAATGCACGTACAGTACCATTGTATTGCCATTCAACTACAGTGGATGGAGACATGAGAGGAATTAAATTGTTGACGCGTCGAAAAAACAAACCTATCAAATGCCATTCGAATTCGATTAAAATACTTTAAAGACACTGATTAAAATGATAATGAAACATAGCATCACAGGTAATCAGATTAAAGCAAGTTATATATTCACATTAAAGCAAGCACATACGCATGACAACAATACACTGCATATAAAATTTAAAATATTATAGAAAATAATATATATATATATATATATATATATATATATATATATATATATATATATATATATATATATATATATATATTGTGACACAAAATATAAAAGGTTAAGTGTAATTCAAAAGCAATAGAAAGGTTTACACTATTAATACAACCGAATTACAATTTAATTAGTAGATGGTATTTTTTTTTGCATTTTTAAAATTGCATTTTATTTTGCCATTTATGGACTCGTTTAATTCGAAAAATACAACTTTATTTCACTCATATTTTTGAAGTTTTCAAATTGAACATATAATGCTTACTTTGAATGACACATATTGGATTATCGCTCCATTGACCTTTGCCTTGGCATGTTAGTTTGTTATCACCCTGAATAAAATATCCGGTACTACACTCCACTTCAATTACAGCCCCATAATTTGTATATGTGCCGATTACTCTTCCTTTTGAAACATCCATCTTTCCACAATCTAAGAAAATCAGTTAAGGGATATAACATGTGTGCATAAATATACAAAATAATTGCATATGTAAATTTAATGAGGTCAGTGCTTTTCTTTAGTTTTTTGTAATGTATTTTAGTTGCATGTATGGATATGTGCCAGTCGGTATCATACTTAAAAAATGTTTTTAGATGCTTTTGTATTGCTTACCAATCTGTGAACATGTAACATTATCACTCCATCCAGTTGTAGTACACGTGATGACACTTGGTCCTTTTAAGTTGAAACCCACGTCACAACTGATAACAGCTGTAGAATTGAGGGACGTTGAAGTACTTATCGTCACATTCGCATTTGGTATGGCTGGTCTGCCGCAATCTGTTTGGAATGACAAAATAAAACAAGGAAAATCCTTAGTTTTTAAAAATATTTATGATTTGAGTTTTGTGAGTTTTTTATACTGAGGCGTTGGAAGAGTGAAACAAAATAAATCACGTTTAACACCGATTGAAAAAACTACTCATTTATTTCGAAGAAAGTTTTTTTATATTTCAAAATAAAAAACCCCCATTTGTTTCAGTTTATGATACAAATGTTCATGCAAATAATCAAGTTTTAAATTCAAATAAGGACTATGTTTGAATCTTTTTACATAAGAATATTTAAAAGTGAATTTGAACATTAACATTACTGTCAAAACCTTGTTTACGTTCTCATCAGTCCACGTTCTATAAATAATATACCAAGTCGCCTTGAAAATTATAAATTAATTGCAAGATTGCCACCTTTTGTTTATATCGTATTTGTATTTGCCGTAGGTTCGGGTGTTGCGTTAAACAAAAAAGACTAAAAACGTTCACCTAATTTACATATGCTAACATAACAAATCTTGAATCATGTTTTCTGTTCAGATGTTGTTGCCGAAATATGAATAATTCTTGCACATAAAATAAACTAAGCTTGGTCCAATAATGCTACGAACATTACATTCGATTCCTACCGATATGAAATTCTGGCCATGTCACTTACCCGAAGGGTCGCATATCGGGTTGCCGGACCACAAGCCGTTTCTAAGACAAGTGATGACTGAATCGCCAGACATTATATAACCATTTTCACACGAAACACTAACAACTGTATTGACAGATGTTACTGATGAATTTACTAAGCCTTTTATGGGCGTCGGGTCCCCACAATCTGTAAAATAACGGGACATTATATCGCCATAATTTGAAGTTTAGTCTAAGGTAGGCTCATTAAATCGAAATGAATTAAAGTTACCGAACATTTTTCAGTTTATGCTGCTAACCGGGCAGTCAGCTTGACCATATAGTTTTATGGTCATCGGTTTTAATGGGAAAATTATGCACTTTGATTATTACGCTTAACTCATGTACAATTCAACTTACCAATCAGTTCACATTTCGGTACATGCGTTTGATTCCAAACCCCAGAAGCCTCACATTTCACGGTCCAAACACCAAGTGGAGTGAAATCTGGTTTGCATCTGACCTCTGCCATATGCCCGTATGTGGTCACATTTGCAATGTTTATGATCATATTTGAAATTAACAGGAGGTCACAGTCTGTAATGTAGACCATTTAAAAACAAACAAGATGTCTTCAGCAATTTATCATATTGGTACGATTCGAAATACATTCAAAGGTAGGTGTTAAAGAAAGGTGTTATATTTGTTATAAGTATTATTATATCTTACCAACAATAATGCAATTTGGGTTGTCACTCCAAGTTCTGTCACTCTGGCAGTGTATGACGGAATTGCCAGTTAACGTGAAACCTGTATTACACGACACCGAAAGCACATCGTCTAAGAACCGTGATGTCCCGTTTACGATGCCGTTATCTGGGGTTGGATCATCGCACTCTGCATTGTTAATAGAAGATTGTGGAATGAATGTAATTATGTTTTCCGAACGTCAATGCTACATATAGTAATTGATACATACTTGAATATAAAAATAATGCCGTTTACTAACATTATTTCTTTAAAAAATGAATATCTAAGTATTACCTATTAAAATACACGAGGAAGAACCTGTCCACTCTCCATTCAGTTGGCAAACACGTAACGAATCGCCAATCAGTTGTCGACCATAGTTACATTCCACATGAACCACAGTTCCAACTGTCGATGTTGTGTCGTTTACACTTCCATTGGATATCGCAGCGACACCACAGTCTGTTACATATAAAAATATAATTATTTTAAGTTAATACTTGTATTTATACAATCGTCAAAGATGCCATTCAAATATTGTTGATTATAAAAGTATTGGGATATAACAACATGTGTATTTGTATTACAAATGTATTAACTTCATTACAAAAGGAAGCTCATATATGCACGCTAGTACAGAATCATCCATTTTAATTTAGTTAATTGATTACCAAGATTAGCTGATAAACGAGTGTATAACTACTTTTATTGATAGATGGACGGCTGGTAAAATAACGAGCATGTTTTTTTATGAAAAAATATTTATCAAACTAATAGAAAACGTTAAGGATCAACATGTGTATTTAAAATGTAATAATGAAATAATATCTTACGAATGAGTTCACATTGAGGGACGTGCGTGTAATTCCAAACGCCGCTAGCTTCACATCTCACAGTCCATGAACCACGTGGAGTGAAGTCAGGTTTGCAGCTGACAAGTGCTATCTGTCCGTAGGTAGTTTTGTTACCGACGTCTATCGTCATATTGACAATATTAAGTTCTTTGCAGTCTGTAAAAAAGAAAATTTTAAATTCAGCATCTACATTTCCCTTTAAATTTGTGTATTTTAATTCATCCATTTTCGTATTACTTTTTTATCAATGATATTACACAGCGGATAATATTGCAACTGTTGCAAAGTGGTTTCCTCTTAACGGAATATCCAAATAATAAAGAAAAGCCTTTCATAAACGATACTGAGAAATTGTCATTGCGTCACCTTGATTGCTTGTTAAGGGCGCACTTATCAGTGGTTGTGTTATTTTATTCTGCGTGGGTTAAATACGAAATTCGCATATGCGTTTTCCTTGTTTACTTAAAAGATAAGATCTTACCCACAACGGTGCATACTGGATAATCACTCCAAGTACTGTTACTCTGACATCGTATGATGGAATTTCCAGATAAAGCAAAACCAGTTTTACACGACACGTGGAGAACGGCATCGAGGTAGTGCGATGTCCCGTTGGTGGCGCCATTAATTGGCGTAGGATTACCGCAATCTGCAATATTTAAAGAGTTTGAATTCGATAAGTATAAACATTGTTTTACATTAAATAAGAATTGTGTGAAACGGAATGTTTAGGACATAAGGCTGTAAGAAAACATACATTTTTAAGGAAAACTATTCATAAAGCAATGCTTTGAATGGTGTATACACATCACCGCAATATAATAATGGAATTCATTATGTTTTAACTGTTACTTCTTTAAATAAGATAAATACAAAACTGGATAGTAATACCTATCAAAGAACAAAATGGGGTATTAGTCCAATTTCCGTTTTCTTGGCAAACAATAACTGAGTCCCCGACTAGTTTTCGACCATATTCACACACGACGCTTACAACAGATCCAACGCTTGAAGAGGTGTGGTTGACCTCACCAAATGAAACCGTTGGGTCCCCACAGTCTGGAACATAATTATACCAGTGGAATCTTCAACTTATATCAAGCTTGGCTTCTTGTTTTTCATGTTAATAATTAATAATGGTGTGGTGTGTTTCAATACAATTGTTATATTACATGCATCCCTTTCTAATAAACTGCAATGTTAATTAATTGTAACAACCATTTGCATTTTTTGTCTTTTTTATATATCAATACATAATGTCTAACGGACCTGTACATGTAACGGCCATATCCTTGCTGTGGTTACAGTTGTCGAACGTGTCATAGTGGCACTCATTGATGTTGGAATTGTTCACGCCACATACCATATTATCTATAAAAATCGGCCCAGTTCCCTCGTGCAATGATGTTTGGAATGTCTTAGCAGGACTGGAAAGAAACGATAGAGAAAGTGTATTAACCTTATCATGCATTACCTAACAGCGAATGCTTCATAATTATGATTTACGCTTATTTTGTATAAACTTAATACAAATGACTTTCCCGTACTAGAAATAGTGAAAAGTATTGCCTAAGCATTTATAACAATGTAACCGAAAACGTATGTACTTAAAAAATAACTTAAACCTACGGATAGCCCATCATTCTGCATATAACGTCAGCTTCCTCTTTTCCAAAGCTGTCACTGCATACTGTACCCCATGTGTCTAATACTTTGATCTCAACTCTACCACTAGTAGATTTACTTCCATTTGCAAGTCGAATATCCTGTACTGAAAGTGGCCGACCTAAAACCATTCGGTTGTTTGCTAATTATATACACAATCACGCCTTATTGATAATTGATGACATAGTCATATGCTATACTCGCAGAGGAGAAAATAGGTACTTGGTTCTTTAATATTAAAGATAGGTGTATATACAAAAGAAATATGAACTCTTCGTTGCATAATTTACTCCAATTAATGAACACAATTAAATATCCTCCATAAAATATGAGTTCTAAAGTTTACTCTTAGCTGACTAAGTCATGGTTGAAATATCGTTTTAAATCTCGGCTGTACATTGATATGATTGAATAAGGACATGCTTCATTGTTCCCACAGCATGGTACAGTACAGTACATAGAATACAATACCCCAGAACAAGAACTAAAAACAAATTCGTTTTCAATACGGATTTCAACATATTTGCAAGTTGGCTTATATATGTTCAATCGTGACTTACGGTATTCCAGACATTCACCAATTGTCGTCCATACTTTGTCGGTACATGTCATGCGCAGCAACCCGACGTACGTTCTGTAATATTCGCAGTTTGCATACAAACTTGTCCCGTTGTAATTGAAGTACCCAACGCCCCAAAATGCGATATCAGGTTGCCCACATTCTGGAAATTGATTAAATCATACATACATACGATATATAATTATTCACCATCATTCAAACGCATTGATTATTCATCCGACTCGTCAATATGTTAACTTTTTAGGTCAAACAATGTACAATAACTGCAAAGTCATGAGAAACAATGTAACATGCCGTTGCAAAGTAAGGACACATCCTGTCTGTGAGTGCATTGGCCATTCTTTATGTATTTGCACTGGCTGAGAGAGGTTTCATTGCCATCACAATGAAGTTGATGTACGTGAACAGGACCGGAGCCTTCACCATACCTTGCACCCGTGAAAAACACCGCTGCTCTATAACTATAAAAATATCATCGTTAGTAAGTTTTCAATTATTTTAATTATTGCCAGTTTCACGAATCCTTAGATATATTGATGATAAAAAGATGAAACCATCAGTCAAGCTATGTTGCAAAGTACATTATGCAGAATACTATTTGTCAATTTAACTGATAAAATGTAGTTTTAACTAATGAAGTCAGTTCATAATTGTTTTTTGGGGTCATTTATTCCATAAAAAATAAATGACATACTACATGTTTTAATTGCAACATGTAATGTTCCAATGCAATTAAAACGCTATTCAGATTTTGCCAACATGGAGTAAAGCGTTTGTATGTAACGGATTAAGAAATCACATGATGAAAAATGAGGTCCCATTTGCTTAAGTTTTAATATTTGATATAAATCAGAAACATGTGGTTTAAGTATTGTGTGTAGGTGACGAAAGTAAAATCTAAACTGAATATAATACAAATAAAACTTGTAAAACTAAAATTATAACTAATACTACCTGGAATTCATCAATTTACATAAAACGTCAGCGTTGGCATAGTCAAAATTGCTGTCGCAAATGGTTCCATAAATGCCGTCCACAGCTATTTCCACTCTACCTACGTTAATACTTGGACCATTTACAAGGCGTACACCCGTTACATTTAGCGGAGGGTCTGCAATGATATTTAAACACAAAGAACACTTTAATTTTTATTTTATGGGCAATTAGAGTAACACAATATGATAATTTCTAATCTTCAGTGCGTTTGTGTGATAAAATCAAATATAGTGATTGCTTGGTGGGACAACGAACGGAAATGAAAATATACATTTACAGCGTGCATTTCGGTTTGGAGTACGGATAATGCTGGAAATATTTTTTAGCGTCTGAAGAGGTGTTTAATATTGAAATATTGCGAATTTCTATTTTGCCTGCAAATTGGTCTGGAATATTTACCATGTTTGGCAATATGAGTTGTCCGCGTGTACAGCAATCAATACAATAATCTGAATATTCTTCTAAACAACCGGATATTATCGGCAGTGGTTGAAAGTAGTAACTTGCCAAGATGGCAAAGATCCCTTATCTGCGAAATGTTGTTAACGTGCATTTCAAGTACCAGTTGCTTTATTTTGAAATTTGTTCACCTATGACATGTATGATAATCAGTATTGAATAAAGAAACTCATTAAATAATACACAACCCTGTTGACATTGTATAGTTTTAATAACCATGAACTAATTTACCGAGTTCAATCATGGGACAGGTGCAGACAGCTTTTAATTTTTGTTACATATCGATGACTGTCGGTTGTATGACAGGACTAGCTTTTTGTAAGCAAATTTCACACATGTGTTTAGATTTGTAGGTTTAATGACTTGTGAACAAGGGAGATAGAAAATTTTATCGGATTGATAAATACGTTAACGTATTTTTTTTACAGATTATTTAGTAGAGAAAGCAGTAATGATGTTTGCGCGCAAAAGCGAGAGTTTTCTCGTTTTGGGGTTTTCTATGAGGTTCAAACCTACTGATTTACTATTCGAGGTGTGTATTTGAGGGGCAGAAGCAGAAAAAAGGTTATTAACCCGCCCCAACACCTTAATGAATATATGTGTGTTAAAATAATCGGTTACATTACTTTACTTGTTAAATTGAATGATAAAAGTCTATATTTAGTCTATATTTTCAGTCCAGTGTTTTAGTTAATGATAGATGGGATCCTAACACGAACCGATTCCTTTACTGATGAGGTAAATGGATGAATGTTTAACTAAGTCGGAAGCAGCTATGGTTTCTTAATTATCTGCTCCATTCTTTTCTCCTTATTTTGCATTAATGCGATTTGCAATGATAAGTGATGTGTATCATACTTTAGACTCACGCGTCCTGGAGATACTCCTTCGTGTAATTTTATTAAATTTTTAGAATGTTTAAATATCCGTCTTATTGTATTTTTTCAAATTGTTATAATTGTTGCTATATACTGAAAGTTATAAGCAACAAGTTATTCTTCTTTTCTAACAATTTAAAACTGATATTCTTATCTTTTCGTTTTTGTGTGACTGTTTTAATGCAGATGTCGGTTTAATGCAGTTGTTGCAAATGTTCGTCTTATGCATATATATTATATTCGAATACTTCTGAATTAACTTCACTATGTTATGGTATGGGTTTGTGGATTTTGTGGGTTGGGTAATTTATTTGTTTTCCGTTGATGTCCGGGATGCGTGCGGGACGCATTTGATGCTTGTTTATTGTGTTGACGTGCGAAATGAATGTACCCAGGTGTTAGTTACATGGTTTTCTAGAAAATAATTTAATTTTCACAATATTGTAATAGCTGATTATTTTGCAGATTTCTTTGCAATTGGTGTGATGACTGGACATTCGAGGCATCCTGTGTGCGCTTTAGGCATTGGCGAGGGGCGTGTTTGTTGTTTTGGCCGTAGCGTCCGTGGGCTTGTGCTTTTAAATGGTGAAGGTAAATTGTGTACTTGAATGATTTTAAGTCTAGGCTTGACGTCTGATGTGTAAATAATAGTGTACTTTTGCATGCAACACATATGCATGTTTAATGCTACGTGCAAGGACGTGTTCTACAGAATTGATTTACATGTAGTATTGTTTCATTTCTTAGATCGATGAGAAAGATTTCGGCCATTGAGGTCGATCTCTGATGCACATTGAAGACATACGGTCGTCAGAATAATTGTTGTTTGCATTTATTTGTAAAAGTCTTGTCAATTACAAACATGCACTCCTAGTTTTTCTATGTGTTATTTTTTATAAGGAACTGACTGATGGTGATACTGTTAATTAAGATGATGTTTATGTAGATAATGTTGAGGAATATTTTATTATAGTCTGGTAATATAGAATAATTCCATCCTCTTGATTACGAGTAAATGAAAACTGAACTTGCATCCTGGCGAAATATCATATTGATACGAAAATGTGCGTTTACAAAGAAAAAATGGTGAACTGTACATATGTACTTACATAGACGGCAGATTGCTGCCTGTTGTGACCACTGACCTGCATTGCAAACAAATGTGGTGATATTTGAAGTTAATCCGGCATTGCAGGTCAGTGTGGCAATGGTGCCATTTGTGTTGTATGACAACGAACCACCAGACACAAGCAGAGCGGGGCATTCTGATAAAAAAAAACGTGTTGCATAATGTTATTTGGTTTTGAATAGCTAAACTATCGCTATAATATAAATGTAGAGTTGATTGATAATCGGCATAAACCGATGTTTTGCATTTTTAAATTTGTGAGCTTTATAAAACAACGATAAATACCCGAGCAAACCAAAGACGTCGTGTTTGAAGGCGAACAAAGCCAATACGGTGGTAGCGGTTCATACACACACTTGTTGATATGATTTGATGTATTAGGGCAACTTGTTATATGCAGAAGTAACGCCCCATTTCCATTTAGTGAACAGCAGTAATGATTAATATATCTGTAACGAAACGCAAACTTTACACAGAAGATTATAATTAATAATTAAAATCATCAATCAAAATACTATTTATGACTGGAACTGTTTAAACAGTATCCATTTTCCACAAACTTGTATTCGTGTGACCTTTTGTTTTAAAATTATACCTATGCTTGCGGACTACCTGCGTTTTAGTTTTTGTTTTAAATATACTTGATACTGTGGTTTTCGATTTATGTGTGTGGACATGTATCATTATAAATGATGATTTAAGTAAGAACAATTTCATCTATCTACTAGTTCATGTTTTATGGCTTTAACACAGTTAGAACGTCAGAATATGACTTTTACTTATTTGGAGAAACATTATTTTTGTATTAAACACATTTTTTATCACACTTACGTTAAATTCATCATTTGACAAAGCATCTTGCCATATGCTGGAGAGAAATTTTTGGCACAAACCGAGCCCCAAACTCCTTTTGCAAACAGTTCCACCCGGCCGTCGAACCTGCTTGAACCACCAGACAATCTTATATCGGTGACATTCAGGCTGGAAACTAAAATGACAAATATATTTTTTATACAAAGTATACAATGTTTAGCTCATGATGATAATTACTGGATGTAATGTTATCAAGTACATGTTTTAATACATAATTTTATTATACAAACAATCACCATTAATTAAAGAACATAGAGAAAGAACATTATCAATCTTTAAATACACAAACATACTTAAATGAAGTGTATGCTATTAGGCCGAATGTAGCTATGTTAACCAAATATCAGTATTGCATACAATTGAGTGTTAATAAATAATATTACAGAACCTTCTGTGTAATATAGACCTTAACGACAAACAAATACATACAGGTACATTGAATGCCAACATCGTTTGAATGCGAGCAGTTGTGTTGCGAGTGAAACGAACAGCTGCCGACGTCCATCTCAGAACCCGAACATTGTAAGCTGGCCATATGGATCGGACCAGATCCTCGACCGTACTCTCCATTTGTCGTGTATGAATAGTAACTTCAGAAGCAATAAAGTAAATAATATATTTATGTAAAGGAACTTGTATTAATAACTTTAGTTTCATCATTTATTAATAACACAACACTATTTATAATGAATTTTTAATTTGAACTTTTATCACACGCCAAACTTAAGGACAGCTATATCCACAGCCGTAATCCGTGTGACCTTAAAATATGTCGCGACTTTTTTTCTGACAATTTTATATAACCGTTTCTATTTCAGTTAAGTTTCATTTTTAAATCTGCTTCTTCACAAACATGGAACATGAAAAAGCTATGGACTGTAATGGATAACTATCGTTTGAAAAAAATAAATATTATCAGGGCATGAAAATACAGACACAAGCATCCAATTTCTGAGTGTAATACGGACTTAGTGTTGGCGTGACCGGCTTCAGACGGTCTCAAAGATCAAAGCGTTATTAAAATCCTTGAAATAATATTGATATATGGAGCGGATGAAAAAAAACACAACTGAAAGCTAAATAGAAACTCAAATATTGAACATTTAAGAATGACATTGGCTCTAAGCTGACGAAATGTCAACCGATTCTGTACATCATAGTGGTCTCAACATTTGTATACGTCACTTCTTACCATGAACATCTAAAAGGTCTGATAGGTAATTCATACACACAGTAAATATGAACTTTGCAGAAATACCCATTGAAAATAAATTAAAACACAAATTTTTAAAGGAAACCCGTAGGTACAATGATCAGAAAGTAATAACCAAACAGCGCACATAACATATAATTTCATTAGAAACGCTTAACTGTAGATAACTCGAACAAATTTAAGAACAGAAGTTCTAATGGCGAGAAAAGCAAGCGAAATGATGAAAATGACTTATGTTCTGCCTAGCTTTTATTTTGTACTTGGGAATACCGACATGACCACCATTTGTAGTGGTAGACCTTCACATGCAAAAATGATTTAAAAAGCTACCGAAACGTCAGTGAGCTGAAACTTTAAAAGTTGAAGAGTGCCAACGATAGTGGCGAGAGAAAATTGTATTTATCCGGATTCGACGTATTTGACATATTGATCCATAGATGCCATTCTTTTGAAAGGGTATTCGTTATGTTCCAGGTCCATACGTTTTTGAACGAAATTATCACATCATTAACAAGTCTCATCAACCTGTTAAAATGGGAATTACCTAGCATTTAGCATTCTACATAAAACGGTTGCTTCTTCTTTCGCAAACATGCCGTCACAGATGGTCCCCCATGTGCCGTTGATTTTAAGCTCTACTGTGCCTTGATACAGATATAATGCTTGGTTCATTAGGCGAATGTCTTGGATATTTACTGACATACCTTTAAAATAAATATTGTAATGTGTATTGATAACATTCAAACGATAACCAATTTTTGCGAGAAATAACCGAATGACGACATTTCTTGCGAAACAATGATGTTAATATTTGTCATTGATAAAATACAATTTTTATTGGGATACACTACGAATGGTTTAACTTATTATGCATTTAACTTTGTTCAAGATCGATTCTGTATTATTATTATTATCATTCGTAACAATAAATTGCAAACGTGTTAACCGTTTACATACCAAAGCGTTGCTTGAAATAATTGTGAATATTTTGCTTACATTCGGCAGTTTTATTCCATAGTCCGTTGTTTCCACATATGTATTGAACATAGGCTGGGTCATCAGTATGACATCGAATTGTTAACGTTCTCGACGTGTCATTGTATGTCGTTATTTGCCCATTTGAAACGTTTACTTGACCGCAGTCTGAATTGTATACAGTTAGTTTTAAACACATTTCATTTTGACATTTTATTACTTAAAGTCAGTTATTTATAACCAGGAAAGTGCCATTGTCAGTTATTAAATAGCATGTGTATTCGCATGTATACACGTACGATTTACACTTTTCATGTACTATACCTGTACAAACAAGAGCTACTGCGCCATCGATGCATTTGTCGCCGAAGTGCGGTGTTCTGTATGTGCAATTATTTATGTGACTTTCTTGTCCAGTACACTGAATGTCTCGTATCATTGGAAGGCGGCCGGTGGTGTTATAATGATAGTCAACGTAGAAATTAGAAGCGGCACTGTAATTCATAGTGCTTATAATTAATTTTTAAAGAAAAAAAATTGCATTTTGCATTCGATGTTGGCTAAATAATTGAAACTATTTTAATCAGAACGAATATATATTTAATGATACACCATGTGCATTCGAAGCTTACTGCGATCCGATCATTTTGCAGAGGACCTGTGCATCGTTATAATCGAAATTATCTTGGCAGATTGTGCCAACAGTGTTTTCAATTCGCACTTCTACAAGACCATCACGTGCACTTGATCCACCAACCAAACTAATTGAGCTTATTTTCAAAGGAAAGCCTGCAATCATTATAAATATCAACATAACCCAACAGTGTTCAATCACATTCGTAGTGCTCAACTATTCATACCAAAATTCAAATTCAAAGAATCTTCAAATAACACCACACAACACATGCATTGTTATTAGATGATAAATCTCTAATGTTAAACACATCAAAAACTATAATTGACTGTAAACATTTATCAACACTATAATGTTTGTTTCTGTTTCATTGTAGTCTTGCAATCTTAAACACTTTTAAGTGTTGTGTTGTTGTGAGTAAAGATATTATGAAATAAATCAAATTTGTTGAAATATAGATATATTAAAGGTTTTAAAGGTTTTTTGTTTTTCTGATTAAATAATGAACAAACAATTGAACAAATACATGTTAAAACATTTCACAATATCTCTCATCACAAGCACATATGTAATACCACAGACAGTATTCATTTAAAACGTATTTAATAAAACATATTATATATACAAAAGAGAGGGATACATCGTGTTAAATTATATTATAATCATTAATATTTACATACCATTACAGCCAACCATTAATTGATACTGGCATGAATAGACTGTTGTATAGCTGCATAAGTTTACATCTGTGGCATTTGAAGAACATTGGAGGTTTGCAATCAAACCGTTTGACATTGTACTATTGTATCGCCATGTGAAGATAATAGATGTCAAACTAAAATTATATCGGATATGCATCATCTTAAATAATATCTTTTTAAGCGCATCGCGTAACTAATGATGCTTGTAAGGAAAAGAGCATTTAAAAAAAGACAAAGTAGTGGATCCATGAATTCATAAGCTAAAATAGTATTGCATTACACTAAAGATAATACACAATCTTCTTTTTCAAAAACATTTCAAACAGGCAATCGATCATGTTTGATCCGTTAACATTTGTTTAATGGGTAAACTTCGATACAGATCTTTACAGACGGATAAATGTAATGATGACATTGAAATTTGAAATATGCACCAAGGCTTTTTATGACCAATTGTCGCATTATAGTGAACAGAGGACTGTAATTCCCCCAATCCCCCCAAAAAACCCGCATAATAAACATTCTTACACAGGTGCAAACAATATTTTGTAAGCATAAATGACAAGTTCATGGATCGTTTATAGACATATAGTTGATTTTCGATGATATTAATCCTCAAATTGTACATGTACATATTGGCAATAAACAATTTTTATCTACTAATATTCGTCAATTATGGTAACGGAATTCAATCCTTGAGTACTGGAATACATATTCGATGGTCTAGAAGATTAAACAATATTTTAATATAACAACATGCTTAAAAGACGTCGATACGATTGACCCTTTTTATTTTAAGTTATTATACGTCTTGTTTTTACCAAGATGCGTTCTCCGTTGTGACAACAAAGTATTCAGTACGTAATCTATGATATGAGTGGCGAAAATCATGTGCTTTTTGAAGCTTTTTTCAATACTTGGCTTGAAATATATACTTTGTATTCTTGTGAACATTTCGCATGATAACTTAAAGACAGGTCAAAATTCGCTATATTCTTTGATTTAAAATGTCGTAGTCTCATTACGCAGTTATTGTTGAAACCAATCCCATTTACATGTGATAACTCAATACTTAAATTTTTGTGAACTCGAGAATTAACACACCATTTTTAAATCCTACATTTTTCTTGATAGCATAAGCCTTATATATGAATATTAATGAAAACACATGTTCGCAGGGTTTTAGTTTGTTCAAGAGTCTATTTGCAAAAACAGGTTTATGATGTGATACGGTCATCGGTTTATGCCATTTGCTTACATCAATTTAAAAACAAACATTGTAAGAGTGTGTGTGTCGGTAATGGGCATGTACATGCAGATTAAAAATCGACACATTGTGTTGATATACTTTTGCATACTGATAAGAAGGGTTTAAATAATCTGTCATTATTGTAAACATAAACTTTTTCTGAAGATGAAACGGAGACGTTGTTTTAAAAAAAATATTCAGACCGAAACATGCTTATTAGAGATCGGGTTCATAGTGAATTTTACATTAAAGACAACTGAACGATCGGATTAAATAAAAATATAAGCGTGCATTAAAGAAATAATAAACATGTATAATTGTAGTGTATAGCATTCAGATATAAATAAAAATGAGGCGGATGCCAGAGTACACGGGAGTATAAAAAAAGCTTCTATGAAACGTACGATTTTAGTTTAAGAATGGTTCAAATTTGATTTACCGATAAGTGTTAATACACACATGAGCAATAAAACTGTGTAATTGTTTAAACGGGCAGTGAAAATGTTTAGCTTCATTGCTTTTGATTAAAAAAAAAACAAGATGCAGATGCAATAACAATTTGAGTTTACACCATTATAAATCAACATATTAATTAATACTTACTGTAGCCCTTTCATCTGACAAAACACATGTCCACCGACAGAGTAAGTATGTCGGGTGTAGTTCGATATGTATCCACACACTTGACCCCAGGTATCCCCAACAAGCACCTCCACTCCTCCATCATACAGGCCGACTCCACCAACAAATCGCACGTCTCTCACGGCTGTAAATTGATTAGCCAGACTTAAAAAAAATATTTAACATGATTAAACTCGGAAAGGTTATTGATTGTTTTTAAAGTTAAATAAAGACCTTCCGAATTTGGTTAACACGCTGCGACATTTAAACATTTTTAAGGGTTGCAAATTACGTAGAAGAACGTTTGCATTCGTTTTATCTATATCTGTGCATTACGTCTGTTTAAAAATATCAACAACAAGCATTGTGGTTATGTGAACATATCCTTTGTAAACAATTTACATTATTATTTTAGACAAAAGATGAGAATACGCATCTTATATCATGAGATTGTGTATTTTTTAAAATATCAAACCGGAGTCCTTAAGACACTGATTGGACACTTTTTACACAACAGTGTCAATCGATACAATACAAAATGTTTGCATTGAGGATCAGAACACATATACAAACGGTTTATAGTTCAGTTTAAAAGATGAAATACCTAAAGGTCCACATCGTGTACCATACTCTTCCCATGTGCCGTTGAGTGAACATTGATATAAGAACTGGAAATAAGTGGTCCCGTTGCTGCATCTGCCAGTGTATATGTCACCATTGCTTGTAATATTGACGTGTTCCAGCAACCCATAATGCCGCTGTGTCAGTCGTGAACAACCTACAGTTGACATGAAGTTAATATTCATTTAAAAAATGTTAAGAGTAAAACTAAAAAGTCCAAATGGTTATGACAGTTGCCATCTTCCGGCGGCGTGACTGACTAATACCTTCTGCACAATGTTTTTATAATCTTAACTTTTGTAACATGTGTTAATGAAATCCTTCAACGGTCATAGGAGGTTTACTGTTTTGATTGACGAATGACATTCCTACAGAAACCCCTCAAGCTTTGCGGTAGAGTATTACAAAAGGGAAACCCAACATAACTAGGATTTAAGACTTAAGTTGTTTGTACCTGCACATATCAAGCCCACGTCGCTCGAATGGGAACACGTTTGACCTGTTGACCTAGAGCAGTTGTGGATTGATTTTTCTAATCCAGTACATGCTAACGAACGGTAAAATACTGGGCCATTACCATATCCGTATTGTCCATTTGTGGAGTAGTCTAGAGCACTGTAAGGAGATATACCATTTACAATTTATATTTTGTCAATTTTATTACAAAGTAAGTATACAAGTTACTTTTAACATTTGTAAAACAATCACTTTTATAAAATGGAACATCTCAACTGTATGCAAAGTACCATAGTAAGGAAATAGTAACACAATAACCTTAGATTTGTATGAAGCATTCTGCATAGAACATCTGCGTCAGTAAAGTCAAACAAGCCGTCTCCACAGATTGTCCCCCAGATACTATCAATGCTTATTTCTACTCGTCCTTCCAGCTCACTGTTTCCCCCAACCAATCTGATGTCTTTGCCAGTAAAATTATCTACAAGAAAGTATAACTAATTTGTTTTATAAGAACATATATAATTCATGCTAAAACAAGTTCCATATTACAAAAAAACTGCATGGTAGAACTTTCGGCAATAGTAATTGTTTTGTATTTACGAGTATAACATGGCGTATTGCGAATTTGCTTTTTTAATTGGGTAATACTTGCAGTCAATGTTCATTTATAGTGATGTGTGGCGTGTTTTTTCTGATACAAAGACGCACTATTTAAAATGTATGAAGTTTATAATACCTACATAGCCTTACTGTTCCAGATTGTTCGGAAACAACAGTCAAATCTACCAGCAAAGCTGACATAAAAAAACAATCATGCACATATAAGTATTGTTTATTGAGGTAATACATTTCGATTGAGATAATTGATTCTTTTAACTGATATTTAAAAAAAAAATAACTGTATTTTTACACAGTACTTTACTATTACCAAGTGGAATAATCACACATATAATAACAGGGACATCATCTGCAAAAAGTAAAATTAATTTTATTATTGAATATATGTATAATTTATGTTAAAAAACACTGTTTCATATTACGACCACATTGCCTGGTTGAGATTACGGAAATTATAATTGTATTATGTTTACGTGTATTCAATGGATTACTGTGATAAATGCTTTTTGAATTGCATTATGATTGCAGCCAAAGCTCATTTATATTGATATTTTGGTATCTAATATTTATGAGATTAAAATCAACACACACACATTTAAATGCATCGACTTAAGACCACCTACAAAAATACCTGCACAAACAATCTGATGCTTCCACAGCATAGCTGACAGGAAACAAACAATTATGAACGCATTAATGTTTTTTTTATTGATGTAATTCATTTAGATTGAAATAATTGACTTGTTTAACTTGTAATTGTTAATGTAAATGATTAAAGCGTTACCCACTACTTAACCACCAGAAAATGGAAGATAACACAAAGAATAACTTTGACATAACTTTGACATCCTTGCACAGGAAATTTAACATCAAATCCCTCATTAATAGAAATACATAATTAGCATTAACGATAACACAGAAAGTAAATACTTACCAAACGCAAAGGTTATTAATAAACGCTGCCATCTACACTCTCGGTTGTTCATTGTTATTTTAACAAATTGTCGGTTGATGTTTGTAACTAGCATGAAATAACAAAACATTCTTGGTTAAACGTGCGTTAAATAAGAAAATTGTGTACACACATACTAAGTTGAGGGGTTTAAAATATGCATTCTTAAAGGTAGCTATATATTTCTGTACGAATAATATCGGATAACATGGAGTACACGTATTTGTATCTTTTTCATGATATAAAAAATTATGCTTATTATTATTTCAAATACAAAATATTTGTTGGACATGTAAACATCTTGTTTGTTTTTCATAATACAATAGGTTAATTATACACCGGTTAAGTAACAATAATCTTTAACGGAAAACGCATATGATTGTGGAGTTGGTTATAATGTTATTTTTACTTTTGCCTTGATTAAATGCACATCCAGTATCCATCATAGTTAATTATATCTTATATATTTTGATATATTTGGTAAAATTTGGATTTATTGACTGAACGGAAATTCCGCTTACAATCTTCTTCATAAATAAATTGTACTTGATTTGATTTATTTATTTTCTTAAACAATGATATTATGTTGTTTTAAACATCGACAAACATTTCAAACATCTATGAAAAGAAACAAATTTCTGATTTTTGCATTATACTATCCATATCTACAAGGGAGCCCACTAAATGCGACATTATCTTACCTATATAATATGGTTTTCATCTCCATGCAAATGCATGAAAAATTGAACGCTTAAAATGCTGTGTTCTTTCTTAATGCATGTAATCAAATATTATGTAATAGTCATATACAATATTGTGACATACGGTGCCAAAATAGATAAAACACCTCCAATGATCAAGTCGCCTTACCAGTTGCCATATAACAAGACCAAGGGAGAGGTAAGTTTTTTAAAATGTCGTTATAAACATGTAGTATATTTTCTTGTAAAGTTTTCTCAATATTTCACGAAAGCAATATGAGGAAAAGTGCCCCACCTCTGAGGGGAATTTTTTATAAAACGACAGACACTTTTTTAAAACTAGGCTAAGATATCATTAGAATTCTCTTCTAAGAAGGTGCCATTATGATTGGATAAACGATGTGATTTCGAGAGTGTTCACAATGTTACACTACGTGCATATTAGGAAAACTGCTCCGCCATCTGGCGGCCATGTTTTTCAACAAACCGGCACCCTTTTCGAAGTCGGTCGAGATGTGTATTGTTCAAACGTTCTGAGCAAGTGTTGTGTTGATTGGGCATTAATGTGACTTCAAGGGTATTCAAAAGGATATCCATACAGCCATTTCGGAAAACTGTCTAGAGCCTTGTTTCCCGTGTTTGTTAATGGACCGGACCCTTCTATGTGATCTAAGGCGAGTATAATAAAGTCACATTTTCAAAGCAGGTTTCGTAATCTAAGCAAGGGTGTTCACGCTTGCTTTTTGTAATTGAACTAAGGATCTGGTTTTGGTCCCAATACGGCAAAGTTTCGATCACGTTTGTGATATGACTGGAATAAATAAATAATTTACCAATTATAATCACGTTTATCATACAATGCTATTTATGGATTCTTGCCAATCTTGATAATGAATAGACTATGATGCCTTATAGGATGCTTGTTTGTTGCGCATTTTGTTTTGCGATATTGTATCTGTTACTTTGTGTTTCTTTTGTTCATAGAAGAGACGGCGCAAATATGATTGTTTGGAATAAGGTTATTTGTTATCTTATATATAAAGATATTAATTGCGTAGTGCATACAATGTCCGCTAAGTAACCGGGAGGACGCTGTTTGCATTCGCACTGTGGGGCGGTCTTAAGATCTCACCCAAAGACACTAAGTACTGGCTCTACCCACGAAACGGACTCGATAGCGTTTCAATAAGCCTAAAGCTATCGATACAATCGTGTTTTGGTAAAGGTTTGTTTTTCGAGTTTAACTAAAGTTTAACCATTCGAACGTTATAAAGATAAAACTAAATTAAGCTGTATATAAAACAGAGATAAGTCATGTAAAAATAACAAAATGTACGTACCATATTAAAACAATGTTTATGGTATTTATTAAGCCCATTTTGTGATGTTTCACTGATTTACAGTATGACGGCGGTTAAAAAGACAACACATATCATATTTGCAGTTAAAGTGTCATGGGACCATAAACTGATTAACAGAACAACCAATAGCATATCATATTGACACATGTACAATATTGATTACTCTTCAATAAAATACATTCATATTATCTAAAAGTTTCTAATAAAATATTTGCGTCTGTTATTGTTTGTTAAAGCTTGATTAAACACAACCCGATTAGTTATTTTAATAAAAGAGCATTCATTGTATATGTAACAAGTATTCTTGTAGTATTTTCTAGTTAAAGGGATCTTTTCACGCTTTGGTAAATTGACAAAATTGAAAAAAGTTGTTTCAGATTCGTGAGTTTTCGTTTTAGTTATAATATTTGTGAGGAAACAGTAATACTGAACATTAACCATGCTCTAATATAGCCATTATATGCATCTTTTGACGATTTTAAAACCTAAAAATTATAAAGCGTTGCAACGCGAAACGATTGAATAATTTGGAGAGTTCTGTTTTTGTCGTTAAATTTTGTGAAACTACGAAGATTGCTTATAAAAGGTATAAAATACGTCAAGAATGTGTACTCGGCGGAATAGCTCAGTAGGCTAAAGCGTTTTTACTTCAGGACTCTGGCAGGACTCCAGGGGTCACTGGTTCGAAACCTGGTCCGGGCAATGTTCTTTTCCTTTTTTAAATTTTTTTCTTGATTTTTTACTGGAGCTTTTACGATCCAATGTTTACATTTATCAATATAAAGCATTTAATGAATAAGTTAAAAAAAATGCCAAAATCTGTGAAAAGGCCCCTTTAAAGCAGTTATGAGTTGCAAAGAAGACGCCGTATTTAGATATTCATTTACAATCTGACCAAAATGCAAAATATGCGTTTAAATGATTAAATTTAAAATTTAACTTAAATAAAAAATAAAGTTTTTCATAATAATATTAAATAATTCCGATTTATTATTACTCATAATATGTCTCACTCTCCTAAAGACAGCTAAACATTCGTTGCTTTTGTCATAATCCGACATTTATGCTTGCATTAACTTACACTTGGTTAAAATTGGCATCAAATTAAACGATCTACCATGTAATGCAACAGTATTCTAATTCGACAGTATAGAATTACTCAGATTTACTTGGAGGTCTTCTTTATAGAGCCGGAATGAATGTTTTGTCAAATCACGGTGCATAATTACGACATTTACATTCAAATAAAAGAGAAGTGTTGTGTAAACGTGTCAAAAATAATGCAAACAAGTATGTGATATTTCGCGTTTCTCAACGCCAAACCAAATACAATCGGTATATATTGGTATGTTTGGATATTATCATTACGCCTAGCTCGAGTATCTAACGTAAAATGTTTACACCGGCGAGTGTGGTGAGCAAAATCATATGATATGATTTACTTTCGAATGATTGTAATTGGTATATTCATTATAAATATATAACAGATTACGCATGAAGTCGAATAAATATTATGCGCAAACATTTGACTGCAAATCAAGTGAATCAATTTATACGCTATGTATTCGATCATTAATACAATATTTAACATGCACTCTAGCAGAAAAACATGAGCTTGACAGACTTCACACTGAAGCAGCGCAGATTGCTTAACGAGCATAAAAATTACTTCATTAAACTGGGCTACAACAAAACTTAACCGGGAACCACTTTAAGATCAACGCGACACACAAAATCTGATACTGTTTTACATAATGCATAATTCCCTTACTGCTCAGTACCTGACGTACTTGGTACCTGAAAATGTCGGAGCTTCAACTAGGTATCTTCATAATGCGAATGACTTTCGCACATTCGAATCGTGATCATCCCTCAAAAATGGAATATCTAATCAGAAGAGGTAAAACTAGTGAATCATTGAATATATTTTAATCTAATCCAAGCTTAAAATGAGTTTGATAAAAAAATAACACAGTTATTTTATATAAGAAACCGTTTTCTCCAACTACTGCATAAGCGGTTGAGGTCTAAATTGAAGGAGGCTGAATTAAAACCTTTACGCGAAAAACATAGACTCTCCTCTATTCCCGTGTTTAGATATTGAATCGAATTATCACATTGTTTTCGTATGTCTTCATTTTAACGTCATGCCATGTGCATAAATGTAAAATATCTCCAGAATTACTAGCGATGTTGAGTTTGATATTATGCTTTTCGGCAATACACATTTTAAACAAAATGAACACCCTGAAATGTTTCTACATGTCCCACTAATGTTTAGAATAACAACGGCCATTTTCTAAACAATTCCATTATGAGAAGTTTTTGTTGTTTGATGTTCCTTGCACCAAAAAATCTTCTTACTTTTCTGCAAAACCTTTGCATGTATATGATCCATGTTGCCTTTGTCTGGTATAAACTATGTTATATTGTTCTTAACGGACTGCCAATCATGTGCACATATAAAACCATGGAAAGCAACTATATTATAATAAAATGAAAGAATTGCGGTCCTTTGCTAATACCAATTGAATAATGTACATGTCAAAAGGAAAGGAATTTGTTAAAACAAATGTCATAAAACAAATAAAACTGAATAAAAAAATTAATTAACTTACGTCATGAATTTTTATGTCAGAGGATTGTTCACAGGTACACAGCAAACATCATTCATATCATTATTATCGCTGAAATAAGGTTAAACCGGTTTTGGAGGTTGTACATATCAAGAACATGTGATCTGATTTTAATTCAAAGAAAGTTTACTACCATGAAAGCCCCGATGATTTTTAGTATATAACTAGTGAACAGAACCATAATATATGCCTAATAAATTGTAAGAAAACCATGTGACGCTGGATACTCTTCAACTTGCCCAACGGTGTTGCACAATTATTATATTGTCTCTCGAGCTTTCGTTTACTGTACATAACTTAGTTTTCGGCAATTATTTGATCCCTTCGTCATCATATGATGTATTTTATAAACATTGCTTTCTACATACATTGACAATAAAACATACCATACTCATAAGTGTATTTTAATTTAATAAGAATATATACAATATGATTTTGTTATTTAATATCAGTCCAAAATATTTGATAATACAATCCTAATATCATAATCTGAAGTACATAATATAGAATTATGCCTAACGGCAAGAAGAACCAAAATTAATGCTGAAAAATGTCGCTGATTAATACCAAAAGTTCAAACAGTTTTGACTCACTATTTTCATATACTTCCAATACAACGAGAAGTGTTTGATATTTCTATAAAAACGTCTCTCTTCTATCTATGCCAACACAAAGACTGCCGATACAGGTATAACTTTTCGCCAATTAACTGCTATCCCATTAACCTATCGTGATATAGAGATTGGATAAACGCGACCAATGGTAGAAGGCGAAGCGCGTTTTTAAAATAAATCTGGCTGATGTTTGTTGACATAATATTTTTACCATGTAAATTAAATTATTTTTTTTGTATATTTGAGTATGACGACGATGTACTGTTGTATAAGTCTTAAATAATGTTTGTTTGTCTGTCTATCTGTCTGTCTGTATATATGTCTGTCTGTCTGACTGTCTGTTTGTCTATCTGTAAGTCCGTCCGTCCATCCGTTTGTCTGTCTATCTGTCTGACTGTCAATGTTAAGGGGGTGAATAACTTATCGAAATTCATATCTAATATTAATTTTTAAAAAACCCGTTCTTACCAAAGCTGCAATATAAATATTATAACGTTGCTTCTAGAGAATTATGATGACAATTGCATTATTTATACATATGCATTAGTTGAAATATAAAGTAAATGCTCAGATTGAAAATGTTGATTTAAGGTATCTAATTGCCTAGAAATAAATAGAAACTGGGCATCAGGCGTAAGTTTGTACATCGTTACTTACAAAATACCTAATATACGTCAGTATGTAATAATATATTCATCCTAGAATAAACTGCTATACATTTAATGTCTAGTTATGAACAATCATAATCGTATTGTTCTGTAGCTGAAACATTTTAACAAACAAACAACAACAAAAACTTATTTTTAGTTCTATAGACATAATATTGTTTCTTCTCTGCTTTATATACACCATTTCTGTTTTGAATTAATGTAACAAATTTGAAAAATTGGCAAATCGTCAGTTTGATCACACGTCCAAATAAACCAAATGTTGGGATGGCCGACATCCGACAAATTATTAGGTGTTACATCGCCAGTTGGCATGATGGATTCCGGAAGGCATATAACATCCTAGCCTAAAGTATCAAATGAGATATTTATCCATTTATGAATGTTAATAAATCACCGTTCAACAATATAAACTAAGCAGGTAAAGACAAGCGTAATTACAGTTGTTGAACGGTGAAATGTTAACATGATGCAGACGCCTACGCATATGTGAATGTTTGCAGCATTCATAGTATGTTAACAACTCACCGTTCAACAATATATACTACGCATGTGAAGACACGCGTAATTACAAGTGTTGAACGGTGAAATGTTAATATTATGCAGACGCCTATGCTTTTAATTAAGGCTGTTACTAAAGCATAATAATAGTGAATGTTTGCAGCATTCAGAGTGCGTTCGAAAACAAATTCTCGATTTGTAAACGACAAAAGAAAATTTTATAAGCTTTAATATATTGAACAGGAAGTTCAAAATAAGACGCTACGCCGTTGTATCAAAATCGATATTCTGATTGGCTTAACAGCACTGTCTATTGATATCTATGAAGAGTGGTTAATTATACCCATGTGGGACGCAGGTTTAAATTGCTCAACAACTTCAATAATTATTGTATTAATCTCCCACACTTATAGCGGTAAGTAGGGACGCATTTCGCAAACTAGGAAGTATTTGGATAGCCAATGCCTATACAAATACAAATAAGTATACGCCTTATAAGCTCTCAAAAAAAGTTTAAGATTACACGCTTTACCTCTAAATAGCATAGAAGTAAATATGCTAAAAATGAGCATACATTTATTAATCTGTCCATTTCAAAATCGCTTCAATCTTTCCGAAAATAAATAATTGTCAACTCATTTCCTATCGAACAAAATACAGTCAAGTTACCATTACCGGATCAGTAGCGTTATTAAGTTGTTCTGGTGTAAAGCAATACATGTTTTGAGACTTCTTTTACACCAGTTTGATTAAATATTACCTTTGCTTACTGATTCAGCACATAGCCTTTTTTTAAACACAGGCAAAATGTATTTGTTATACATTTTTTTCGCCGCATAATTCATTCATTAACGGATCAGTTGTAGCCATAACGGATCACGTGACTGAAACCACTCAGGGGGCATCTAACACGCTATTTGAACGGTCGAAACATGAAATGTGTTGTTTACAATGACCATGTTACATTGCCAGTTATAAATTATATTCATTTTTTTTAAATTGTTTTCTATTTGTGATCTTGTAACCACACTTTATGCATAGTTTTCTTGTGTGAATTATTTGTTGAAAATCCTAAAAAGATCGAAAAGTTATGGGCATCTTATAAACCATGTAAATTGTTGAATCATATCTAATCATCGATATTGAAAATCGAACATAAATAAAACATTAAGATTGAGATCATGTATTGTAAGAATCAACAAGATTGGCATATAATTTAATATAATATATTATCAATACGCATACTATCACGCTTGATCCGTTATTGACCTAAGTCTTCATTTACTTTAAGTTGTTGCAAAATCTTAAACACGAATCAAAACTGAAATGGACTTTTGCAGGCAGAAAGATTACTAAATTGCCTTTAATTTAATGCGTAAACTTCTTACTTCCCAACAGATTTATAGCATGTGGCCGCCAACAATGTTCAACCTCGATTTGCAAACAAGACGGATGTCAACAAAGTCGTATATACATGTCAATAAAACATACCGAAATGTTTGACAAAGAGTAGTTCCAATCACGACTCATTCAATGCGTTTTAAAGAACAGGCATTGAAGATGATGTGTGCAAAATATCACTTACAATTGTCAACTATTTATCGCGATACGCAGTCTTGAACATCAAAGTGATCCGCTATGGGTAGTGATCCGATATTGGTAACTTGACTGTACCAAACAAAAAAGTTATAAATGCGACCGATCGAATTTATATTGTCCTCATACTAGTAAGCTTAAGTCTGTACAAATTGTGTATATAAAAAGTGTATGATTATTTACATTTATAGATTTAATCGAAACGCTTTTATGATTCATACTTACCGCCCGTTAATAATAAACTGCCTTTTTACGCAAATCAAATTATTGATATACAAATTATGGGTGTATTGTTGACAAATTGACAGCATATTCCTGCTATTCAGAGAAATAAATGATTCTAACGATTCCAACTCTACTTTGATATTTAATATAGCAAATAACAACACTAAAAATATTATGAGAGAGAGAATATCTGTTTATATCCACTACTTTATAATGTCCCACCAAATATAAGTTTAAGATGTTTAAGATCACATCCTTGAATCGGACAATGTAAGTATGTGTGGTTTAAACCGGTAAGATAACTAGCCGAACGTCATAATAACTAAAGATTTAATCACAAACAATACGCCCGTATTTTAATATATATTACTTGATATGATATGATGAAGATTTTTTAAACTTTATTGCAGAACATGACTTAATTTTACTCTCTGAAACATGGACACACTCAAAACTGAATGTTAACCTAGAAATAAATGAATACATCTCTTTCCATCTTTTCGGAAACAAAAGTCACGGAACAAAGAAAGGTCGTTATAGCGGCGGCCTTAGCGTTTATTTTCATAAAAAACTAAATAATAAAATATCAGTTATTGAACACAATAAAAATGGCATAATATGGATAAAGATAAGCAGTGAAATATTAACTACCGACCAAGATGTATTCATTTGTTTATGTTATATTCCACCAGTTACCTCGAAAGTGTTAATAGGCCATGACTTTGATTTTTTCGAGGAAATCGAAAAAGGTATAGAACATTATGGGCCACTTGGGGCCACATGTATTGTTGGTGATTTCAATGCTAGGACTGGAAATTTATCAAATATTATTAGCAATGATATATACTTAAATGTGACGGGAGACCACGTGCAGGATAACAAAAATGTTGACAATCTAAACGTTCGCCTTAACGCTGATCGCATTATAGATAACTACGGACAAAAATTGATTTCACTATGCAAATCTACAGGTCACATTATAGCGAACGGACGATTTAAAAACGATAAAACGGGACAATATACTTTCTTATCAACACGAGGTCTCAGCGTCACAGACTACTTACTTATTAATATAGAACATACTCATATTCTCAATGACTTTAAAGTTCTAAATTGGAATAACTTTTCAGATCATGCCGCATTGTATTTGTCATTAAAATTGAAAAATCGCATATTAGATACTGTTCAAGATAATAATGCGAAAAATGTAACGGAAACGAAATTAATATTTAACCAAGATTTAATTCACGTCTATCGAGAATCATTAAATGCAAATTTACATAAACTTCGTGATTTAAATAGCATGGGTACGGTCGATCAGGTAAATCTGCTCACGAACTTCATGCATGAGCAAGCAACGCGAGTTTTTAGTAAATCGTTTAAAGGGGGTAATCTGAATTCACATAATCGCAGTACACAGCAAAAACCACCGTGGTTTAACAAAGAGTGTCATGAATCGAAACGCGAATTCAATAATGCACGAAATGTATTCAACCGTTGTAAATCAGACGAAAACAGAATTCATTTTTCACAACGGAGAACTATGTATAATAAAATTAGAATTAAAGCCAAATATCTTTATAAAATCAACCAAGGCAAAAAACTCGAAAATATTGCTAAATCCCAGCCTAGAAAATTTTGGAAGACAGTTAAACAAAGCTACACAAATAAAAAGAAAAAGAAAAACAATCTGCAGATAACGGACCTATTTGAACATTTCAATAATCTATTAGGGGAAACGCAACCCACAAATGAAAATTTTAATAACGAAAATGCAGAAAATACATTAATTAACGATGCAGATTTAGACTGCGAAATAACCTTAAATGAAATACATCAAGCAGTGTTTAAACAACAAAACAACAAAGCGTGTGGACCAGATGAAATATCAGCAGAACTTATAAAAAACGCATTTGATATCATATCTCCGTACCTCTACACACTTTATAACAAATTGTTCAACAACGCCGAGTATCCAGAAAGCTGGGGACTAGGTTACATTGTACCTATATTTAAAGGGGGTGACCCGAATTCAGCTAAAAACTATAGAGGTATAACATTAAACAACATTCTTGCCAAGATATATTCGCAAATTATTTTCAACCGACTTACAAAATGGACAGAAAAAAACGAAACTATAATTAAAAATCAGTTTGGTTACCAAAAAGGAAAAAGCACTACTGACTGCATTTTCCTATTACAAGCTATAATAGCAAAAGTCATTCATAGTGGACATAAATTATATAGTGCCTTTATCGATTATGAAAAATGCTACGATAAAATCAATCTTCCATTCTTATGGCAAAAACTCACTTCACAAAATATAAGCACGAAAATTATTAATGCTATTAAAGCGATGTATTCCACGGTCAGATCTGTAGTGAAAAACAATAATGAGCTATCGGATATCCTATACTCACACCAAGGAGTAAAACAAGGTGACTGCGGCTCTTCGCTACTGTTTATGATGTTCGTGAACGATATATTAAACAATATCAATTCGAATATCGACAATGTATTTTCCATCAATGAAATAAAGTTATTTCTAATACTCTATGCAGACGATCAAGTTTTATTTGCGACTTCACCCGCCGCGTTACAATCTATGCTAAAGGACATTGAGATATACTGCAATACATGGACATTAAAGATAAACACCTTAAAAACAAAAATCATGATATTTGAAAGAAGCACCAGATATACGAATATAGATTTCTTCTTAAACAACGAAAAGCTCGAAATTGTCAATTCCTTTAAATACTTAGGGGTCAATTTCTTTAAAAACGGAAACTGGAACAGAACTCAAAAGAACATCTCAGAACACGCATCAAAAGCTATGCATAAATTATTTTCCGTGTTCAATCAATATGAATTTAAATTAGAAGAGAAACTCAAATTATTTGATGTATTAATATCCCCAATTCTCAATTATTCTGCTGAAGTTTGGGGTAATCATATGGCAAAAGACATAGAACTAATACATTCAAAATTTTTACGCAAATTATTGTGTGTAAAAACATCAACCAATCTTGTAGGATTATACGGAGAACTAGGTAGGATCCCGATGCATGAACACAGAAAAATTATTATGTTCCGATATTGGATAAAAATCTTAAATTTAAATGAAAATAGTATTATAAAACAAGTTTATCTCCTATTGAAAAACGACGCCGACAACGGAATCAATTATAACAAAAACAATTGGGCGTCACAAATAAAAGAAATGTTAGAACAATTAGGGTTAACAAATTTATGGATTAATCAAGAACGTATTACTATATCATTAGAGAGCATAAAAATTAGAATATTAGATCAATTTAAACAAAATTGGTTAAGTAACATTAATCAATCTGGCAGACTTAGCACATATTGTATTTTTAAAACCAAATTTGAATTTGAACCGTATTTGCACATAATCAAACAAAATAAATATAGAATAGCACTAAGTAAATTCAGACTATCATCGCATAATCTAGAAATTGAACAAGGACGTTACTATAATATAGAGAGAGCAGAACGAAAATGCAAAATATGTTGTACAAATTTAATAGAAAACGAATATCACTTCATGTTAACATGCCCACTATACTCACATCTAAGAAGAAAATACTTCAAATCATATTACTGTAGATGGCCAACATTAACCAAATTTAAATCGCTCATGTCAACTACAAATAAATGTGAACTTCTTCAAATTGCAAAATATATTTACGATGCAAGTAGACTAAGAGAAGAACTCGTAAGCATGTAACTTTCTGACAAAAAAAAAAATTATCATTGCTTCAAACGTCAATGAAAATTGAATTACTAATTGACTTAACTAATTGTCTGTATATATGTACATTATTCAACTTTTCGCATCGATAACATACATCATTTTATTTGTTGAGAGTGTATGTGAAATACTAGTTTTACTATGTTAATGTATATATATGTACATTAGTCAACATTTTTCATCGATAACATGTACCATTTATACTATGCTGTATATGTGAAATATTGGTAACATTAATACTACATTGTATATGTGAAATATTGGTTTTACTATATCGATATGCCAAAAGCATGCACTATTGTAATATTTATATATTCTAAATAGTTTTCTTAATATACCAAAAAGCGATTTCGGTATATTATGTTTATGTTAACAAATAAATATTTAATGACCATCAAGCACTAACATTGCATTCACGATCTTTGACCTGTAATACTAATATCTTTCTTCCTCTGTATTCAACTAACAATCACAGCAATCTTTACCTGAAGAATTACCATTTGCTTTATCTAATTGTAGGCTAGAAGCTTATTTGTAGCTTAATTGCCGAGATATATGTTGTTGTTGTTGTTGTATATATTACTTACGCATCCAGAAAATGAAAAGAGGAATGCAATGCGCGAATCAGATATTACAAATGTTAGTGCCTCAGTTACGTGCGTATTTAAAATCAATAACAGCGATTAGGGGATATGTTATTAGGCTATCTATATACTAAGATTGATTTCAAAGTAAAACATGTATATTGAAGGAGGTTTATGCGCTCTCACTCGTAAAATACCACCTGAAGGTGGTTAACATTAAGGCCAAGCTATTTCAGAATCATTTAATGTATGTTGTAATAAAAAATTGTTAAATTCATTTTAGTTATATTCAACGCATACATTTTTATATCGCCATCAACAAGTAGTTTAAAGGACAATTTTATATCCCACATGGCTTCTTGTGAATTATACTTGGTGGGATTAAACTAAACCCAATTACCATGGCGTGCAATTATAAAACATCGAATGTTCTTTTATTTGTTTTCGACCGTATAGCAAGCCGGTCATCAATTCAAAGATAAAAACAAGCGCCAACATTAGTATTCACAAGTTCAAGTGAACCATATAAGTAATAATGACCCATTAATGCATTATAGAACAGCGTATGATAAGCGTTATGTACACCTATGAATTATAACAGCTGTGATTTGATTATTAAACATATGGTCATATGTGTTGTAAATTACATGCTGACGTGTTTATTTCACAATGTATACGTATTTGTGTACATGTATATGTGAGGAAATTTGCATGTGTGCCTGCCTTGTCGTTTGTTGCAGTGTATGAAAGTTGTTCAATAGCCTAAAATAAAATACATTGTGGTGAAGAAAAAAATGATTTCTTTTATAAACTAACAGACTTTGACCTCAACTAGGAAGTAGTAATAATAAATACGTTATACCTGCCTTGGATAGAGAAGTCAAAACGTAAATAGTTGAAGTGTATTCATTGTCGCCAACTGTCAAGTGTGTCAATAAAATACGCTTTTAAAAACTATAATTACACCTTCCTTTTACGATTTTATAGGTAACACACATATTGGATGGCAAGTAGGTTATGAAATAAACTGTCGTTCATAAGATCTGATTTTGAATAAAGTGTAATTTTCCGATTGTTCCTAATTTTGAATTTAATGCATAGTTTGGCAATTTCTTGCTTACCATTTTAGTCCGTTGAAGACTAATGCTAATTTTGAACAAAACGAATGTAGTTTAATATTGGTTTCTACTGAAACATTCATGAAGTAGCGTTATTTATCACATTCGTTGCTATTTGGTTAACATATTCATGACATTTTCTTTAAACTCAATTGGTCAAATGTATATACCTAATCATTATCTATAATTGTATTGTGTTACATTGTTAAATATTGCTTTCTGGAGTAGCAGTATTTCACATGTAATTATGTAATCTAGACTGTGTTCCTATTTATTTAGACGGTCAGCTATAAGAACTATTGAATTAGGTGCGTATCTATACAGTGCAGTGCGTTCAATAGTGAATTTAAAACACTTCAAATGTTATCTTTACGTCGAGAATACAATTATTGGGATTATTAAATATTTTAAAACATATATACTCACCAACACACAATTTATACGAATACAGGATTTGTTTTCCTTATCTGTATGCTCGAATTTTATCTTACGATTGGTTATAGACAAAACGTATGTGCACGAGTTGCGTAGCCTCGAGTGATAGTATACTGTTTTTGTTACAAGAAATTTGTGTTTCCGTGACAAATTGGACATCTTGATGAGCTAAGAAAACCCACAGGTGGTTGATAGGGAAATATTTATTTAGAAAAGTTGATTTTTCATTATAATTTTATAACTTATCATTCAAAATGATGTTTTCAGTATATAATATCATAGCCACACGCTAACCACCTGTGAGAAAAACCGGTCGTCTTATTTGTATTTAATACATATTTGTATTAAATCCATTCGACGTCTTTTCTTATCTATATTAAAGTAAAATTATGGATCGAATTAGATTATGAGCGTAAAGTGTGCTTAACACTTTAAGTGTTGCACAATTTGGTTTGAAAAAAGTATGATATTTATAGTGCAGGGGGCCGTTTCTGGTACAATGCGTAACTTTAAGGACGAAAATGTACGTACGTATAAAGTTACGTACGCTATTCTGAATGCGTAAGTGCGTTTCTATAAACCGAACGTAGCGTAAAACTTAGTTGCTATGTTTGAATAATCTCTAAACAGAAGTCTGGTGATTGCGCGTACCTTATAGAGAACATTTGAAAAAATTCATAAAGTAGATTTAACTTGCTTTCTCTAACAAACTTTCGGTAGACTAAATATTTATACATTTATCCTTAAGAAGTACCTAATAGATAGCAAAGTTCTTTCCCTTGTTTGCGAAATTGCGATGAAAAAAGGGGTCAACTGTAAAAAAAGTTCAATCTCTTGATTATTTTAAAATTAAGTGTGGCCATTCTTTGTTGTGCTGGATATGCTCTTTGTTAAAACAGAAGAGATGATTCTTACTGAAGCAAATCTTTTACGAAGGTTAGTCAGAAATATTTCAAACTGGAATTGCTGGAGCAAACTGGAAAACAATGGATTGAAAATACTGAGAAGACAGGCATGTGTATTGTAGCTTACACATCTGAATTTACAGAAACATAATCAAGGAGTTTCCTGACAGGATTTCAATTTACTGGAAGGATATCTTTGATTATGTTTATTGCGTCACTGAATTACAAATGGAATGTCCTATAATGAGAAGAACATCAGCAATGGCCTCTGTAAAGAAGGTAGTATTTTTAACATTTCATTTACTGATCAATGATAATGTACAGTAGTATAGTATGGTTTTAGAAGAATTAACAAACTCTGTAGCTTGTATTCACTTGTCGCACTTCTAGATAATTTTATAACAATCAACATCATGTTTTTACATGTTTATATTTATACTTGTGTGCAAAATATTTAAAAAAACAACAACAGATTTTTACTCATAAATTCATTTAAAATGAGAATCTTTTTTCTGTGATAAATTAACATTGTCCATGAATGCTTCTACTAATTTGAGACAATAGGCATTTGCAATTATCATAAGTATGCTTCTTCACATATATAATTATATTATATTTTTTGTTCAATATTTTAAAAAATGCATGGATTGGTAAAAAAACGCTGGACTGTGAAAGCTTGTCAGAATTTTATATTTTTGTAGAGGTCACAGTGACATTGACCTATAACCTAGTGACTCAAAATGGGTGTGGCGTTTAGGGTTTTAGCACATTGCCTACAGCGGACGGGCGGACGTTGGACAACTAGCTGGCTATGACAATAGCTCGGGTTTTCTCTCTCCGAAAACAGCCTCGCTAAAAATACTACTTTGAGCATCTTTCAACTGTAACTTACCAACAACAAATCTCATTGGTTTAAAAGTCATAGTGTTTTGACAGTTTTTGTATAAAATGACATATTTGGTACATTTCAATAAATGTTTTCAGTATATTTACTCAAACAGTGAAAACTTTTCAAACCTACTTTAAAATTAGCCATTATAAATATTCAGATAACTTAAGTTTTAGTTGTTACAATAACCATTGCGCAAAGTTTGCCAAGTGTGTGAGCTTTGACCTTTACTTCCAGTTAATAATTGCAGCGCTTAAACAACTGAAGCTTGATTGGTCATTGTTGGCCCCGTACTACTTAAAAGTACCCGGGGTACCCTTAAGTACACTTCAATGTACCCTGGGTACAGAATTTTATTCCTGCCTAAAATTTGATGTCATCAAACGCACTTCTGAATACGAAACAAAATCCTCTTGGAACAAAACCGAACTCAATATGCTTTTTTGAGTACGAGTTGAGATAAAATCATCGCGGAGGCCATTTCACAGAATGTAAACGGAAACATTATTAATTTGAAAATAGAGCCAACAACAGCAGATTTAGCCTAGGTATTCCTGGGTATGTTTCAGTATATTTTCTGTACCCAGGGTATATTGTAGCATACATAAGAGTACCCAGGGAACTTTCAAGTACTAGTCCGAAATTATATATATATATATGTTATATCTTATAGCAAATTCAATTAAAAAGACATATTACTTCTACTTCTTCGGCGAACACAATTTAAGATAAACCAATGAAATAACAATCAATTTTAATTGCTACCTTGTACAAATTGAAATTATAAATGTCTTATACCAGTGGAAATAGTTTCAATAACCGAACTTTCTTACATTCGCCAAATAAGCCCACTGCAAATGAGAAACTGAATGGTGCATATACAAGTTTTACCGTTCACCCGTGTGTAACTGCGTACTGTGGTCGTTTTGAGGTGTTCAGTCACGTCTATATACATCTATTTTTTAAATTCAAATGTATATTCAATATAGTCAATATTTGCTCATCTCTACTACAAAAATGGTATCGTCATTAATGTAAACTTAGCACATAATTCCTAACTGTTGATTTTACGATACGGAAATGATAACTTCTTATAATATTTACATTTTCTGTGTAAATGTATGTGTTCAGACGATATACTATGTATAAGTCTGGAATAAAAAGTATGTCTGTCTGTCTGTTTGTCTGTCTGTCTGTCTGTCTGTCTGTCTGTCTGTCCGTCTGTCCGTCTGTCCGTCTGTCTGTCTGTCTGTCTGTCTGTCTGTCTGTCTGTCTGTCTGTCTGTCTGTCTGTCTGTCTGTCCGTCCGTCCGTCCGTCCGTCCGTCCGTTCCCCCGTCCGTCCGTTCGTCTGTCTGTCTGATCTCTGATAATCGTGATGTGGAGTCAATGTACCTCGCCAGAACTTGCATTGTGTCGTGTGAATCTGCCAACTCGTCGTTCTATGTCGCAGTGTTGTATTCTTCTGTTGCTTAAACTCGCCAAGAAGCGGCGATAATTTTAAACCGTTCAATATTGTCGATGCCCATCGTACATTTAGCGAGGGCACGTCTCATGACAATCGTGCACTCTCGAATAAACATCTTCTGCATGTCTTCACGTCCCGTAGAATTTAGCTTTCTGTTGGCATTCTAGGGCATAACTCGACTTAGGTGTGCATTGGGGGGGGGGCTGGAAATCGCGAACGACATATGCTTATAAACTCGTGCAGAATCGTCTACACTCGATCATTCTCGAAGTCAGTTATTATATCTGCGATTGATATATTAACATAAGGAATATATAAATATATATATTGACTGAGCTCGTCTAAATGTTCGTGTCAATGTTGAAGAGATCTCGAGCAAATGTCGTCCTTAAACGACCAGCTCGTCCACTTTAAGGCAAGTGAAAACTCGCCCAAAGTCGTACAGAACATGAAGCTAACATTCGAAACAGTCTAACATGGTTTTACGGAATGGTTATGGCCAGTTGGTTTGGTTAGGTTTGCCCGTTTGGGACTGTTTTGAAATGTCAGTGGAATTGTCAGATATATTTAATGTGGTAAGCCTGGAATCTTCAAAGCAATTTGATGACTATGATGATGATGATGGTGATGATGATGATGAGGATGATGATGATGATGATGATGATGATGATTTGATATCCCCTATCCATTTGTGTTCAAATATTGATTTAAAAACACTCGGTCATATGCAGTCGGCGTTCTTATTGATCTACTTTAGTCAACAGTCGAGGCAAACTCCGTAGGGTAAGGCTACTTAAGAAATGATTGGCATTATTAAACTGTATGTCAATAAATCAACAGTGATATATTTGCGAAAGTTCTTAACGTTTGAGTTGTTAATTAAAACCTAAAATGTATTGCACTTGTATTGCCACTTGTTGAAGAAATACGATATTCGGTGACTCTTTACTGGGATGTTCTAGATTGTATTTATCGGTACTGGCAATTTCTTTTATTTGATCTATTTAAATTAAAACAAATATATCGAGGGAGGATTTTGTTTGAATTTGTTTGACACGTACTCGTCGTAAGCAGTACATATCTTAGGAACTTTAGCGTGTCATTCATTAATTAAAATAAAAAAACAAATATATCAAGGGAGGATTTTGTTTGAATTTGTTTGACAAGTACTCGTCGTAAGCAGTACATATCTTAGGAACTTTAGCGTGTCATTCATTAATTATTTTTTTTAAAATAAAATAGCAGCTTCACGTCAAGTATTTTATTCAAAATTAAATGCATTAAGCATTGCATGCCAAAGAAACAACAGACACTTGAATTGTTACCTTATTTTGAAACATGATTCGAGCGAGTGATTCTTAATATTCATTAGTTATGACATATATTTACAACTAATTAAATATCTATGCAAATTATATGGGCACAAAAATGAAACGGTATTATTGTTTTCAATATAAAACAAATCTTACAAAGAGACAACTATGCACATGTTTTGTCTTATGATATTATGAACAGAAGAACAGAACAGAACATATGTTTTATTTTGACTTGCACAATGTACATCGTCAGTATAACAAAAAACAAATCATGATTTAGATTCATGTCACGTTACTCATATAATACATAGTTTTAGTACATACGGTATACAATAAAGTACATTACTTCCTATAATATATTATTTCAGCACATACGGTGTGTAGCAAAGTACATACGGTATACCTGGTCTTTACTATAAAAATATAACATTTGAATATTTTAATCAAATAAATTGTGTTAGTTCAGAATTTTTAAGTTTCATTATTTAAGAGGATGAACTTACATTTAACAATGTGTTTCTTTGATTCAGTGCGTATTTAATAAAAATAGAAATTTTAATTAATTTGGTCTTGTTATCAATGCCCAACATTTCCAAAAATTTAAACATCGATGGGCGTTGGTAATAGTACTTTGGTACATATTTTTTGCGAATCTCATCTAAGAATGAACATATAAGCATGAAATGATATTCATCTTCAATATCTTGTGAATTACAAAATAAACAGTAACGCTGATCCCTATCAATTCTATTTCTACCATATCTACCCGTTTGTATTCTTAGGGGGTGGACCGACAGTCTTAGTCTACAAAAGAACATTCTAAGGCTGCTTGGTAGTAAATCTAGGTATGATTCGTAGTTGAAAATGTTTTTAAAGAGGACATAATTAGTAAGAACATGGTTTGTCTGCATGTTCTGGGACCATTCCTGAATGAAATTGTCTATGACACGTTGTTTGAAAATGATGATAAAAGATTTAAAATCGACATTGTCAGCATCTTCGAAGATATAAGAGAAACCATAATTATTCAGCAATAACTTTACATTAGAAACCCAATTTGTAAAACCATTGTTACAATCTTCCTTGGCTTGCTCATAAATCTTTTTAATAATAAAATTATCCGTATGTATAATTTTACTCCAGTATTTAATAATTTTTAGATACCTAGAAATAAACAGAGGGTACCGACCTAATTCCCCATATATGCCCGCATAAGATGTATTAGTTTTAAGTTTTAAAATACGTTTGCAAAATTTAAGGTGAATTCTCTCTAGTTCTTTTGATTGTTTAAATCCCCATACCTCTGCTGAATAGTTAAGAATAGAACCAACAAATGAATCGAAGAGTTGGCACAATATCCTTGGCTTCAGTTCGTACTTTTTACAATGTTGCAGTAGTATATTCAATGCCTTAATAGCTTTACCTGCTAGATATTCTTGATTCAGCTTAAAATTCCCAGTGTAGTTGAAAACAGTACCAAGATAATTAAAATCGTCTACAACCATCAATTCTTTCCCATCGAAGCTCCATTTTTCATTTGCTAACAGTTTGCCCCTCTTTCTGAAAACCATAATTTTTGTTTTGTCTGTGTTTACAATAAGTCCCCATGTTTTACAATATGAGTGCAAAAGATTTATATTGGTTTGTAATTCCTCAGGCGATTTCGCAAAAATTGCCATATCATCTGCAAAAAGTAAAAGCATTAACACAATATCGTCTATTAATAAACCAGAATTAGGTTCATTTTGTAAATAAAGTTCAAGGTCATTAACAAAGAATGAAAACACAATCGGCGAGAGTACCTCACCTTGCCTCAGGCCAACTGCATATTCAAAAAAATCGGAATAGGTGCTACATGATTTTACACAAGATTTTACTTTCTGATACATATCTCGTATGATTCTTAACAATTTACCTTGAATTCCGGATTTGTACATTTTTAACCAAACGGCATTCCGGTAAATTGAGTCAAAGCATTTAAACATATCGACAAAAATAACATAAAGACGTTTATTTTGGTTAAGATATTTTTGAATGGCCGACAAGAGTATAAAAACGGCATCAACAGTTGATCTTCCCTTCCGAAATCCGAACTGAGCGTCCGAAATACTATTATTTTCGTTACAAAAAGATTCAACGCGCTTGTTTATTACAGTTGTAAATAATTTAGCCAAACAGCTTACAAGTGTTACACCTCGGTAGTTACTAGCATTTTCCGTATCCCCCTTTTTATGTATAGGTACAATTACCCCCTCGGTCCACTTATCGGGAAAATACCCAGAGTTTAAAATAGCATTAAATATATCACACAAATGTGATCCTATGATATCAACGCTTTCCATGAAATACTCGTTAAGCAGATTATCATATCCACATGCTTTGCGCGATTTCAAAAACATAACGGCATTTACAATTTTATGCAGGCGTTATGCAGATCAAACATTAAATTAATCCATAAGCACACAGTCGAAAACAATGAAGGTGTTGAGTATTTAAAGCCACACACCTGAAATAAAATACAATTGTAGTACCAGAGCTGACAAAGACCAATCTAACTGAACTGAGCTAACATGTCGACAGATAGTATCTCACAGTCTCTACAGTATATTTTATTTTACGCAGTTTTGACAGAATGATATGCATGACATTATTTCCAAAGAAATGGATCTTGATGCAGAACTTCTGCTTAAACTGTAAATGTGCCAAATTCAACAATAAAGTGACAACCGTATACACATTTATAAGAAGCGCTGTTGACATATCAATCAAAATTGTATTCAGTAATCTACGTTTTTGTAAAAAGTTGCATTTATATTATACTGCTGTGTCAATGAATGACAATTATACAGTAATCTGTGCTAAAATTAATTGAATTAATATTAGCACAGACTACTGTATAATTGTCATTCATTGACACAGCGGTATAATATAAATACAACTATTTACAAAAAAGTAGATTATACTTATACATAATTCTTACAGAAAAAGTATACTTTTACCCATGTTTACAATGAATCAATTCTATCACTCAGCAAACGTCACATTCGTTGAGTTCAACTTGGCGTCTTGTGATGGATAAAGCCTTGTTCAAAACGAAAGTTGAATGAATTGTCAAAAGGAAAATCGAACTAATCATAACAACAATCGATTCGAACATGTAAAATTTCCTCTTTTAGCAAAACTCCAATCCACAATCGTACACAATAGATCCTGAAAAATCAACGCAGGATTTCCGTTACAGTATCTTTCCATGCCCTACCAAGTTCTTAATATAGATAAAGGTTTAAATTAACTAAAATGATGCGCTCGTAGATTTCGTAGTCTACGTTCGGTTCTCCGAAATATCGGTGCATACGCCGCCATATTTACGCTAAATTACTGAGTTACGTTAGCCTTTGAGCACACTTAACTTTACTTGCAAAAATACGGTAAACGTAACTTTACGAAGTTTATAGAAACGCTAAAAACTGAACGTTTTGCACTTACGCATGATTTTTGAACGTACGTAGTTTTAAGAAACGGTCCCCTGAGGTTATCAGTTGCTAGGGGCTATTTCGATACATCTGTTACAAAATTACGCATGACTTACTCGCAATTCAATATACACGTCTGTTTTAATATCAACCAAAGATCACTTTGTTCCTTTAGATTTATTATCAACCAATATACATTAGCAAAGTCCTATCCCTGGCATGTGCATAATCTTGATTTCGTTTGTGTTATGATTGTTTAATAAGCGATTCAATTGCAATGATAATGCTGATTTCAGTCGCATTTAATACTGCCAAGTTGGTGGACGAATGAACATCAAATAGTGACTTCTCATTACACTATTTGGATTCTCGTAAAATAACAACTTTCGAACCATTTGATATTAGTTTCAAACAGGGATTTAATTCGAAGTCACAAAAACATTGCTTGCGAAAGTTCATGTCTTTGACGAATGCGGAATACATGCATGTCATCAAAGTTAACACACATGCTGTTGTTTACTGACTCAGAGAAGTTCCGTGAAAATGTTTTATTATGAAGCGCTCGTCGGTAAATTGTACAGATATTTTCAGAATTTCTTAGTTCCTTAGACGTGAAGCAGTTGTGTTGTTTTCTTTGAAATATTTTTTTATGGCAGCTCGAATGTGAATTGAGCTCGTGTTAAGTTTGTTCTTTATGCTGGATAAATACACGCTTAGGCATCGGAATTGAGTTCTGTGTTGCTGCAGTATAATCAGTGGACACATAGATCGAGTTACACATATGAGGATGATGATACTTGAGTAAGGCGTTTTCCGTGGTATTGGAACTGGTGGACTAATCATGAGAAGGTGACGGAATATTATTTACAGCGAGAAATCGTGTTTGAAGGACTTACACCCATGCCTTTGGATTAATAAGTAATTGGATGTTCAGTTATTAAATATAAAACACTTGAACAGTAGAATAACAGACGCTACGGACCGCACAGTTGTGTCTTTCATGCAGAAAGGAGTTGTGGTAAACTTAACGTAATGAGCTTAAAACAATTTGTGCACAACGATACTGATTTTAAAGTATTGTTCTTGTTTATTTAGATATAGCATTTGAAAATGGGGATAACAATGGCGATTTTGATGAAATGTATGGTTTTATATCTTTCAGAGTGCGTATTCTTTTCGCATCGGGCTTTTGCCAAATGTCAATTTGACCTGTGCTCTATGATACCAAATGTTTGTAGCGCTAACTTAGAGTGTGTCACAACGGAGACTTGTTTAATGAGATGCGTGTTTTATCAGGAAAGTGCGGTAATATTACGTCATCAAACACAATGACGTCAACACAACTTCAACGGTTAATGCACCGTCAACACAGAACCATCTCGGTGTGTGTAGTCCAAATTACGTCAAACGACCCGAATCGGAAAGAAGCTGTAGCGGGATTTTTTTGAGTTGTAAATGCGGAATCTGCATTTAAGAGACAGGCGTCAAACGCTGCGAATGTGACCTTGGAGCTACCGGTCCGCTATGCGAGCACAGATGTTGTCGGGACGTTGGCGCGCATGGCTCATGTCGCATCATTCCGGAAGACGGATGTGATTGTGAAAGGAATTACACGGGCAAAAATTGTGAAACCCGTATAGAGGTGCCAGACATTTTCTGTAACTGCGTTCACGGCTCATGTAATGAAGCGGGCACCTGCAAATGTTACGAAGGTTGGACGGGCGCAACGTGCGAAATCTCTTGTACAGATAACTGCGGTCAAGGTAACACATGTGTTAAAGTATTTGGTAAAGTAATGTGCATGCAAACCGGCTTAGAGACCACGAGTCAGAGATCGACCACGATTATCCCGCGCCTTGACGCCTGCAACTCAAGCTACGTCCTTCGACCGGTTAAAGAACGGTCATGCATGGGCATGTATAATTGTGTATATGGGACGTGCTTCACCCAGGCAAACTGATAGTTTGTCAGTGCGATATCGGTGTAGCGCCCGGTCAGCTGTGTGAGCACAAATGTTGCAAGGACTGTGGCGCCCACGGAAGGTGCTATTATAACGTGACGCAAAAAGAGGAGCGGTGCAACTGTGACGCGAACTATACAGGTTCACTGTGTGAGATATACAATCCGCCAGGTACGATGCGGTCTTTATTGCGCAATTCATTTCAAAAGGCATTAATAATGCTCAATTTGCAAATTGTTAAATGCCCCGACTCAAATATATTGGAAACTACACCTGCTGAAAAATACATTCAAATGTCCAAGCTCAAAAATGCAAAACTGATGACCCTTTTGCAGATTATTCAAAACTTTTCCGACTACAAATTATAAAACATCTGTGTATCTGCAAAATCCATAAAAAGTCCCAGCTTTAAAATATGAAAAATATCATATTTGTAATAATAATAAAATATAATTTGTGAAAAAGGGTAAAAACCGTCTCAACTGCAGCATATAATAACCAACGGCAAAATAGTCTAACAAGGTTACAAAAAATATTAAACAATATAATATCAGCCAAAAAGCATGAATTGTCACAGCCGTAAAATTGTATAGACTATCCTAACTGTTAATAGTATAACAACTCCATGCGGTTAGATGCGTAAAAATGACAATCTTTACATTGATTTAAATGTCTCCGCTGTAAAATATTATGAAATGTCCCAGTGCAAAAATATCGCAGGTGCATACGTATTATAGGGTCGCGTCAGACTTTTATTTATTTATTTTAACGACGAAGTGTATAAAATATTAACAGTTTTATACTCAAATACATGCATACACATGTTTAGCAAATTACTATTACCGGTACAGTAACTACAACAGACATGAAAAGAAACTTCAGTCGACTTATCAATTTCGTACAAATGGGTATGGCTGTTTCAGATTAGTTTTGCTCTTCAATATTGCGGTCCTTCTGTTAGTCCATTTTCTATGACCTGAAAATAAAATTTAATCGAGTTCACATACAATCGATCGTTTAAATAAAAGTGAGCTTCCTAATAACACATTGTCAATTTCATGCATTACATAAAATTATTTTGTAATAAGGTCGACAAACATAAACAAATCTGGTTTGAACATTAATTCTGTTAAACATAATCGTCCTGTTCACTTCGTTTTCACAGTTGCCAAAGGCTACTTAAATTTATTGTTGATTTAGTAACGCATGACTTTCATGCAATTAACAATGTTCCCATGTATCATTATCTACCTAGTATATCTATTCGCGTGAGATATAACATCTTACCGCCCAACCCACATTAAATTGGTCCCGTCCGTGTCTTGGGACGATGGCTAGCCCATTATCGTGACGTGACTACTACGATATTTTGTAGGTACGGGTTGTTTGAAAATTTAGTTAACTGTTGCGGTTAAGTGTTGCGTAAAATACTGCAAAACCTGTTCGTAAACACTATATATTTAAGTGTTGGAAAGAATTATTTTTGAACAATATTTTTTCAGTACTTGATTTCAATAAGGTTTGTTGCGATAGAACATTTTATCTTATGCTTTCCGGTGGTTTATAGAGGAATATCAGTAAATTAAAACTGATAATTTGACTGTTTCAAACAGTGACAATTAACAGTGAAAATTATCGATAATTTTCACTGTTTCCTGTGAAATGACGTTATTTTTGTAAGAAATGATGTCATTATCCCAACGAAATTCTATTTTCTATGGATCACTTGTGAATTTAAATCGATAATCCACCAAATCCAACAAATACCCTCTATTTAATGTTTTCCTCCATAGGATGGTTCAAATGTTATCATAATCATAACGATACTCAAAATTGGCCGCCTTTGGGGTTGGGGGTAATACTATGTCCGTCATGTTAAGCCGTTCTAAATCTAAAGAATAGAACCCCACACATGTATTTGAAAATTTGCGTTGTGTGTTAACAACATAACAGACATCAATATTTCAGTGCAAATACAGTCAGTCAACCAGTTTAGAATAACCCGACAAAATATGTTAATTCTTTTGACTACAATAATTTCTTTCGGGATTTAGTTCAATGTGAGAAGATGTAAACATAAAGGGTAAACTTTATTGTGTATGATAACAGGTTAGGCCAGACAGCATATGCAGTTTTTTTTGTCAAAAATAACCAATTAAAGTTTACCCTTCGGAAAATTATAAAAAAGCATTCGACTTACACAATTAGTATTTCAAAACATTGTCATGGCATTTGTTTTCAATCAGCAAAATGTTTATTTGAAAATAATAAAGCCTTCTATATCCATTAGCACATTTCATAACATAGCTCATTCAATCAGTTCCGGTTTCCTTTTTGCTTCATTTATTCCCCCTGTAAGCATAATACAAAAACATTCTTGCTAAAACTTTGTTAATTTATTCCTTTACCTTATGTATACCATAGACACATATTATTTTGTTTGTATTTGGACATATTGGACAATTAAATACAAATTAATCGGAACTGCTGATTATCCGGAACTGGTTCACAAACTGTAGATGGGCGTTTAAACAATTTTCTTTACATTTGATACATTAAACTGCAATATGAAAAAACTTACTTATGAAATATTTAATATGCTTTTACAGGCGTGAACAATTAAAATGTGTATTTCTTTCATGTAAGCTAACAACGTATTTACTTTAATATTACACGAAAACAGTTTTCAAATTAGTGCGTCGTTTCGCGTTTCAAGCCTTTTTTTGTTTCAGTTTCAACTTATGCTGGTCAAACGTTCATGTGTGCACGGACACTTTGAATAATCCATGTCATTAACCCGCGGCATTTTGTACAATAATTGGGTTTTACAGTTTTGTGATTATTTGATCGTACAAACACCGATATTTATTAAGTAGCCGCCTAATTGTAGACAGTCATTCGATTATTCAGGAATTGTTCGTTTTGCACGTTACGTTAAACGTGCACTGGTTTCTTCTAATCGGGCCGTCTAAAATTGTTATTAATGATCCCTTAATCTTTTTGCCAAAATAGCTTCTCATACATATGAAAAGCAGACTATTAAAATATTTGCTCGATCGTAGTAATACAAATGCAGTAATGATAAATATATCATTAGAAATGACGCGTATACCTAAAAACAGTCCTTCTTTCCATGTCTTTGTGTCCACATGACTGTTTGTAAAACTTGTCGAGATATTTTTAGTCGATGGTCTGTATTTCACATTTATAGATCAATAAACAAATACTTGCTCTTGATAATATTTATCAAAATTGCCCACAAACTATCAACCGATAAATGTGATTTTATCAGTTACCTATTCTATACACATGTTTTACTCTTCCCCCCCCCATCAGAAGCAAAGTGAAAATGGCTTTTGCAGCCAGCATAAAACCAGAACAGCCTGTGAGTAACTCGCAGGCTGTTCAGGTTTTATGCTGTTAGCTGCTCGTCAGTATCTAAGGGATGGAAATGAAGCCTTTAAAATTTGAATCTAGTAAGAAATGTCTTTAATTAAATTTACCTTTCTAAGGGACAACAAATTCGTCAAAATACGTATCTAAATGGTAAATGATTAAATACGTATCTAAGTGGTAAAGGGTTAAATACGTATTTAAGTAAGTGGTAAAGGGTCAAATACGTATCTAAGTGATAAAGGGTTAAATACGTATCTAAGTGGTAAAGGGTTAAATACGTATCTAAGTGGTAAAGGGTTAAATACGTATCTAAGTGGTAAAGGGTTAAATACGTATCTAAGTGGTAAAGGGTTAAATACGTATCTAAGTGGTAAAGGGTTAAATACGTATCTAAGTTGTAAAGGGTTAATTAAATAATACTCGTGGTAGGTGCTTATCACTCTCACATGATTGTTAAACCCTGGATAACCCATTGTTATTGCATTTGTTTAGTTTTGTATATTTCGGTGCTGGTATCATAATGTAATTAACAGTTTAATTGCTCTTAAAGGACACTCTAAAAATGAAATGTTAATGTCTAAGACTAAACAAGATCTCGTGCAGATCTGTAGAATCTCGAATTTGTCTTATGCATTTTTGCTTCGTTATGGCACCGATTTTTCACAAATTTAAAAGTCTATTTCAAAACAGACAAGCTAATACTTTCTTTTCACTTTTTATTCCAAGAATGTCATTTTTATGAAAGATACGAAGCTTAACTTGATGAGTGTATGTGATCAAACCAACATTTATATTAGTATACATATTCTTATTTTGTAAACACCTTCAGCTTAACAATGGGAATATGTATTTAAATTTTGTTACTTCAGACAGTCCTTCTATAACCTTGCCTGAGACTTTGTGAGGAAATGGTGTCCTGTATTCAAATAATACCAAAACATTGATGTTGTTGTTGTTTTTTCAGTGAAGAACCCAGAAGTTGAGAAGGTTCATTGGTGGTTCTATCTGATTGTCATACTGATTCCAATCCTCTTGATGACGCTGCTAACAGCACTGTTTCTCATGTATCTATGGAAACGGCGCGTCATCGTTGTTCTGAAAGCTGTCAGGTTGTTTCAAGCGTATGAAGATGACGGTAATAAATGAAAAATGAAATGAATGATACGGCTTAAAAATGACTAAAATTAAACTCTGAAACTAATTTAAAAGATTACAGATACATTAAATTAAACTTATCTTGTATCAAATATCTAGACCGTAAATTAATATAAAAAAACGCTGTTACGATTTGAGAATATCAATCTCCTTATTTGGCCTTCAATCATTGTCTTTGACAGCTTATTTTATATATTTCTCTGACAGACGAACGGCATTGGGACGCTTTCATCTCGTACCGTTCTAATACCCCGGATGAAGATTACTTCATTCATACGTTATTCCCGAAACTCACGCAATAAATGGGTTTCAACGTGAACGTCCATTATAAAGATTTTATTCCTGGCAATGGTAAGACATTCTTTCTGACAGTAAAATTAATGGTTCAAACAGCATTGTTCCATGTTTTGTCAATAACCGGGTCAAAAGATCGTTGTTTCTAATTATTCCACTTGGACTTCTTAAAACTGACATGTCAAGACACAAGTCTAAGAATGGAACTAGCCATATGAAACGAGCTAATTTTTAAGTTACTTGTTTCCTAAATAAATGATTGATTGCCTTTCAGATTCCTTTAACTGTTTATCCGAATTACACCGGATCGTATCGAGATGGCATGTTAAGAAATTGAACGATTAAATATATTTGTACACTACATAACTCGGCAGCTACTAGTATCCAGATTTTTTATAACTGAACATTTATTTCATCGAAACCTGTACAAGAAAAGTATCATATAGTTCTCAGGTTCACATAAAACCATAATTTGAATAAAACTATCCAATGTTGGTTTCATTACAGTTTTATTATGGTGAACAGCTTCTACAGTGCAACGAATTATTTCGTCCTTAAATTAGTGTACATGTTAATTATCGTTCCTCTGAGTGAAACGTTATTTGCATATGCTACCACCTTTGACATATAAATTCTAGATCTATTTATAATTTTAAAATGTCCTGTCTCTTTAAATGCTTACTTTATATAATCAGTTGCGTCCCAAATACAAATATTAACGTCAATCTGTTAAAGTAATATACCTGATTGGGACTAAATATTCTGATGTCACTGCCTTTCTTGTTATTTACGATGTTACAGTGTTTCTCATCCACATTATGCGAACATATTTTTTGCTGATTAATTTTAGAGAGTCATTTGGTCTAGCTTATACATATGGCTGTCCATTTATAAACAAAACATATTGATGCAAAGTATCGTAGGCGCGCCATTTAAAAGTTTATATTTCTACACAAGTTAACCAAAACGAGCTAGGCGGCATCATCGTCCTTTGAGTTTTTTTTAACGTTTCTCATTTACATTGGTTTCAAAACATAATTGAATTTGTAAAAATCATTAGGTTGTCATATTGTGAAAATATGCAGAATGTAGAAATTAACGATAACAAGAAAGAAAACAGTTATACGCGCATTTTGACGTTAACGATTTCCTTTTCGCAAGATGCTAAGAGCAAATACAGTTAGATTTATACAGGAACGACGACCACTGATATACTGTATATTTGTTATTGTTGTCTATATCAAGGATATGTTGTTAACATCAAAGCGCTACATTCTTCTGAAGGGAGAAAGCAACAAAACGCAGCCAGTTGCAATCAACATCCAGGATTTCATATGAATAATGTTCTGCAATTATTTAAATACTAGCGCTCCTATTACATTCAGCGCTAGAAATTGAATATATATAAACAGAGTAATTAAAAAAATGTTAACGCGGCTGAAGAGTCTTGGAAATGCACACATAAACATCGATTTTGACCATCTGACCTAGAAACAATGACGTACAACTTTCACAAAATATATTTCGATCAAATCCATGTATTAAAAACGTTTTGAAAAGCTTAACAAAACACTGTACGTAGACGTTGTATATACAATGTAACAAAACATTCTTGAATGAGCATAACTAGCGACGAAAGATTCTTGTCACGCGTCATTGTCCGTAAGGTGATGTCGCGTGAATGACAACAACTCATTCAGACTTTTTAATGTTTATTTAGCTCTTTTTTTGTTTCCGATTTCACTTTTTAGGCCAGTTAGACTTGTTATACGTTTACCTAGCTTTCATACTGATGCGATTGGAACCACCCCAATTTGGAAAAACGTTTTATAAGGGTGTATTAAAGCTAATAAAATAATTTAAAAACAAACACAAAAGGAAATGAAAATCACAACAGAAAGTACTATTATTATTTATCATACCGCTGCATTGATATCTGCCTGATATATTTTTATACCAGGTCAACAGGAAGTTGTTAAGTCAGTCAATGTTTGCAGGTAGTTCATAATTAGCACACCAAACATCTAAAACCATATTCATTCCCTTAAAAATTGCAGCGTCGTAGCGATTATTTTTCATAATTTCTTATAAAATGGTGGACATAGAGGTATGATAAACAAATAAAAATAGATTAATGCCTGATAGTTCCAAGCAAGGCTTAGAATAAAATTTAGGCGAGGCTTGCCTGTTATTTTGTATATACGTTAACCATCATTATTTATTTCTAAATTGTAAAAAAGTTAATAAATATTCAAACTAGAGACGAATTTGAAATCTTATTCTAAATAGACCGCCACATTTAAGGGCGCTCAATCAAAGCCAACACATTTAAATATTTTAAGGAAATACGTCTTTAATTTCAATGATTTTGTCTTTTTAGTAGTAAACTGTCATTAATTTATCTTTTTAGAGACATGTCATAACATTACATTTTGTTAAGTCAGTTCAACTTATCGAGCCATCGGGCTAACGACATGAATCTTAACGCCATTGTAATAAATGATTCATTTTATATTGCCCAAACGTTAAAATGATTAGCTAGCGAATCTCTTATGTTGAATATATGTGCCACATGTATGTGCGGACTGCACAGGCTAATCTGGGACGACACTTTTCGCGCATGCGTTAAAATCCCTTTCACATAGTCTATATTCGCGTTTTCATATAAGTTACATGCATTTCAAATATAAAATGTTATCAAAAGAGTTAAATAAATATGCGATGATCTTTGATGAATGCAGAATCACACATGTTTAGATCTATATTTGACAAGCTTAAAGGCGCTAACAGATGTAACAAAGAAGATGAACCATCATAATTTAACTCTAAGATTCAACTTATAAAAAAATTAAGCGTCATTGCCGATCAGTTAACCTTTTTTGTTAATATATGCATTATCACTACTGGCTGTTTAATGTATTGTTTACATTTGGAGCCGAGTTTAATGTGAAAGAAATGATAGCACATGGTCATCATAGAAATGATGTTATTCTGAGCGGGATTCACAACTGTATTAAAAAGAGCTCATATTTAATATCCCGTAGTACAACACAACAAACTCAAAATTTGCAATTCATTCATAAAAATGCTGGTTAATGCAGATATTAACATTTCTTACCATTTGTTTTGTTCATTTCTAAACACCCAGCTAAATTATTTTGTTTGTTTATACCAGAGATCACCAACAACATTATCTACGCTGTGGAGAACAGTCGTCGCACGATCCTGGTCGTCTCTCCTCACTATCTCACGAGAAACTTCACCAAGATGGAGTGGCAGTTGGCACAGCAGAAGATGCTCGAGCGCAAGAACAAGATAATCCCCATTCTTCTGGAAGATATCTCGTCCCAAAAGGACTCCATGGACCCCAACCTAAAAAGTAGTCTAGATTCTGGTAAGTTGCGTCATTACTGCATGTTTTCCCAGGTCGATGTTTACGTGCGTGTTTTATATTTAAGTGATTTACAGACATCATTCAATACGGCATCATGCATTTAGTGTATTAACTTATTGATCAGTGTTTTGGATATGTAACTTCTTTTAAGATTATTATCTAAAGAAAGTTACGTCAAATGACGTAAGCGATATCATATATTTAAGTGTTATTCTTCTTGATTTGATGGGAAAAAAAATCCACCGGAAAGGTATGTCTTTAGCTGTGTGCCACTATGTTTTTTCTATACATTACTACAAGTATTTGTATTTAATAATTGATTTACTGAAAGTCTATTTGCATATGAATGTACACTTTTATTCAACAACGGCGTGTTAGTAAAGACATATTCATAAAATGCGTGACTGTGCACGCTTCATACACTTTTTTGTTTCATAATACAGTTATACCTCTCGCAAACAGTGTATTCTATGTGGGTTTTGTTGCAGTCACATACATCGAGTGGCCGGGAGATCAGTCCAAGAAGGTTGATAAGTTTTGGCAACGAATACGTCTGTCAATGTCAAAAAAGTAAAAGCAACCTCAGCACATGAGCAATTCGTTTCAAAATGGTGGACTCAGTCAGCTTACAAATTCGACCAATCAGAATTCAGACTTTTTTAACAAGTCATTTGAACTTGACTCAATGAAACCAAGGTATGAAAGAAGTGTTTCAGAAAGTACAGAAGTGTATAACCATATAAATGATAATGAGAGGTTGGGTCCTGAAGAAATTTACAGCATTATTAGCGAAGGGGCAATAGATCTTGACGTTCAACATGTAAGTGACGAACACAGGCGTAATGAGATTAACAATGAAATGAATGATGACTGTGGACCGAAAACATTAGTAAATGAGGCTAAAAAAATTAAAAACGACTACATCTTCAAAATCGATGTTTGAAAATTGCCTTGAGAGTACTGTATGGTAGACTTTAATAAAATAAGCTTACACAATATTATTTGGCAATAGTTACGAATGATATATTCTTTACAAAACAAATATACTACATAGTTTAATTTTGAGCATTGGTTGTACATAATTAAAATACAATATCAGAGTAAAACATTACAGAATATTATAAAGGGGTCAATGTCATTGTGTAACAATAGATAAAGTACATAATTCATTTCATCAATTTGAAAAATAAACTTTATCGAAAGCCTTGCAATCTACGGTGCAGGTACCACAGTGTACACACAACTTTTAGTTTGTGACTTATTCATGTATTTTCTATACCATATGTTGTACATAAAAGCATTAATTATTTTAACCGTCTTCAAAAAAAGACAAACACATTTATTTTACCTCTTTTTACAGTTTAAAATGTGTATTTGTTTTAGACACACTTGTTTTGTGTATATGCCTGTGTATGACTTTTTACGTCGCATACAAATTTGTGAGATCCTTTATTAATGCAAATATCGCTGCTCAACAGTGTAAAAATTATTTTCGAATTCCATTAATGCAAATGAATCCGGCTATGAATTTCATATAGCAGCATTAAAAAAAACACTATTTAAGTTAATTAGCACATGACATAGGAACTCATATCCATCAAGTTCTGCGAATTAAATTAATTAGTTGTTGTTGTCTTAATATTGTTATAATTTTCGAATGTCGATTTCGACCTAAATTACTTTTATACGTTTGGACGTAAAATGCGTTATTTAAGAACTGTTTATGTTTACATATATTAGCAGAATACAAAAATTGATGAGTACCTTGTTCATTAAGTAATATTTCTAAACAGAATTGCATTTTGTAAAAATGTACTCAACTTTCTTGTTTTCATTAATTTTGAGAAGTGTTTATTAGTTGATACAGTGACACTCAAAAAGGTTATGTTTAAACGTTTACATGAAGTATACAATAGCCAATGTTTCATCTTTGAAAAGCTGAAACTGCTTTTATATTTAAAACGAGCATTATTAATATGTGTATTAAACCAGCATTTGAATTAAGACACAAACATATTTTTATTGAAAATAACTTATTATAATTCTGTATTCTCTGTGTCAAGTGTAATGATCTTTATGTCTCTGATTCGACCCTGTAACTTTGTGGGTTCATTTTGATTTGTTATGGAATACTTGTTTTCAAAGCGTTCTGTAGAATGACCATTAAACGTATTTTTAATACTCAAAAATATATACTCACGATTGTATTCAAGCCGTATAGGTAAACGATACAATTGCATAAACGACCTGTTTGAATGGATTGTTTGATAGTATCAGCCGTGACACCCCCGTGTGTATTATTTTTGTTATTATTTGTTATGTAAAAGGGCCCAGAAGTGGTAGCCTGAAACATTTTTGGAATTGCATCCAAAACACATGTATATTTTTAATGTGTTCCTTATATTTCGTGTTCTTAGGTTTTCGTAAAAACTGTTATATTCAGAAATATATCTTGACATTAATGAGTTAAACATAAATTTATCCATTTGGTATAATAAAAAGATATGAAAGCTACGCATTTTATTTTATCTTGGTCTTTCTTAATAAGTGTCTCTTCATTTAAATGTTATATGTCTCCTATTACATTTTTACTTTAATCAAATACATATTGTTATTATTGTTGTTGTTATTGTTGTTTTAATATAAAAATTTATGTAATGTAAACACAACGATTGATTACAGACAATAACATGTCTCATTGATCGAATCGCCTATTAACCTGTAGAGCAAAAGTCGTTACTTTTTTGGCACGTGTCGATAAATTTCCGGTTAAAATAAATATTAGCAATAGTGTTTAATTTGCGGATGTTAATATTATTTTAACTAAATTTTCTAGAAACTGATTTGATTGTGTCGGCCTTAAATAAAGAGATAAACACGCTGTTTTGTTTTCAATGTGAATACAATCTTGTAATGCTACTTGATGCATGTTTTTGATCATAACTCTCCTCTTACACAGATAATAATGATGGCGAGGAAAATGATGATGGTGTTTATGATGTTAATTATGCTGATAATGATTTCTTGCAATATCATAATTATCATTATAAAAAAACAATTATTATTATTTACTTCTGATCATTGTTCTTAGCTTTATGATCATTATGAGCAGAAGCATCAGCATCAGCATCAACAGCATCAACAAAACCATCATCATGATCAAAATCAATATCTCTTCATAGTGTCTCTTCATAAAAGTGCTACTTGTCTCCTAATACATTCTGACTTCAATCTAATACACGTTGTTATTTTTGTTATTGTTGTTTTAATCTAAAATTTTAAATAATGTAAACACAACGATTGGCAGACAATAAAATGTCTCATTTATCGAATCGCCTATAAACGTGTAGAGCAAATACTTGTAATAATAGTAGTCGTTATTCTTTAGGCACGTGCCGAGCCACTCATTTGATTGTGCCGGTCGGTAATAAAGAGTTTAACACGTTGTTTCGTTTTCAATGTTAACACAATCTTGTAATGCTACTTGATGAATGTATTTGATAAATAACTCTCCTCTCACACAAATAATTATGATGTCGAGGATTACGTAGATGATAATTATGATGTTAAGGTAGCTGATAATGATTCATTGCGACATCATAATTATCATAATCCGGACAGCAGATTTTTTTTATATTGTAAACGTACTCCTGATCATCATTCTGATCATTAACGTCATGATCAGCAGAAGAAGCAGCAACAGCATCATAACACTATCATCATTATGATCAAAATCATCATAATCATCGTCCTCATCTTTATTTTCATCCGCATGAGCAGCAACATCATTATCGCTTTCAACCGCAACAGCCGCAGTAACCTCCTCCTCTTCATCATCAGCTGCAGCAGCATCAGCATTATCGTCATCCCCACCACCACCACCATCATCTTTTTCTTCATACACATGATCACCCAGAAGCGTTTTCTTACGTCATCACTTAACAGTCATAGTAATCATCATCATCATCATCATCACCATCATCATCATCATCATCATCATCATCATCATCATCATCATCCTCATCATCATCCTCATCATCATCATCATCATCATCACCATCATCATCATCATCATCATCATCATCATCATCATCATCATCATCATCATCATCATCATCATCATCATCATCCTTATGAAAAACTTGGAATTTATAATGTAGAAAAACCATTATCGAAACATGAATAAATATGTTTAACAAATGTATACAAAAAAAGAAAATTTACTATAATAGCGCTATTATATTTCATGCACTATTATTGTTATGCTACCAAGAGGGTTTTTTAGGCAGATATTAACAGTAATAGTAATTATAAAAAAATGTTTTTGAAATAATCATAATCATTGGTTTTGCTTCCATGCTTTAGTGCAAAACAATCGATGCAAAATATGAACACGTTCAATTAATACGACAATACTTATTTAACACCCGATTTACGGCTATTTACGTGTTATATTTACGAGAGCGTTTGTGAATACTTACATTTCTTCATATGCTTCAAATATTGTTGGAATGTGAAAACTATGTTTAAAAACTTGCAAACGTATCTATTAGCATAATTTTCTTTAGTACGATAATGACACAGAAATTATCCTGCTAGGTTGATCGTTTCAGTTGATAACATAATTTAAATAAATATAGGGGAAATTATATACCTCAAAATGATCTGTGTTCCAATTATGACGGTGAAACATTATTCAGTTCTCAAACTTTTCAATAGCTTCACAAATAAATTTACCCTCCCCAGTGTATTCCTGGAGGTTTATTATATTGATTTGATAACTGCTCTGTCGAACTCATTGTGTGACTGTAGTGTTTGACAATTTGATATGGATTTACAGTAAATTGCTTTCATATCTTATCAATACTGCCAAATCATCGGAAGCCTTGGGCTACGTGTAAAGGTTACAATATTCAACCATATCCAAATTGCTATGAGCGGTTTTGAAATGCCTTCAAATATATTGATTTTGGGAGGAATATTTAATCCATTAAGGTTATCAGAAATTAATGGAAATGTTCACATATTTTGACATGTTTAGGGCTGAGAGAAGGTGTTTGTATCTTATTGTATACGTTTACATTTCCATTTACACTGTATAGGACAAATAAGTTTAAGGGTTACTTCCTCACTATTGAGTTTTGAACATTGAATATAATGTTTAATGGGACATCTTTAATATCTAATACTGATACCGGGTTTATAAATCGCATAATTAAAGTGTCTTTGTAAAGTATGTTTTTGAAAACACAGAAGACAGTCAATAACTTTTCTTTAGTTTTTCTAAAAGACAATGTCGGGCACGACAGTTGAATGATAAACATATTTCCGAATGGCACACGGTTTAAGTATAATACAGCGATATAATTACTTGAACTGTGTATAACTTCACTTATGGTTATTTAAAGAAGTGTATCATCTACATATTTTTTAATCAAGTCAAGCTTTCTTAACCTAGCTATGATGAGCTATTTTGAATATTTCGATGGTATAATGCTTATACGTGCATGTCCATTTTATCCACGTTTTAAACCTGTTCATTGAGTTATACGTAAACAAAAGTTGGGTAAGCTTGCAAACTTCGATGTAAAATGAAACCGCTTGTTCTTATCGTGCACTTGTTTTATTTCCAATAAAGCGTAAGAACTATTTGCAAGAATGTGCTATCTGTTATTTGCAAAATCTGTATGATGTTTGAAATATGTGACTTATTATTTCCACACATTGACTCTTATCAACCATCACAATATGAGTCGCGTTCTTAGAAAACTGGGCATAATGCTTGTGCGTAAAGTGTCATCCCAGATTAGCCTGTGCAGTCCGACAGGCTAATCAGGAACGACACTTTCCGCTTTAATTTATGACATTTTTCGTTTAAATGAAGTCTCTTCCTAGCAAAAATCCAATTTAGGCGGAAAATGTCGTCCCTGATTAGCCTGTGCGAACTGCACAGGCTTTACTGGGACGACACTTCACGCACATGCATTTTGCCGAATTTTCACAGAACAAGATACATTTAGTCAGAGATAATAGGGATACTATTCAGAACAACCATCTAAAGAGATGCTCAATCATGCATCGGATCAATAAAAAAGTGCAAATCACATATGAGCATCTTAGAAAACGGGGCTAAATGCATGTGCGTTCCAAAGTTTAGTCCTATATTAGCCGGTGCAGCCCGCATAGGCTTATCAGAGACGAGCTTTCGCCTTAAAGAGGAGCTTCCTTTGTATCTTGCACTAATCCGTAAGCCCGTCGTGGACGGTTAAATTGATCAGGGCTAAGCGGGAAAGTGGCTATGGTTGTGGATTTCAAGCGCATTATTTGTAGGGGTAACACATCCAAACTCCTCCTGGCTTTTAAAAATAACCGATACCTACATGTGTCAATGTTTGGTGCGTGGTCCTGACATCTATACAGCACACACAGAAATTTAGAAACTGCTAGAGCGTCCCCATCTCTTCTAACACCCTCCAATGTACATCAGGTTGTGCGATATTCTTCACCTAAGCGGTTTTCTTACGTATTCCATTTAAAGCAGACCTGGCGTTGCATCCTGTCAATGCGTGAAACCCCATAATGTTCCTTCTGACATTTCCACATAGTTTTTCAGAAATTGTGTGCACAGGATAACATTTTATTTGTTTGCCTGTACTAGATATCATGTATACCTCGGCGTCAGCTCCAAATTGGTATATTAACAATAGCAGAACGTCAGTGTCTCTACAATATACTTCTAAACGCGTGTAGCCTCTATCAATAGTGTCCCTTGTGTGCAATATCATCCGCGTATCTGCCTCCTCATGATTTACACATAGGTTTGTCGCATCAAAAGTACTAAACTTTGAATCAACTTCACCTGGAAATCCACTGTCATCGTGTGTGATATACTGTTCCCATATTTGCGGTAGAGGAACGTTTGGACTTCCTAAAAGGTCGGCGCTTTTCTTTCCTCTTAACTCTCGTTACTTCTTTGATAGATTTTCTTCCAAAGTATCGATCAAAGTCACATCAACTCGGGCAGTGTTTGCGCTGAAATGCCTTAAAACAGATGTTACAAAAATAGTCGCATATTGTCCAAATGTTTAACAGGCCTTAGGCTTACCTAAACTCTGTATTATGTATATATAACGTGTCCATCAATTATTGCACATGTTGCATCAGTTGTTGTTGGAACAACTTGAGGAATTACTATATCATTGCATTTTTAAGCACTTGGAGTATGTTTGATGTCAGGGTTTTATGCATTTACCCACTAGCCTTTGCAAATGATAATGGCACATCAGAAAGTTCCTGTTCTAGTTAAGATGCTGCTTCTACGGCTCTCCCTGAATTAGCTGCGTTCAAAAGTCTCTGCATTAGCTACCTTCAGCCTTTAAAGTCTTTGTCACTTTCTGCATTTCACTGACTGTCTCCTTATAGAGATATGCAAATGTTTTGAACTGTACCTTTTGCATAGGTGCATAAAATTTAACATTCTACTCTTTCAGCCTTTTCTCTGCAAATTCCTTGAGTAATTTTTTACCTAGACTTTCACAGCTTAATAAATCATTTCTGATTTCATAAACTGCAACGTCCTTAGATGCTATTGAGAACAGTCTGTTCTCCTCTTCATATTCATAATATTCAATATTCGTATTCCAAATATATCATATGAACCAAAGAGCTGCATCATTTTCTTGATGCACTCTTTCTCTGAAGAAACTCTCGAACGAGTTCCATCTGCTCTATTCTTGAATATTCCAATATCTTCGTCATCATCATGTTGATTGAACAATTTCATGTTTCTATTGGAAACGTAAGATCTTACTAACCATGTAATACAGATCATATCTCTTGCCTGGTCCTGTCTTGTTATTCCAATAATAACCCCTGTCGTTTTACACGTTCTGTTTATCCACTCAGTAGCTTGGTCGACAAGTACTCCGTTTAATGCTTTTTCCTTCAGCCTGACTAAAACGTGACCTTCAATTAACTCTTTGAAACACTTCAGGTGCTGCATTTTCTTATGCTTTTATTTCTGCTAGATATACAGGACCCAAACGGGCATAGTTTGTGTGGTCGTACACAATTATCCACGGCATCTCGGAAAAGGCTTCATTATGCAACAGCCAATCGCCTATTCTTTGGGCTTTAATGAACTTCATAAGGATGTCAACCAAATGAAGGTAGGCATTCCAGAAAGAAAAGTTCTTCACTTTACTTTTCTCTTTGTCGAATTTAACTAGTAATTAACCTATATTTTTCTCCTTGACTGCCTCAAGAAGATTATTATTTGCTTTATGAATATCATCTTGGTTCAAGCGACTTTTCATTTCAAAAGCAACCTCTAACTGTCTTACTTCATGTTCACGTTCTGGGATTTCTTCTTTCCTAGATTCTAACCACTTACAAACATACCTTAACTTTATCCTCAAAATCGCCTCATATGCAAGCATATGGCCCCTAACCGCACGATAATATGCCTTTCCATCCATAACCTTAGCAGCAGCATTACGTCCAAATACACTTGCTTAAAAAAATATGTCCTCCAATCCTAAACATTCCATATGTTGACCGATCGCGCGAAGGAAATGGAAGCATACATGAAGTCCTTCCATCATGAAAATAACAATCTTGAAACGTTTTTTATTTGAACATACAATTTTTTGCCTTTGCTGTATAATGGCTGGTAAGCAGTTATAACAGTGTATTTCTGTCCAACATGCATACTTATTCCTTCAAATCTATTTATGATAGTTACGATGATTGTGTCGTACTCATAGGTAGGATTCCTGGTTTCGTAACACTTTGACTTTGTTGATATGTTACTTCATTATATGCCCCCCAGAGCGGTACAGACTGTTTTCCAGATGATGACTGTCGAGAAATTAGCCACGCCAAAACGTTGTAATCTGTTACTATTATCGTATCGATTGTGCAAGTTTTCATATCAAGAGCCTTGTAGGTTTATGTTGGCGGTGCACGCTTATTTGCTGACATGTTGGAGTGTTCGATGGTTTGGTATACATCCATTAGCTCTTTGTCAATGGCCTTTGTGCTATCAATATTTTCAACAAACTCTACTTTTAGAGTTTCTTGGTCATCTGTTTGAGGTTGCCATGCCATAACTGTGAAATGTATTTTTCCATCAAGGGTTCACTCGAATACATCTATATTGTCGCACGAGTAGTGTGTAAAGACACCCGACGCGAATGAATAAATACCCTTTTTATCTGTACTTATCTAGTGGGTTATTAGCAATAGCATTGTCAAATTCTCTTATTGTAACTATCGGAATACACTGACTGGCTGCATGGAACCATTTTGCAAGTGTTTCTGAGCGAGTTGCTTGATGCGGCGTTAGCCCAATTACAACATGTTAAGAAGTCAGTTCCTTCCCTTCATAGACACCGTAAATAATATTCTGGGCAACACTCAAAATACTTTGAATATTTGTGTCACTTTCTTCATATGTTTCTGAACTCATAATTTCTTCCACTGCCGACATACCTCCAAACAAAGTAACCAGAAACAAGTACAAACTATTTGGAATATTGTTCTGCACACTCCCTCCGTTGATACTTTGCCACTTTGCTTCATGTTCGGGAGATTTTTCAAGGTCACTTCTTATTTGAAGAGAGACATGGATCATTTCTCGAAAGAGACTTGTGTCTTGCATGACACGTTCGCTACTTTTTTCTCTGTCATCTGATAAATTCTCGGATTCCTACTCCGAACTGCAAGCAAATAGATCGGACCCAGGTTCATGGTTTAACGAACGACTTATCATATAATCAGAACTGTCATATGGGTACATAAGCAATGCCATATGCTGTCTGAGTGGACGGACAAACTTAGCTTTTTCGCTGAGCCTTGCTTCTATGTCACAATAAAATGATGGTCTACGCAAAATGTATCTAGCTGGAATTTGAAAACCAATATTTTGTTTAATATTTGTATATGTTTTCCACACCATAACCATATCAAACACATGACCATGCATTAGTCCATCATCTAACTGTTCAATCAAATGTTCCATAGCAGCGTCAACTTCGTTTTTTTGCAGAGGACGACTTTTCATTTGCTCTCCGCTTGAATTCATTCAAATATCGGATTTAATACTTGCCTTCAGCAGCCATAAGATCTCATATTCCCGAAAGACGATCTCTCATTATATCATCACAATTTACTCGATTTAAAACAGCACTTAGTCGGGAGAACTGTTGAACTTCGTGTAATGTTTCATTGGTATCCGCCTGACAGAACATTAATATTGACCAACTGATTGGAGGATTTGATCACCGTCTAAGTTGGCTTGTTGATTGTTCTTCATCGTGATTTTCATTTGTATGACTGATCTTTAGCTCGTGATATCGTCTCTCAATGCGCGATATATTAGTTCCTGACGTAAAGGCACTGTAACAACGTTTCTGCCATTTTAGATCAGAACTACTTGCCCAATTGCAAGAGTCTATGAATCTTTCTAATCTATCAAGTGTTAATAAATAATTTGTATAATGATATTTTCGGCGCAGGGCATAGCTATCTTTTAGTTTTTGTCTTAATGCAGGTGTTGGGTTAGTTCGTATGATATAATTTTTCTTTTTGTCTTGGCAAATAATGCACAGTTCAAAGTTTGTGGAAGTATCTGCTTTCCTTTTTATAATACCCACTGGTTTTGGACTCGTTTTTTTAATAAATGTAACAAGTTAACAAAAATTAGCAAAAACTATTCCATTGTTTAAAAAATACTTCTTGAACATAATATTTTAGAGTGGTTCTTAAGACTTTACCTCTCATTACCCTTTCAGATTTTGAAATACTCCAACACAAAATTCTAAAGGGGTAAAATACCTCCAGCTTTAAACAAACAGGTGGTGAAATACCTCACTGCCCGAAAAATTATCTGGAGCCCTGCGGTCTTATATCTTTAATTCCGAAAAAGATACATTTTATATGTTGAATTATTCACTCTCATAGAAAGTTGAGCATGAATATTCTTATATTACTATAAAATATTGAATAATAAAATTTCGCAAGAATATTCTTATAATAATATTGCAAAATGAGTTATAAAGGTTTGCATGAATCTTATAGTCTTATAGTACTTGTATTGCACACTTAATAATGATATTTCGCGTAAATATTCTTATAATAATGTTGCACACTTAGTATTAAAGTTGTGCGTAAATTTTCCTATATTAGATTAATAATGAACACGGAATAATGAGGATGTACATGAACATTCACATATTAGTATTGCACTTTGCGGAATAAAGATGTTGTGAATATTGTAATATTAGTTTTCCACAATTAAGCAGCATCTTAGTTTGACGATCGGTGACGATATTTTGCATTTGAGAACACATGACAATAAACAACTTACACATGTCAATTATTTCCAAACAGTGAATACGCGTCGTTGCATTTGAAAAATATGCTATGCCCTTCTATTTTCAGCCGAAGTGCGCTGCGATGACTTCACTTCTAAAATACAAATGGGTAGTTCCATGGATTCACATTTTCTGTATTTATGTTAACGTGTATATATGCTCTTTCTCCTTTATGTTAATGAAGAAATATGCGTTGAAACTGAAAAAAATTGACATTATGTTCCTCTTTGCTTGATTATTGATTGTCTGGATATGCTTTGATCCTAAATCAACCTTAACAAAATAATAGCCATAATACCTTTCCCTGAATCACGAAGAACTCCTTACAAGCAAATCCACTGTGCTACATCGTAAATTATGCCCTAAACGTTACAAAATACGTAACTAAATGATTAAATCCCCGATTTACAAAACCGTTACACACGTGTTTCAATACAACTACACGCAATCCATGACGGTATCGCCTAATTGAGAGCAACGGTTAAAATACACTAAAGTGTTAAATCAATGAAAAAAGGTTACATTATACTATAAAAACAAACACTCAGGAATCCGAGTTAAAATAAATTAATTATGATAACCTACAAGTAAACATCTTATTATTCATAAACTTGGTCCAATTGGCTATAAGAAATAACAAACTTTTACCGATATTTCATCCTGCATGTTTTATGTTTCTCACACACCTTATTAGATGTAATTTATTGTTGTTTCCTGTAAGTGACGTGACTCTGTTTTTATTTTATATAAACTGTATTTGCTCATTCTATTCACATGTTGTGAATATGTGCATATTGAAATAAACGAAACGAAACGAAACGAAACGAAACAATGCAGGCTGCAAGCTATATAATCTTCGTAGGGCTTATACTAGCAAGCCTGTTAAAAGGTGTGACAAGCTTTGTTAATTTGAGACAACAACACTACTGTATAGTTTTGATTTCACAAATTATTGTTATATATTATAAGCGGCAAACACAGGCAAATGTTTAATTATTCAGTTATTGACACTTGGACAAAAAGCCACAAATTGTTTACAGAAAATACAAGTTAAGTTCTATGAAATACGTTTAGTGTTTACATACATTTATACGTGTTATGGTTTTTCATATAAACGGCCTTAATATCTAACATAGGACCAGTGATGGTTTCTGGGGCATATTTCAAAACGTCACGCCTACTTCCTGTGCATGCGCATACAACCCGGCGTTGGGAGACTGTCTTGATTTCCGGGAACCATTCATCCTGCACGTGCACGTAATGCTGAAAAACAAGACGACAATATTTGAGGAGCAATGGCAGATCGATCCGATTGATTGTGGTTGGTCAAACCAATATTACGGGTTATATTATTATGATGACATAAATTATAAGCGATTTTAAACGGTGTTAGATATGTTAAGTGTTCGTATCGATATATGTTTTATTTGAAAAATATCATTATAGAATATATAACATAGTAGTTAACTTAATAGAAAATATTTGCTTAACACATATGTTAAGCGTTATACGTTGAGTAGGTGATAAGTGTCGTGGTTTTTCGTGGCTTCATGTGCACTTAATTTAAAAAAAACACTTAAATTTAAAGACATAAAAAAATTAATAACAACGAACTTGAAATAATTAAAAGCGAATATGTATGTGCATAATTACAATGTACTACTTTTAAAAAATACAAATATTGTGTTTAATATATCAATTACATAAATAAATATAGTTATGATATAAATATTCTAGAGAAGCCACCCGCTGTTGTTGAGGTTAACGTCACCGTATTAAACAATCACAGCGTTAACGTTAGCGTAATGTGGCCACGTCAGCTGCCTATTCCTAGATCGACGGAGGCAAAATATTACTTCATGTACAGAAAGAATGGGTTTAAAGACTGGAAAGTAAGTGTAACGCTATTGTAACACATTGGAAGCATAATGTATTTTGACCAGTATAATGACAGGTAAAACTAAAGTTGATCGCCGATAAGTTAAGTCTCGTTTTGGACTAACTGGGTCTAACGCATGTGCGTAAAGTTTTGTCCCTGATTAGCCTGTGAAGTCCGCACAGGCTAGTCAGAGACAACACTTTCCGGAATTGTTGATTTTTTCGTTTAAAGAAAGTCTCTTCCAAACGAAATTTAAGTCTATGCGGAATGTGTTGTCCCTAATTGCAAAGTTTTTTTCTGGGACGACGCTTTACGCATATGCATTAAGTCCGATTTTCCCAAAACGTTGCTCAATTTAGCTTCATATAAAACCATTACTGAATTAACGGACATACCTTGTTTGAACTGGTTATTGGACCTGATAATAAATCCCGGATAGGTACGTCATCTGTCATTTATATATTTGCATAGAAGTATTAATAGAAACTTAAAATATCAATGATATGATGCATGATTTTGTTAAACGAACGGGCAAGTAGGAATGGGGCATATAATATTATTTATTTCATACCTTACTATTAGCATAATTATGTATTTGTTATTTTTATATGGGAAGTTCAAAACAACCTATCAAGGTCGACAACCGGTATAAGCACCGTTGTTGTAGGATTGTCTCCCTTCACAAAATACGAATTCACGGTGACATGTCGCAAACTAGACCCTACCGGAAGTCCCTACGGTCACCCAAGTGACATCATCAGCGTGAATGAAGCGAGGACGGACGAAGCACGTAAGGGCTCAAACTTACGTTTAATGTTTTCGTTTCATGAAACAACATATGAACAATATTTTATTTAAAAAAAAATTACATACTCAAGTTTTGATATGGATTGTAAAACAGAGACATATGTGCTTATATCACTTAATCAAAATACAAAATAAATTCACTGAGCGTTTAGGATGTTTGTAAATGGGTTTTGCAGTAAAACGATTCAATTATGTAACCATGTCTTCCTGTTCATCACTGTAAGATTAATTACCAGTCAATTACCTGCTGGTTCCGTAACTTAACTACTTAACGTGTGCTACATTACAAAACCACATAAATAAGTCATCTCATGCCTATATAACAAAGTCATAGGTTCATTGTTTTTTTTATAAATCCTATTGTTTCAGCAGAAAAGTTTACATTGTAAGTTGTGAGATTTCCCATCAAGATTGCGCACCTTGTTTACGTCTGCATTTTGATTGCAGCTCCGGCAATGGCGCCAGAGTTATGTCCCGATTGTTTTTCCATTGTACACAGCGACAGACGCCTATGCAACGTGATACTTTATTGGAAGGTTAATGTTTCATGATGAATACGAGCATCGATCTGGGAAAATGGTTCTTAAAGCATGCGCGAAAGTGCCTCCTACATTAGCCTGTGCAGTTCGACACTTTCCGCATAGACTAGTTTTTTTTATTTAGACGACACTTTCCGTAAAAAAAAATCATAAAAGCGGAAAGTTATGTCCATGATTAGTTAATGCGGACTGCATAAGCTAATCTTGGGACGACACTTTACGTACACTCATTAATCCCCTTTTTCACAGAGCACGGCTCATATGTTTAAACACATCTCGTCGTAAGCAAATGTCAAGAAAATGGCTAGGTTAATTTGAACAAGTTTATGGTTAACAAGTATCGCATTTCTAGGTTTTTCAGCTGCCGAACATTATGATTAAAATCAGCTATAGCAATGCGATACACGCTGTCCTTAGGGTTATTTTAAGGATTTATCTACGTGTCGGTAAAGAGTAAATGGTTTTAAAATCAGCTTTGATTGACTGCCAACTTTAATTTTAAGAAGCTTTTGTTTTTACTCATTCCCTCAAGTCGAAGTATGCGGAAAAAATTGTATGGCGAAATAGCTGCAAAAATGTATATAAGGGTACATTTAATAGCGTAGTTTAGCGGCATATAAGCCATGTCAATATCTATCCATCAAAAATATAATATATGTATAGGCAAGTACGTTTTACCTTTCATACAATCTGAGAAATAGTATAACATAGTTTAAAAATAAAATTGAAATTAGAAGCAAACATATACTTCGAAGCCTGTTTGCAGGATATACGGATAGAGGCAAAGAACGGTCTTATTCTGCAATTCAATTTGGCGGTATCGAATACCACTAGTTCTGCTTCCAAGTTTTCCTCGAAATACTCGGTCCCAGGTCACGTGTTTCGTTATCACGTGACATTGACGTGCAGGCGGCGGTATACGGTTAACTTACAAGCAGGGAACTCCGCGGGTTGGTCGGATGAATCTCCAATTGACATCAACACTTCAGGTAATATTGCAGAATAAAAATTTAAAACATGTGAGTGACGCTTTGGGAAAACAGGGCTTAATGCATGTGCGTCAAAGATACGTTCAAGAGTGGCCTGTGCAGTCCGCAAATGATAATCACGTCATGCACTTTCCGCTGTAATGGTATTACTCGTTTAAATAAAGTATATTCATAGTGAAAATCTAGTCAAGGCGGAAAGTGTCGTCCCTGATTAGAATGTACGGAATGCACAGGATAATCTGGGACAACACTGTCCGCGCATGCATTGAGCCCCATGTTTCCAAGAGTTTTTTTAATTTGAATTTTATTTTGTGTTTTTTTGTATTCATTGAAGGTTATAGGCTTAGAAGAAAGGATCAATATACGATCGACACTTTATAAGTTAATTATACATGGCCGACATTTCATTGTAAGATCATACGTAATCTCAATAATTACACGCCATTGTTTAAGTACATGTGTATACTTAAGTATAATAAATATGTATATTTCACCGAAGTCAGGGAGAGCATTGCTCATACTAAAATAAAATGAATATTAGCGACCGAAGGCACCAATAGCCTTTCAAGTTATGCTTATACCCTTTCATAGTATTCAGACGATTTTTTATCGTTTACATTTTTGAAGATTTTCCTATCAGCGAGGTTATCGCGGAAGTGAACCGTGACGTAAACTCTAGTCTCAGCGTGTCATGGACAGGACCACACTCTGTGACAGACACGCGCAATACAGCTGACTCTCGTGCAAGTGTTTATTAGTGCTTAAAGGATACTTCTGGCGAGTGTGATGTAAGTGACTGTGCGGAATTATCAATGCGTTGACTTAAAATGGAAGCATTCTCGCATATTCGTAATCGTTAAAACTTAAAAGTCATTACTGAAATGAAGGCTCATCCGCTAGAAAAAGATTGCAAGTAAATTAAGAAGGATGTTCAATACATATGAAATGTTGGCGTTTTTACAGCAATGAATATGAACTGTTGGTTTTTGTACAGCAATGAACTGTTGGTCTTTGCACATCAATACATATGAACTGTTGGTATTTTTAGAGCAATATATATTAACTGTTGGTATTTTTACAGCAGTGCATATGAACTGTTGTTGTTTCTACAGCAATTTACATGAACTGTTGGTGTCTTTTCAGCAATTTTCGCCTATTGTGACTGTACCAAGCAGCCATTTAAGTCTGCATCTCTCCTCGGACTACCAAATAGGCCGCTACCGGGTCGGCATGGCGTATGACACAGGCGGCATAGTGTGGGGAAAGTGCATTTATTATAAACCAGAGGGTAAATCTATAAGTTTTACGCTTTAATTGTTTTAATATAAATAAGAATTACAATTTGTTTAGTGCATTTTTGCGTAAAAACGAAAGTTGCTTGGGATTTATAGATGTCTATTTCATAAAAATTACTATTGATCAATAGACCGATTATTATTTTTAATGCACTTAACGTACATTTTTGGGAATATATTTTTTCAACAAATATCAGCTACATGTATGTGTAACCTATTCTTCAATTGTTTCCAGTTAAGTCATTTGAGTCACGTGGTGTCCAATTTATCACACAATAAAGTTGAATATACTCCATTTGAGGAAACATATTCTAATTCACGAGATTTAAATGTCGTCCAAGCTTAGATTGAGACGTCCACAAAGGCTTCTTAATGACGACACTTGCATTTAATTTTTCGTTTAAAAATAGTATTTTCTACCTAGTCTAATTGGAAACAATCGTCTCTGATTTGTCTGCTCGGGCCAACTTTACGAACATGCCTTAAGCCCCGTTGTCACAGAGCGAGGCTTATATTAACTAAAGTCTTAATATATTAGCGTTTCTTAACCCGTTTATGCCTAGTGGACTCTCCCATCCTTCTAAACTGGGTCAATTTATTTCCAAAATTAGGGATGTCTAGTATATTTATGCTTTATTTAGAATATTTCTTACAAAAATCCCTGTAAGCAAACAGCGCAGACCCTGATGAGACGCCGCATCATGCGGCGTCTCATCAGGGTCTACGCTGTTTGCCAAGGCCTTCTTTCTAGACACTAGGCATAAATGGGTTAATTTCAGCGGTTACAAAACTGTCAATGGCGCTGACCGTGACGTCAGATGGAATGCCTTCACGAACGCTTCTCGTGCAATGGACCACGCCATCGTGCGGCCAGGTGGAACCAGTATACTTCATATCCAAGTTCGTGCTTAGGTACTGCCAACGTTCGGACCAGGGTGCTAATTGCACAGGTATGTTGCTATTGTCGTATCGGTTGACACTGTTTTTAAAGGACTATAATTTAGTGCCTTGCTTTGTAGAATAAAGGAATAAATAAATACCAGAAACATTATCAGGAAAGAATTTCTTTTTAATGCACGCTAGTAATTTATTTATTGCAATTGGATCATTACCCATGTAATGCATGCTAAAACATACAATATGGCATAAAATATTTAAAAGGTTGGGGTTTAAACTGGTTAAAAAAACTGCTTCAAAGGGTCAATGAGAAGTATCTAGGTTTAAACCGGTTGAACAACGCTTTGAACCTCATACTTCACAAAAAGTGAATCAGAAAAAAAGTAAATATAATGTGTCCCTTTTTTGCTAACGGCACTCTGATATGCTGTCATGATAAATAACTCATAAGCCAGTTGCGAATTTTGCATTTACATTTTATAATCACTTGTTTACAAACCCTAATTGATGTGTGCGTTTTTTCTTGATGCGGTGTCGTGGACAACAAAGCAATGAGACGTATCATTCAAAACCTTATTTGAAATGTGTCAAAATTGATCAGCACACAACTGTGGCATCCGATAAGCGTTTGAGTCGCGTTCTGGAAAAACTGGGCTTAATGTACCGGTATGTGTGAAAAGTGTCGTCCAAGATTAGCCTGTCCGTTAGGCATAGAGTCCTCAGGGACGAAACGTTTAAAGGAAGTATCTCGCGGACGGAACTTAGGGCGGAAAGTGTCGTCCCTGCGGACTGCACAGGCTAATATGGGACGACACTTTACGCACATTCATTGAGGTAGTTTTCCTATTACGAGGCTTATAATTTTTTTCATACGCATACATGTTCACACCACAGTTGCACGCTCAACAAGAGACATGTCGTTTCATTTCAGGTCTCGGGACGTACGTCAACCTCAGCAACACGCTGACCTCCTATGTATTAGAAGCACTCAACCCACATAATATATATTTGATTAAGCTGCAGTCACGTGACCGGAACGGTGTTCTGCGCATGCTTGCGTCTGCTAACGGCTCTTGTGCCCCAGGTACCTGTGCTTCCGTATAGAGAAGTTGTATGCATAAAAAAAAATCCTAAATGGTGTAATATGATGTTTCTACGGTGGCAAAGAGGTGACCTACACTCCTCTTGTTTAAATTGCACTCCTCTCGAGGCCACGAGATATAAAAAAGAGAAGTGCAATTTAAAAAGGAGGAGTGAATGTCACCTCTATGCAACCGTATGTTTCTGTCTTAAGCTTCTGATTTTAACACTGTTCAAGTTGAAATATAGGTTTGGCTTGAATACTTTTTTAAACGAAACATGTCAACAAAAATACTCGCAGTACGACTTTAGACTAATTTGGGCAGCATGTTTATTTGAGCCGCGCACTTGGAAAACTGGGCTTGACGAATGTGGGTAAAGTGCAGTCCGCACAGGCTGATCATTAACGGCACGTTCCGTATTTATTATTTTTTCATGTAAAGGATGTCTCTTCTAATTATTTACTCCGTCTACGTGGAAAGTGTATTTCCTGATGAGCCTGTGCTGACTTCACCTTGCTTCGAACTCGGCTGAAATAATATATATGCGCTCTGAGAAAGTTCGTAAAGAGTCGTCTAAGATCAGCCTGTGCAGTCCGCACAGACTAATCAGGGAGGACACTTTCCTCCTTTACGTCATTTTTGCTAAGAATAGACTTTCTTGAAACAAAAAATATCATAAAAGCGGAGAGTGTCGTCCCTGATATGCCTGTGTGGAAAGCACAGGTTAATCTGGGACGACACTTAACGCACATGCATCAAACCCCTTTTTCACAGAGCACGGCCCATTTCAAAAGCGCTACAGCGCCTTATTACGTTTCCTGTAAAGATTGATGATGATCTTTAAACGGTAATACGTTTTCTTATTTAGTGTTATTTCACTAAGCTGAATACAATGTATATTACCTTTTGGGAAAGTTTTTGCTTGTCTTGTGTCTTAGACATATATCTGGCATGATTTGATATCCCATTCAACAAACCACTAGTACGCGTTTTTGCGCTATCTAGTTTAGATCATACTGTTTTGGGGCTTATCGGTTAGAAATGGGAACATAAATAAGGCCCATATCCGGAATATTATATGCACACGACATAAATTATCGCCGTCGTATTCACCTCACTTCTTCTGTCAATAGTGTTTTGTAAACCACGGAAGTTATTTCTAGTCGTTGTTATAAACACTTGATTGAGATATTATAATGAGGCTCGCTTTGGGAAAACGGGGCTTTATGCATGTTCGTTCAGTATCGTCGCAGGTATACATGATCTAATAATCATAGACACACATCATATCAAGCGTTTTCTATCTTTGTTGTGATCGATATGCGAAAAATGGAGATTTATTAAAAGCATAAGCTTATGATATATAGTGAATAAGGCGTTGGACATCTTTCATGCTACTGAAACTCATTTTTATAAATATTAATCTGTTTTATAGTGCGGAAGCTAATTTACTAGATGTTGAACATCTTTGTTATTGAAACGCAACTTCTGACAAGATACATTGGTGTTTAGATGTCATTGTAATTGTTGCTATGGCAACATTTTATTTTCAGACACTCCAGATGTTTGTGTCGCGATGTGGATAGGAGTTGCAGCAAGTGTCCTTTTAACGCTGGGCGGTGGACTGATCGTGGTTAAACGTGTTCGAAGAATAATGTGAGTTATCCCTCTCCCACTCAGATGCAAAGTGAAAATGGCTATGTGCAACCAGCATAAAGACAGAACAGCCTGCGAGAAACTCGCAGTCTGTTCAGGTTTTATGCTGTTTGCTGCTCATCTGTATCTTATGGTTGGAAATGAAGCCTTTAGAACTTGAACCTTGTAAGAAAGGCCTTTAATTAAAGTTAACTTCCTAAGAATTTATGTCATGTCAATTTTTCACAAGAAACCGGTAGATCGAACTACTCGTTTGTATTCCTACTTAAAACAACGTGGTAGATTAAATGAGTCGCGCTCTGTGAAAAGCGGGCTTAATGCAAATACATATTTATCACGCTGTGGTATAGATGCTTAATTTTTCTTTCGTCTTTTAAATGCTATAACATCTTAAATATAAATTGTTATTTATAACTATGTTGATAATACGGAGGTATTTACTTTAATATGGATGAATTTATGTTTTAAGACAAGCAAATATTCACTTATTTAAACGTGTCATGCAATGCGTCCATACACGTGTAATTGAAAAATCATAAGAACACACACATTTAGTTTGCAAACATAAAACTAAAGAATATACCTCACCCTCGTAATATTGGTGTTTGATGCTTGCAACATAAAAATAGTGTTATGATTGTACACAACGTTTTCATTGTAGAAAACGGCGATTGTCTTACGTTATTACGCTGCCGGTATGTTGTGCTTCTACCATTTCACACTGTTAATAATCTCGCATCAAGACAAAAATTAAACATGTTGAACAATACACATATATTTTACACAGTGATTTATAATGAATCAGTCGTTAAATAGCCTCTTGTGTTTGTTTGACATATTACGTCAAGAAAATAAAATATGAGTCTCGTCTTAAAAATATGCCATATTCGACCATCATATCTTCAGACCAGTTCGCGCAGTCTTTTCATGAGCTAAACCAAATGAAAATGTTCGCTGAAGAGACGTTACAGCCATTTCGCAAGCTGGTCTGCAATTACGCTAGCCGCATACAGCATAAGACCGATTATCGTGGTCTATGTACCAACGTACAGCTCTTAACTCAACAATTATTTTTATCACATTATTTAAAGGTGCATTGGAGTGAGCAGCAATCTCTGATAACGGTACTCTGAAACGCATGAATTATCATGGGCAGCAATCACTGATAACGGAACTCTGAAACGCATGGATTATCATGGACAGCAATCTTTGATAACGGAACTCTGAAACGCCTGGATTATCATGGGCAGCAATCACTGATAACGGAACTCTGAAACGCATGGATTATTATGGGCAGCAATCACTGATAACGGAACTCTTAAACGCCTGGATTATCATGGGCAGCAATCACTGATAACGGAACTCTGAAACGCATGGATTATTATGGGCAGCAATCACTGATAACGGAACTCTGAAACGCCTAGATTATCATGGGCAGCAATCACTGATAACGGAACTCTGAAACGCCTAGATTATCATGGGCAACCATCACTGATAACGGAACTCTGAAACTCCTGGATTATCATGGGAAGCAATCTCTGATAAATGAACTCTGAAACGCCTGGATGATCATGGTGTTACCGTTTCAAGCATCATCATCATCATCATTCCCTTGACCGGGCAGGCAGTTGGGGAAAACAGAAACGACGACATCGAGATCCTCCGCCAATCAGGTCTGTTGTTGGCTGCTGAGAGTATCTCATCCATGGGGAGAGACGCCCATCAAGCTTTCTTTCTGGCGGCCTCGACGGCGATCTCTCTTCAGCATGCCCTTGAACACGGTCTTGCACAGTGAGATGTGCCTGGTGATGTGTCCGAACCAAACCAAACCAGCTTTCGTCGTATAACGGTCGCCAGGAGGGGTGCTTGTTGACCAACAAGTGCTGCTGTAATGTTCCAGATGTACTCGTTGGTGTTTTGATCAATTTAGCAAATGCGGGCAGTCATCGAAGACACTTGTGTTCAAAAGCCTATATCCTGCCTTCTGCGTCCGTGTCAAGCGTCGAGGTCAGCAGCTTGGGTTTTCCGGGTTCTTCCGCGTCTAGGACTTTATTAGTAAAAACTTCTTTTTTAAATCAGGTACGAGGAGTTTGTGCTAATAAAAGTTGCAGATGACCACAAAACAATAATGCTTACCCATCGTTTGTTATTGAACATAGATTCATGCGTGATATAATCGTTGTGTGGTTTTATTATAAGGAGGTTGAAACTTGAACATGTTTTACATAGATTGTGGGAAATTTAAATCACATGATTGCGAAATAAAATTTGTAAACGCTTAATTCAGGTGGTGGTGAAATGGTCATTGTGCATGTAATATTCAATAGACAGTGAAATGAACTTTGTACATGTATATGTATTATTCCAGTGTTCGTAACATAAGAAAAGTATATGTAATATTCAAGTGACTAAAATGAGCAGTGTGTATGTATTATTAAAGTGACCTTTAAAATGAGAATTCTATATGTAATATTCAAGTGACTAAAACAATACGCAGTGTGTATGTAATATTCACGAGACTATAAGTTGAATATTGTGTACGTAATATTTATGTGGCTATCAAATGAGAAAAAAAAAAGAAGAAAATTGTGTATATGACATTAAAGTGACTGTTAAATGAAAAAGTATATGCAACATTCAAATCTTCTGATACAAAAGTTATCCTTCATGTTAAGCTGAATTGTCTGTTTATGAGAGACAGTCCCCTTTATATTAAATGGTTGCCAATAGCTTTGTAGTTACAAACAAATGCACGTGTCTCATGGATATCATAACATTTTGTTATGATATCGGATCAATTTTGTGATAATCAATATACTGTTATATCAAACATATTATAGATAAATATATGGATCATATAAATTTGACGTTGATCTTGGCAATAAATGGATTATCGGTGCAAACACAAATTTATTAAATTTAATTTATTTATAATTATAATTATAATTAATTATAATACATCGGTCATTTTCATAAGTAAAGCTTTCTGTTTGAATTCAAAATTCACAGTATCGTAGTTTTAAATATTAACGTAAAAACTCAAATTAATTCAAAATTTATATATGATATAAACATACATTTAAATAATATAGTCAATACTCAAACAACATGACGTTGCATTGATGTTGATCCGATTATGTGTTATGCTACACAATGGACAGTAAAAACAAGTCAATTGTACTATATTGTTTTCTTTTCCTATGCATTTTACTGAATATAATGCGCAAGTATATATAACCCTCAACTTGATAGTTTGGATCCCCTTTAAAAAAAATACCATTTAGACACATGTATAATGTCTTAGTTTCCCATATTTACCTTTTTGAGTATGTTATTGGATATAAAATGCAAGTGCATCTTACTCCACAACTGCATTCAGCTGGCAACGAACACACTCTCAGCTTCTCCAAGCCCCCCTGGTTGGTGAACAGAAATCCTTCACCATCCCTTCCGTTCATTCTGTCACAAATTAGGGATTGTGCTTGTATGCTGTCTCGCAGACTGGCACAACCATCAGGAAGAGGCCATTCTTTGCTGAGGCTGGGATATTCCAACAATCCGCTTTCAGGGTTGAAATGATGACCCTGGTTAAAGATGTCAGATGTAATAATCAGACAGAAAACTCAAACTCATTCCACTAACTGAATCACCCAGTAAGGTCCTTCGGTTAAGCACTTTAGAAAAATCTGATATTTGCTAAAGTTAATAGTTAAGCACTTGTCCAATGTATTGATAAGCTTCTATGATTATAATGGTCAATATTCTGTCAGTTCTGAAGGTAATGAAGTAACATGGCAAATAACAGCTATAGTTTTGGTTATGACAGTATATTAGTTTAATATAAAATTACACTTCATTTAAATATACCTTAATATCTTGGTCTTGTACAGGTTGTGCGGTAAGGTCTTCTTTATTCGTCTCATCTAGTCCCAATGCCTCTGTCTCTTCAGTATCATCTTCACAGGCCTGTTCATTGGAACTACTGGCTATAGCACTATTGAGCAATTCATTTTCCCAGATATATTTATGACTTTTCAATATTTCTAAATGTGGGCAGAGGTTTTCGGCTTTGTTCATGTAAACAATGTGTCTTTTCGAAGACGAAAACATTGCATCGCAGTAACCTGAAAGACAATGAAATCTGTTGTCAAGTAAAATACAGAATACTGTTCATATTTTTGTGACTTTGTTAGAAGTGGACAAATCAACTCATTCACTTTTCCTAAGTCAGCTCTCATTTTTTGTACAAATTTATTTTCTGGAAGTACAGGGTCAGTGACATTTCGAATAACCAAATTCATGAAAGGTTTGATCATTTCTTTGAAGAGACGCATATGGCAACATTTGACCCTGGAGACATCAATAGTGGCCAATTCTTGACCAGGAATGTTTATTGTTTCCAAATGAAACAATGTCGAGTATATGTCACAGGAACAAGACATGTCTGTATGTTCATTAGCATTGGAATATGAGAGATAAACATATGAATCTTCTTGGAAAAGGCCAGTTGACAAGCTTATATCGTTCATTGCAAATATGTATATGAAACTTGATGAATGGCGCCTAATGACATTACCATTTGTAATTAATGCAAACTTAAATAGTTGATAAGCCGATTCGTTTTCAATTTTGGATTCTTGAGAGAAGTCTGGGTCAACAGACCTTATATTTACTTCTAAATCTGCAAGCCTTAACCTTCGTTTAACTTCTCTACGAGATCGTTTTTGTGGAGGGTGCTGGTCATCAGCTACTAAATCAGATGACACTGGTGGAGACAGTCTCACAGTGGAGGTTGATAGTAGGGTTTTCATGTGTTTAAGTTTCAAGCAAACATCAAACACTTCTGACAGGTAACCATCATGGAAGTAATATAGAATTTGATATCGTGCTGAGGCTGGTTTATATTTCTTGTCACAAAGGGGTAACCATTGTGAGAAAAGTTAACTTTCTTTAACTGCCATTTATGGTTATTCGGAATGAACGAAATAAATTGCATTTGTGCCAGCCAAGAGACAGGTGACCGAAGAGGTGAAAACAGAGACATTGGTGATTGTGGAACGGATGCTTTCTCTCTGAATGCATTCATCAGAGCTCGGAAGGCCTCATCGTCGAACAGTTTGTATGCTTGATGGAGTCTAATATGATTGTATTATTCAACAAAATTAACCTTTTCACTGTAGAAACAAATAGGACACACCAATCTGTCAGACAGTCAGGCCTCATGTTCACAAAACATTTTTTGCAATTGAAAATCAATTTTGCTTGTCATTGAAAATGGATTTCCATTGTAGTTGATAGGCAAAAATGAAAATCGATGTCAGTTAAAATCGATTTTCGATTGCAAAATCGTTTGTGAACACGGGGCCAGATTTGTTTAATCAAAATGTGCTTGTCTTACTAAATTTGACACTCAATGATGTACATAATTTTGATGTAAACAGTACAATTACAAGCACTACACATGAATTGCATCCACTTATTTAAAACTACATGATACCGCATGTATTTCTGTATGAAATTACAGCTACACATTGTTATATATAATAGGGTTTTGTATGATTTTCAGTTTTTACATTATCTGTTTAAAAATTTAAAATCATCATGACAAACAAATAAGCAAGATTGCCGGCCATAAACCCTAAGGCGCTCATCTGAGATCTAAAGGAACTAAATGACTAAAAATGTGAAGTCTACACTGTTTACAAGGTTTCACTATAGCCATATAATTAAAACTGCTCTACCCCCTGCTGGCAATGTTTTTCAGCAGACTACCGCCATTTTCTAACTTTGCCAAAATATCATAACAACAAATGTTCTGTCCAAGATATGACTTGAGTGTTAACTATCTGTTTCTTTAATTTTACCAAGTTTTTTTTACCTAACATGATCCAGTTTTAAACTCAATCGAAATATCATTTGAAAAAATCTTCTGACAAAGTCTCATGAATATAAAACTCAAACTGTGACTTACAGTAATAGTGTTTACAAGGTTTCACTATAGCCATTTTACAAAAAAAAAATACCCCGCCACCTGGCGACCAGAGCCATTTTTAAACTCTGACCATATGAAATGTAATAAATACACAATTTCTGACCCAGTTTCATCGATTAGACTTCTAAAGTGTAAACAAGATTTTACTAAAGCCATATAAGGAATACTGCCCTGCCTATTGCGGCTATGTTTTTCAACCCACCGAATAATTTTGGAACTCAGCCGAGATATCATTAGAACAAATGTTATGACCTAGTTTTTGACCTCACATGACCCACTTTCAAACTCAGCCAAGATATCATTGGGACAAATCTTCTGACCAAGTTTCATAAAGATCATAAAATAAATGTTGCCTTAGAATTTTAACAAGATAAATGTTGGTGACGGACGCACAATGATGAGACGGACAAAAAGCAATCACATAAGCTCACCATAATCACTTTGTGCTCAGGTGAGTAAAAAAAAGAGACACATTTTTCACAATAATTAAGGTTGATCTCAAACTATGAGCTAGGCCTTAACGGTAGGGCGCAGCACCCTTCCATGCTATTTTCTTGATCTGATCACATTTTAGTTCAGCCATTTTATATATAATATATATATATATATATATATATATATATATAAATAAATAAATAAATATATATATATATATATATATATATACAGGCATTTCCCCAGGATTTTGGTCAAGCACAGCGGCAAGACATGGCGGAATGGGGGTTGATTCTAAAGGGTGCCCATTAACCTATCTTTTTTATCTCTACATTTTCTTAATCACAAAACACAATACTTAGGAGCTATTTAACCACTTTTTTCTACATGTTCCTGTATAAAATACACACCAATTTGGAGCTATGAAAGCATTAAAATTTATTTTATTGTTTGTTTATTTTTCCTCAACTTATTATATTAAAGTCATATTTTATATTATAAAATAACTAAGTTCACTGCCTCATTGTCAGGTGCTTCAATGCTGACCATCACCAGAGTATTGAGGACAGCAGACTTCAGGCGAGCAGAATTTTCTGTGTTTACCCCGTTTCATTGTGCTTAAGCCTACTCGCAGTCTGAAATACAAACAAAATATAAAATTATTCTGAAATTCGAATGTTTAATCTCATTGACTTAACACTAAGAGATGCTTAAGCAAAAACTCAATTTGCGTTTGTTATTACGTATATTATTGACAGTCTAGTCAAGTACCCAAGGAGCAGTACCGACTTCTGAATGCACTGATCTGCACATGTGAAAAATACACAAAGAGCACACTCAACCTACAAAAGGGTGGATTATTTTTTCAAATAACTGTTTTATTTTAAAGTCTAGTATATGTTTATAAAGTTACATTAAGATATGCTCTTGTATTTAAATGTTATCATCTGTAGTGTCTAATATTTTATTCAACACACTATCTGTCTGTTTTTAATAATAATTCACGTGCGATTTTCATTTTGCGTTGATTTCACTACAAACTTATAAAAAGTTTTGTTAAGTAAAGATGTTCTTACCTCCTTTAACTTCTGTTACCCATGGACAACATTGGACAATATTGCTGCCACTGACTCGCTGTTTGACACTTTTGGTTCGTGGGTTGGAGGTCTCAGGATCACTAAAACGTCCTTGACACTTTCACTTTTACTTATTTTACTCTCTGACAGCGACGATAATTAGTAGTACTGACAAAGAAATGTGCAATTGCAGATTTCCCAGACACAGGGACTGGTCGTATATTAGATCGTATCATTATTTCGTGCATCAAAACTAAAGAAAACTTTGTTGCAAATATTTAGCGTTTTTCTTAAATATTGAATAAGCTATTTGATGTGAATGCGTGTTATGTTGGTGCTGTTAATTTAGTCGCGTTTGAGAAAATAGTGTGAACATTGTAAGTTTGCGGGAGAAATCAAGTGAAAAGATTGACTTCAATTAATTGTAAATATAACTTAAATTACGCTGAAATGTATACCGTGTTTTACTAAAATAATATGATTAACGTGGCATGAATCTTCTGAATCACGCTTTGTTTTGTTATACTGCAAGTAATAATAAAACACATGTTATGTTCTGTTATTCAAGTACGCACTACCGCAACAAACAACGTTGACTGTTTATTTTGTGAATAGTCGTGTGCAATTAAAATGGAACAGCAACAAAATTGAGCATACCTTTAATTGCTCTTACGTCACGTGTACCGGAAATAATCGATCATTATAGACCATTATTAGGGGATACACACCATAATTGACCCCTATAAACAACCCATAAATCGTGCTCGCGTCTTATCAAATCTATTATTATGAACATAAAACTTATAAGAATTGGTCCATGCCAGAATCCAGACAACATTCGGATCAGAGCTTGAAATGGCTTGTAAACTTCTCAAGTATCGCGCCGTCATTATCTGAAAATCAAGCACCGCGGCGTAATGGATTTTGAAGTCCAGGCACCGCGGGCCCGCTGTGCTTAAACTGTCTGGGGAAATGCCTGATATATATATATATATATATATATATATATATATATATATATATATATATATATATATATATATATATATATATATATATATATATATATATATACATTTTATGTTGAAAAAATGCAACAAGCATATAATGACTGGAAGCTTAAGTGCCGTTTTGACTAAAGAGCACCCTGTCCATTTCGAATCCTAGCAGGAGCATTGATAAACATACTCCTATATTCCTAAATTATGTTATAAGTCACATAATTCTATCAAAAAGTTATCACTTAATCATAATTTTCATGGACACATGAATTAAATGTTTATCACTGGCAGATTCTGGGTGTACAAAATTGTAATAATTACCTTTCTTTGTCCTTAAAACTCTTCTTTTTTATACTGCATGCAAGCAGTCCAATACAGGTCAAGTGTTCCCGGAACTGCTCTCTCTGCACATGTGCACGAAAATGCTCCATCAGATTTGAAATGCTGTTTTTGTTCTTTTTTAGAAGAGCCGAATACTTCTTTCCTGACGCTTGCAATTGATTCGTTTCTAGAATAGAGCAATTTGAATGAACAAAACAAATGTTATTATAGCTATGAAAACAGGGTGCTTTCCTATGATACATTCTGCATGTTTAACAGATAAATATACGAAACTTGCAGAAGTAAGTTTAACGGTTATTATTATTTGCACACTGTGAATTTTTTTCTATCAAATATAACATCAATAAACATACAAACTGTAGTGAATAAAATAAACAGAACATTCACATTGAATTGGTTCTTTTACCGTAAAACAGGCAGAGCTTGAAGTTACATTGAGTTATTGTTTCACATAGATTTACTTACTTTCATACTCAAACAACTTATTTCTCTTTTCAGTCAGTGCACCTCTATAACACTGTTTTCCCATGTCAACATCAGATTGTGTGAACACATTATCTCAGAACATATTGCCATCAAAACCTATGTGGGATAAACCTGGAAGACATAGTGTATTATTGTCACTACGCTATTGACGTCAATTTAACTAAATCTGACGGTTAATTGATACTTTATTATTTTGTATTGTATGTGTCAGTCAGCAGGTGTTTATTCAATATACAGCCAACTCTCGTTATCTTGAAGTCGGCGGGAACAAGAATAAATATCGAGATAACGAGAGTTCAGATATCCGATAAGGCGTTTTCAAAGAAAAAATGAGACGAAAATTTACCTTGTTTTTAACATCTAAATACCTGCTAAGTGTTCTAACTAAAGCCGTCACCGTGTGGCATAATACTCTATACCTGATATATACGCGTTTTTACGAGGCACAATTAATTTTGTTAGTTAAATGCTTAAAATGACGTTTTAAGTATTACAGAATTGCATGAACACATTCGGTTTTTATTTGTTTAAACTGTCGAGTAAACATCCGGTAATGTTGCTATTTAAAGTTATGATGCAATTGACGTCCAATCAAGACGAGGGTTTTCCATCTGAACAGGCGTAAATCATATTCTTTCAAGTTACCCATGAAAATTACTGTTGGAGTTCAATGATAGAACAACATTCTGTAAATGTGCGACGGTTTATATACACACAAATATTACTCAATGCATTTTGGAATGTCGTGTGTAAAAAATATTAGTCTTTCGGTCTTTCTGCAGTCTCTCTATTAATTGCAGTTAATTGATGTTAAAGTGACAGTTAAAGTGACAGGCCTCACTCAAGTGTTAATGGCTAACGACATTACACACGTATGATCAATGATGCAATTAACGAATCAATTTCCTACCGAACAGTATCGGGAGCAGCCGGGCGAAGCGGGACGGCAAAGTATCAAAGAAAAAATGTCTCACATTTTGCCGAAACTGGGACAGTTATTCGCACTTCGAGATAAACCCCAGTAAATACATGCAAAATCGGGACTTGGGAAAAAAAAATCGACATATCGAATTATTTGACATAACGAAAATAGAGATAAGCGATGTTTATTTATATAGATAAAGAAGGGAAAAAAGGACATTGAGCTTACTTCGACATATCGAGAATATCGAGATATCAGATGTCGAGATAAAGAAAGTGGACTGTATATTTTATGCATCTTACCTTTGTATTCCATAAAACCAGAGAACTCTCAATATTTAAAGAAGCGAAGGAATGTTCTCTGTCCACTTTTGAACGCCACAGCATACAGAATTCCATCTGTTAACTCTGAAAGAAATTTTATGTTTCTTGTAAAATATCCTTAACATATGTCGGCAAAAACACCTGCATTTGAAAGTTGTACCCTATTCACTGTTCTGCTTTAATAAAATTATTCTTTGCCCAAGAAACATGATTATTGCTTTAAATTCTAGTTATCA